>NC_088686.1:118745697-119109864 GCF_028017835.1 Emys orbicularis
TCTCCCAGGAGGGGTTCAGACTCTCACTCCCCAAGCCTGCCGGGGGCCCTGTGGTTAGTGCTCGACACAAGCAGGCAGAGCTCTGGGTGAAGTCCCAGCTCCTTCCTCTGTCCTTCAAGGAGGAAGGGCCTGACACTGCATTGCACTGACTGCCCTGGCCAAGGACGGCCACTGGGGGCCCAGCTAGGAGGACAGACTGGAAAATGGATCTAAGAGTTAAGGTAAAATTGCCCCCACCCCCTCATCGGGCTCACCTCCAAGATGTAGTGGAGCTTGTCAGTGTCTGGGGTCTTTGCCAGCAGGTTCCCCAGCATGGCGTCCAGAAGGCCTGGTATGACCCTCTGCAGATCCTGCAAAGCAAGGGAGAGCCATGGGTCAGAGTTAGGGAAACTGGGGCTACACCTGCCACAGGATGGGAAGAGGGGTCTCTGGGAAGCACTGGTGAGACCCCCAAACACATATCCTGGCCTCTCTCATTCCCATCCCACTGCAGGCAATTAGCAAGGATTCGGGCAGGATAACAGCTGGCTGATCTACCTGGACTTGATTGGTGTCCGTCTGCGTGCCCAGGGTGAAGACTGCGTGCAGGGTGGCTTGGAGGAGGTGGGTCTCCAGCTCCGGCTCCAGGGCAGGTGTCATGGTGCTGGCAAGAGAGAGGAGCCGGTATTAGACTGTGCAGTGCGGGGGTGGGACTGGCACCAACACGGACGTGAAACTGCAGGAAATAGGCAGAGGCTGGTGAGAATGGAAACTGAGGCACTGAGCCAGGGAATGATAAGGCCAAGGTTGCCCAGACCGACAGTGGCAGGGCAGGAATGGCGCCTGTTCCCTGGACCCTGCTGCCCCTCCTGTATCTGATCCTGGGAGTCAGCCTCTCCCCAAAGCCATTGCAATGTGACTGGAGTGAAAAGAACAGAGCAGCCAGGAGAGGGAGTGACCCTTCCTGACACCTCTACCAGAGGAGCCACCCTTGGGAGGTGACCTGGGAGTGGGAGGGGCAGTGACTCCCAGCCACGGGCGTGAGCAGCACCGGGGTTAGGGGAACCGGGCGGGAGGGTCTCGGTACCTGAGGTTGGCCACAGCAATGAGGGAGTTGGCCAGGACGGCGCCGGGTGGAGAGTTAGGAGGAAGCTCCTCAATGAGCTCCTGTGAGACGCAAAGGAGACAAAGGAGCGTGTGAGATTCGGGCCTCACTGACACTCCCCAAGGAGGAGATTACACAGCCAGCAGGATCCCCCCAGCTGCCTCCCGCTCCTCCGATTCCTGCCCACTAGTTCTCCCGTCTCCTCTCCCCAATCTTCAGCCCCAGCAATCCCTGCCCTCAGCTGCCCTCCAGCACCAGCCATCCCCCAACCATCGGCCCGGGGAGACCCCTGCCCCTCCCATATCTCTGTCCACCCTCCAGCTCCCGGGCGCCGTGTCTCACTCACCACAATCCTCTCCGCCACAGCCGCCTTCGAGCAGTGTGGCTCCAATGTGTAGTCCCCTCTCTCCTGGGCAGCGAGGCACGCGGGGTAGATGGCGTGCAGGAACTCGAGCTGCTGCGCCTCGTCCTGCACCCACCAGGAGTGGGGTTAGGGGAGAGAGAGCCAGTTAGCCAGGGACCTCCCTGCCCCAGCCACACCAGCTGCAGGACTTAGGCCTGAATGGGGGATAGTGGGGACCTGCCTATTGTTCAAATCACCCACGACTCCTCCCCAATCAGGGTCAGGAACTGGGACAGTGCCTGTGGGGGGAGGAGACCCCGGCTGGTGTGTGACAAACACCCCCATCTTGGGGGTCCCAGATCATGAAGGAGAAAGGTCCCCATTAGGGCCAAGACCTTCTGCAGGGGGTCAGGATGCTGGGAAGGAGCAGGACAATCTCAGTTCCAGCACAGCTGGGGAACGTTTGTACCTTTTCTCGGGCATGGAGCTGCTCTCGGATGTTCATGAGAGCAGCCTCCTCTGTTACCAAGTCTACCCCTTCTTCTTCCTCCTCGTCGTCCTCGGAGTCCCTGGCGGACGCTGCACCAGGGAGAGAAGGGGACAGGGTGACTCCTGCTGCCACTCGGGGGAAGGACAGGGGCATGGTGGGACAATGTGTCCCCTTCCCACCTCCGGGACATAAGGCAGATTGGGCCCCACACTCCCCCCCTCAGTGATGGCATCAGCCCCCAACTCCTTCAGGAGCCCATAGCAAAGAGCCCCTCCCCACTGTCCTGGACTCCCTTGGAGGTGCCTCCCCCCCACCCCCGCCCAATGGAGCACCAAGGACCAAAGTGGCAGCATCTAGTGTCCGTGGGGTTCACATGGCTCAGGGCAGACACCTGGGCTGGAGACCCACCCCCATAGCACTGCTTGAGGGCCTGGGCCCAGGGTGTTCACAGCCCCCTCCTCACCCCTCCCTGAGCCCAGCCTGGCTCCTCACCTGGAAGAAAGCAGAAGCGTCCGTCGGCCAGGGTGCTGTCCGAGTTGCAGGCGCTGCTGCTGTCCGATGGGGAGCGGCCCGAGCTGCTGGGGCTGGCAGAGGGATCCTCCACCTCCTGCCCTGGGGAGGCTGGAAGGTCCTCACTGACCGAGCAGGGCGATGCCCGCTCTTGGAAGTTGGGGCTGGGCTCCTGGGGCCGCTGCTGCCCACACAACAACAAGCCCCAGAGCCACCCTGCCCGGTTCCGCCCCTGGGCTGGGTCCTGCCTGCCCAGCCGCAGCCTGGCCCAGCTCCATTTTGGCCTGGGAGGTGATGCTCCCACCTCGGCGCCTGCGCCGGGAGTGGGTTTCCTCTGCCAGAAGTCTGGGCACTTCCACCTCCTGGCGCGGCCGGGAGCTTCTTCCCCGCCAGCGGGGACGGAGGGGCCGCTTCGCTCCTGGGGAAGATGGTGGCTGCTTCCCTCAGGCTCTGGGGCCACCTGCAGAGCCTTCTTCCTGAACATCCTCAGGAGCCTGGCCATCCTGGAACCCAGCGGGGAGCAGGCGTGAGTCTGGGGTCAAGGCAGCCTCTCACTAACCAGCCTGTTTGGTCCCTCCCCATCCCTGCCCCAGCCAGAGCAGCTCCTGCTCCCCCCACAGGGGTACAGGGAGGGCAAGCTACCCCCACTGGCAGGAGTTCATTGCATGATCTGCTCCCGCTCAACGCTCCCCCTCGTCATCCCTGGGGCTGCAAGAACTGGGGAGTCTCGTCCTTTTCGAACACTGGGGTCAGTCACAAAGAAACTGGTCACTTTGGACAAGCAGCTCCCTCCTGCGACCCCAGACCACACTCACCCCCCCCCCCCACCTCCCGCCCAGGCTAGAGAAGGAACAGAACCCAGGCAGGGCCGGCTTTAGGTTGATTCGCCCGATTCCCCAGAATCGGGCCCCGCACATAAGAGGGCCCCGCGCACTCACTCCGGCGGCAGTCGTCTTCAGGAGCCCCACTCCCCTGGCCAGAGCGCCGGCCGGAGCGCGGCAGCCCCGCGGCCCCGCTCTCTCGGCTGGAGCTCCGGCGGAGCGTGGCAGCTCCGTGGCCCCGCAACCCAGGCTGGAGCGCGGCAGCCCTGTGACCCCGTGACCCCGTGACCACGGCAGCTCCACGACCCCGGCTGGAGCTCCGGCCAGAGCGTGGCTGCCCCACGGCCCTGCGACCCTGGCTCCAGCTCCGGCCAGCCCCGCGGCCCCGCAGCCCCAGCCGGACCGCAGCAGCCCTGCAGCTCCACGACCCCGGCCGGACCGTCGGCCGGACCGCGGCAAGCCCCATGGCCCTGCATTCCTGGCCAGAGCGCCATCCGGAGCGCGGCAGCCCCGCGGGGCCACCTCCCCCAGCCGGCAATCCGAAGTGCCGCCCCAGGAATCGGGCCCCGCACTTGCTAAAGCCGGCCCTGAACCCAGGAGTCCGGACTTCTCCTGGGAAACCATTCCCCACTTCAAAGTCCCTAGGCATAGCAAGGCCAGGGCCCCCTCGGTTCCCATTGATTTCCATGCTCAGCAGCTCACTGGGTCTGGCCCAGCTCACAGACTCAGCCTGGGGAACAGTCTCCCACAAGGGAAGGGCTGGGAGCCCCATTGCTGGGACCTTGCCAAACACACTGGAGACGGCTCTGGAGAAGCCCCTTCCCGGTCTGAGAGCGAGGGGTTCCTGGGGGCTGTTTGCAAATCCAATCTCCTTTGGGAGAGATTCTCTCCCCCTCTTTCTGCCTCTCCCCAGACAGACAGGGGATGCCCCCGAGGAACCCTAATGCCACTCACTTGCTCTGGTGACGGAGCGATGGATGGAGGATGTTCAGGGTCGTCCCTCGCCCTTCTCCTCACTCTCCAAGCCCAAGGCAGGCTGGAGAGGGTGGTGGTGAGCTGAGGAGTTACCCTGCCCAGGAAGCAGGCAGGGTGATGGCACGGGGCGATCGGCTGGCTGTGAAAACAAGAGTCTGTCTTATTGTCAAGGGACGGAGAAACTCGGCCAGCAGCGGGGGGTGCAGAACACCGCCCTAGTGGGGTGGTGACAGCGCATCCGGAATTCCGACATCCCAACACTTTACACACCTTCCTGGAGCCTCCCGACCCCCCTGGGCTGTCGGGACTGCGACCCCAACCCCACTGATGAGAAACAGGCCTGGGAGGGGAAGCTACTGGCTCAGGGTCACACCAAGTGTCAGAAGTATGGATGGGACCCAGCAGGCCTTCTTTCCAGGCCCCTTCGCTAACCACTGCTGCACGCTCCCTCCCACAGCTGGCAATTACAACCAGGCCCCCATGTCCACTCCCCCTGCCTTTGAGAGGGAGTGTGCTCCGCTGGAGTGACTGGACCAGGGGATTGGGAGTCAGGACTCCTGAGTTCCATTGCTGGGTTTCCTGTTGGTTCCACTGCTGGGTGTTTTCCTTTTCCTGTGGGACTTTGAGCAAATTGCTCCCCCCTCTCTGGCTCTGTCCCCAGCAGTCAAATGGGGATTTCATACTTTCCCACTATTGGAAAGTGCTGGGAGAAGCCCCCAGCAAAAGCTGCTCTGACAGCGCTAAGCAGCATCTGCCCATTGAAGGTGGGAGCGCACTGCCCAGGAGCAGGAGGGTTTGGCTCTGGGGTTTCACTTCAGCCCAGTCTATAGAGAGGGGCCCAGCCATGGACTTTGGCTCAAGAAGACCAAGTCTCCAATTTGTTAAGGGCGTTTTGAATTCCAATCCTGTGCTCCAAAGTGCTTGGTGTCATTTGCAAATTGTAGAAGCATGCTCTCCACTCCATTTTCCAAATCCTTAAGGAAAATATTGAATACTACTGGCCCCCGGACTGATCCCTGCCGGACCCAGTAGGTACACCCTCTCCGTTGGACAGCCAGACATGGAGAAGGGCTCTTGGAGTCTGGGCTTTCAACCAGCTCTGCACTCCCATTCCACTGATTACATCTAGACCACATTTCCCTCCGGCTGCTGTGGGGAGCCCCGGGCCCTTTAAATCCCCACTGGAGCTCCGGCAGCCGGGCTCCCACGGTGATTTAAAGGACCGGTGCTCCTGCCGCTGCGGGGAGCCCCGGCCCCTTTAAAGCGCCGCCGGAGCTCCGGCAGTCAGGCTTGGGCGGGGATTTAAAGGGCCCGGAGCTCCGGCAGCCGGGCTCCCGCGGTGATTTAAAGGGCTGGAGCTCCTGCCACTGCGGGGAGCCCCGGGCCCTTTAAAGCGCTGCCGGAGCTCCGGCAGCCGGGCTCCCGCGGTGATTTAAAGGGCCCAGAGCTCCGCGGTGGCCGGAGCCCTGGGCCCTTTAATTCGCCCCTGAGCCCCGGAGCTCCCAGCCGCCTCTGCAGCTGGGAGCTCCGGGGTGATTTAAAGGCCCTGGGGCTCCCAGCCACAGCCGGAGCCCCTGGGCCTTTAAATCTTGAAAGGCCCCGCCTCTTATGGTTGAGGCCACACCCCTGCTCAGGACTCCGGCATAACGGTAAATCCTTGAAGTTCCTTTCACCCCTGGGCAGGGATAGAGCCCAGAAATCGAGATGATGGGGAAATTTCATTGAACCGTTTCTGTCAGAAAATCCCATTCAGACTAAACCAGTTTGTTTCTTGAACTCATAACAAGTGGGATGAAAGTTCTTTGCAAAAATATTTTGTTGCAAAACAAAAGCATCTCCTGTTTGTCACAGTGTGTTAAATTGTCTCCTCGCACACCAAGAGGAGACCCTTAGATCTCGAAAATTAGATAAGAAGCCTGAGTCTGAGCTAAGTAGTTGCTGCTCTTATCAATTTCAAAATAAAAAAATACAAATAAAATAGAATATTTCAGCTATTCTATTATGTCACAATCTGATCTGAGTAAACGTGATAGGACACCTCATATTATGCACTCCTCCTAGTGACACTCTCCAATGGATCCCCATCCTCCACCCACCGTGAGGTAGGTAGGAGCAGATCATTATTATCCCTACTTGAAAGAGGGAGAAGCTAAGTCTGAGAAAAGAGAATTGACTTGTCTTAGGTCACACAGCCAGTCAGTGGCAGAGTTGGGAATAGGACCCAAGAGCCCTGATTTTCAAACTAACCATCGGATCTTGAATTTCATACATTGAAGGACCTGAATAAAGTGCTCTCAGATGAGTTCCAGACCAACAACAGTGCTCAGTAATTATTCAGCAAGTATTTGAGGAGAACTGCAATGTTAGAGAGAATCATGAGCTGCTCAGAGACAATTAATGCAGAGAAGCAGCAAAATTCATCAAACCTAGAACTGCTTATGACTTATTTACTTGGTCTTAAAAGAGAACAAGAACCTGAGTCTCCTCCTTGTCAATAACCCCCTGCTCAGGCAGTCAGGGTAGAGGCTGAGGACGGGAGGCTGAGGGTTCTCACCAGAGAGCCCAAAGGATGGCCCAGGTCACTGGTGGGGATCAGTGGCATAGCCAGGTTCTAAGAGCAGGGGGAGCAAACATTAAAAAGGCGCCCCCCCTTGGCTCCTCCTCTGGCCACGCCCCCCTTGGCTCCTCCTACGGCCGCTCCGCGCCCCCCCCCCCCCTTGGCTGGCTCCTCCGGCTGTGCCGCGCCTCGCCCCCCCCCCCCCCCCATGGCTCCTCCGGCCGTTCCATGCTGCCGCCGTAGCCTTGCTGGAGTTGGGGTGATCTCTGGTAAGTTTGTTAGCAACTGGGTAGCTTCTTTTATTGTTTTTAATATATTTTCTCTGTAATGCTTTTAAATTGAGAATGTGCTTCCTTAGAAAGAGCTGTGTGGTAATTTAACTGAGCAATTATACTGTTTACCATCTCAGAGGAAAAAAAATAAAGCAGGCCTTACTTGTCTGACTTTGCTGGGGAACTGTGCATCCTGGAAAAATCCCAGTCAAGAAGTAGAGATACACAGGTCATCACACAAGAGAGAAGATGGCTGTGGAGCCTAGAGTCGATGGCCAGTATGGATGGATGGCCATTCTTATGTTCTTATAATGTCAGTAGATAATATCAATGTTTATTTTTAAGCATTTTTATCTATTTACATTTTCACAATTTGGGGAAATTATGGAGGGTCAGACAATAATTATTTAAGAACAGTAGACAATGAAATTCAAAAAGTTAGCTTTATTATTATTAAAACACAAATTGTCAACATCACGTCAAAATATAAAAAGTAAATAATATCCTTAAATCAAACTCTTAAGTTCTCAAACACTGGGTTTTTTTAAATTTGCCTATGTGTAAATTTTGATTATTATCAATAGCAATATGTTTTGTTGGTTTGTGTGTGTACAGTGAAATCAATGTTTACTGACATTTACCAATAAAAATCAAATCCTACCAAGCCTATTCATACTGCAGCATTTGATTTTTTGTTTGTTTGTGGCCTAAAGAAAGAGAGAAGTGTGGAGAATGCAAGCACACTATGTGGAGTACCAGAATTTTGTTTGCCTCTTAAGTGTTTGGTAAAAAACACACATGTTGCTGTTTTTTCTCAAGCTCAGAAGCATGCAGGTGACTATAGAGACTGAAATCATCTCTGAAAGAAGTTCATAGGAGATGTGTGTTTTAAAGTAGAGAACTTTACCTTATGTTGGAACCATGCATTTAAATACATGTAACAGCAACAAAGTGGGGGAAGTTTGTGATCTGATCTACACTACAGACCTATATTGGGATAGCTATGTCACTCAGGGTGTGAAAAATCCACACCTCTGAGTAACCAACCTAACCCTTTTCTCCTCTGTGTGGACAGTGCTCTTTGCCCCGGTGTACAGAATCTTCATTAAAGCAATACAGATGCAACGTTTTAAGTGTAGACATGCCCTGTATAAGGCCTGGTAGACTTACTACTTAGCAGCTTTTGTTTAAAAATTATGCGTGAGTACTCCAAATACTATTTACAATGTTTTTGTGTGCTAAGATTTGTTTACTAAGGAATTGTATGCCACTCACTCTTTGCTGATTGCAAATTGTAACAGCTGAATTCCATTAACGCTTTCTGAACAGGCATAACTCTGACTTGTGCTGCAGTACAGAGTGAAGCTGAAGTACAGGAAAAGTGGGAATGTAAGAGAGTTACACATGACGTTGCCTCAGCACCCTCTCCCTGCTACTGCAATTGGAGTATGTCTACATGGACAATAATAAAATGCCTGTTTGTCCATGTTAGCTGACTCAGGCTGTAAATTGCAGTGTAGCTGTTCACGCTGGGACTGGAGCCCAGGTTCTGGGACCTTACACTTCAGTCTAATCACTGGCAGAAAGGAGAAGGAGGAGGAGGATGCAAACTCATTGCTGACTAAATTGGTTTGGTTTGGAAGTGTAACTCCAGTGGTACCCCCCCTCCCACAAATATAAATAAACCCCCGTGTGGGTGCTGCTTTAGGAGGGGGTGAGCCAACAGGTCCGTGCACGGTCCACCAGCGTGTCTCACATGTGGCCAAGCAAAGCTGCCTGTTTCCCGCTTCCTCAAGCCGCGAGCAGCCGCCTGGAGGGGCCGGTCCCCGGGACGCTCCACAGTGGGCTGCAGATCGCCCCCCGGAGACTGTCCCTTTAAGAGCCGGGCGGGCTCGTGCTCGCGGCGCTGCCGGGTGCAGTCCCGGCCCCTTCCCGCGCTGGGGGTCCCGGCCGGGGCGAGCCCTGTCCCGGCCCCGTCTTCTCTAGCTGGGTAAGAGCTGCGCGGGGCCCCGCTCCCTGCCCGCGGCCACGTGGGGCTGTGGCGGGGCTAAGGGGGCAGGAGATGCTGCTCCGCGCCGCCTCCCAACTTCCACCAAGTGCGTGGGGGAAGCGGGGCTCGCGGCAGCCCCGGAGCAGGAGCCCGCTCCCCTGCCCCAGGCAGCGTCGGGAGGCGGGGTGAAGTGGGGCAGCGTTAACTCCCCCACGGCTCTGGCTTTGCCCCCGATCCCCGCAGCCGGGCCGGGCGGCGGGGGGTACAAGGGCCCTGTTCTCGGCCTCTTGGCGTTTCCTGTGTCCGCGGAGCAGATGGGGCCACGTCCCGTCCCGCCCTGCTGGGGCTCATGGTTGAGCTAGTTTAGTTCCCTGCCTCCGAAATTTGCCGTGCCTCTCCCAGCAGCCTTAAGTAAAGCAGCGCTGGGTGCTCCTCCCTCAAGAACCCATCGCTGCAGCTTCTGGGCTTGCCAGAGTGTTACCAACCAGCTCTATGGGGCTAAACTCCCCATGGCTATGGGCCTTGCCTAGGGCAGTGATTCTCAAACTTTTGTACTGGTGACCCCTTTCACATAGCAAGCCTCTGAGTGTGGCCCCCCCCCCCTTATAAATTAAAAACACTTTTCAATATATTTAACACCATTATAAATGCTGGAGGCAAAGCAAGGTTTGGTGTGGTGGCTGACAGCTTGTGACCCCCCCCCCTCATGTAATAGCCTTATGACCCCCTGAGGGGTCCTGACCCCCAGTTTGAGAACCCCTGGCCTAGGGAGAGTCACATTCTATTCCTGGCTCTGCCATCAGCCTGCTGGATGATCTTGGGCAAGTTGCTTCCCTCCCTGTGCCTCACTTTCCCCTTCTGTAAAATGGGGCTAATGGTACTGACCATAATGTGGAAGGCTGTGTGTGCTTCCCCCATGGCACTCCTGGTCCCAGCTAGTGCATAAATGTGGTGATTTCCCCCTCCCCCCCATTACATCACTACATAGTTACATCACAAGTTGTGTTTCCTAGTCCTTGTGTTGATGTGAGCCAACCCACCTCTGCCTTTCTCTTCTCTGCAATTTCATCCCATTGCTCCTAATTACACAGTCAGTATGGCCTATTGGATCATGTACTGGCCTAGGACTTAGGCACAGAACTCAGGTCTCCTGGCTTTGCCCTTGGCCTGCTGGGTGACCTTGGGCAAGTTGCTTTGCCTCTCTGTGCCTTTGTTTCCCCGTCTATAAAATGGGAATAATGATACTGATCTCCTTTATAAGGCACTTTGAGACCTACTGATGAAAGGTGCTATAGAAGAACTAGGTATTATTATCTTAAGCAAGCCTTCTCCTTTGATTACACCCTTTACATTTCTGGAGATGACTCTGTTTTCTGGTTAGATCGAGGGGATGCACCAAGGTGGCTGTTCTACCTCATTGCTATATCTGGCATATAGCTGATCTGCCACTGCTAGCAGCACATATCTCCAATGGCCAGTGATGAGACACTAGATGGGGAGGGCTCTAAGTTACTATAGAGAATTCTTTCTCAATGTCTGGCAGGTAGGTCTTGCCCACATGCTCAGAGTCTAACTGATCACCATATTTGGGGTCAGGAAGGAATTTTCCCCTGGGTCAGATTGGCAGAGATTCTGCGGGGGTTTCACTTTCCTCTGCAGTAGGGTGACCAGATGTCCCGATTTTATAGGGACAGTCCCATTATTTGGGGCTTTGTCTTATATAGGCTCCTATTATCCTCTACCTCCTGTCCCGATTTTTCACACTTGCTGTCTGGTCACCCTACTCTGCAGCATGGGGTACAGTCATTTGCTGGTTTAAATTAGTGTAAATGGTGGATTCTCTGTAACTTGAAGTCTTTTAAATCATGATTTGAGGACTTCAGTACCTCAGTCAGAGTTCAGGGGCCTATTACAGGAGTGGGCGGGTGAGGTTCTGTGGCCTGCGATGTACAGGAGGTCAGACTAGATGATCATGATGGTCCCTTCTGGCCTTAAAGTCTATACCAACTGCCCCTAAAATCTGTAGTGACATGCTGTGTGTACAATCCCCATGTATCTTCTTGCGGCTGGAAGCTGCTGTGTTTATAAGCTTCTTCTAGGCAGGCTCTGCAAAGGCAATAGGGCTTCACTGTGTGCTCATGTCCCCTTTCAGAGCCTCCTTTCTCGTCATCACGGCTGCCCTGTGGTGCTGCTAGTGCCTGCCTGCCTGGCAAGTCAAAACGTGCTCCGGCCCCAGTGGGCTAACAGCAGAAGATGGCAGAGCTGCCGGAGGTTGGGGAGGCTTTGGGGGAGGGCAGTTTGGTGACTGCCACACTTGAGCGCTGCCGCCTTGCAGGCAACAGGCTGAACCTAGATGTGTACCCTGACGGCTGTCGCCAGTTCCTCGAGCTGTTTGAGAAACGAAGGGAAGAGGTGACCCAGGTGGAATTCCTGCGGCTGAACTGCAACGAGGCCCTCATAGACTCCACGCTGAGCAGCCTTCCTGTCCTGAAGTGCCTGAAGTCCCTGGTGCTCAAAGGTAAGACATGGAAAAGCATCCCGGCACATTCGTCTGGGCGTGGCTCTTTCCATCTGCTCCTACAGGTTGGATGCGCTTTATGGTTTCCATTGTGCACTAGCGCCCCTTGCAGCGGCTTTGGGTCCGTTAGCCTTACGGGGAGCAGCATGCAGATTCAGCAAGATCCAGCACAGGGGCTGTTATTCTCATCCTTTGTTTCCACAGCTGCTGGGGACCAATTTCCTCACTTGATTCAGTCTGACAGGTGCAGCCTTTTATTTGACTGTCACTTGAATGGAGACTGGTTGGATCTTTAGTTGTGGAGAGTCTGATTGAAATTATTTTTGGTGATTATTTCCCCTCCTCCCCCTTATGAGATGTAATGATTCCTTTCACTGCATTTCCTTCTGCTGTAGCTTTCTGAACAGACTCCTCGTCCTGTGCCCTGCAGCACAGGCTGGGAACCTGGTTCGAGAATGAACAGCAAAGAAACTAACTTATCAGGAGCACAAAAAGTATTGGAGTGGATAGGCCTATGACGTGTAGCCTATGGCATGATGACATTCAATAAATACCTGTTGACCATTGTATTGCTTCTTTGGCTTCCCAGTTTTTGTATGCTAGGAGGCTGTGAATATGAATGGTGTGTCTTTAGTAATCTTGGAAAAATGTTGAACCCGCCCAGTTTTCTGGGGGGAACTGTATGTGCATGTCAGAGAGGAAGGATGGTCCAGTGGTTGGGACACTAACCTGAGAGTCAGGAGACCTGGTTCATTTCCCCTGCTCCACCAGAATGCGACCTTAGGCAAGTATCTCTGGCCCAGAGCCACAAAGGTATTTGAAATCAAGGGAAGTTAGAAGTCTAAATACCTTTGTGGATTTGGGCCTCAGTTTTCCCATCTGTAGAATGGGCATATTAATACTTCCCTACTTCCATAGATTTATGTTGTGAAGTGCTCAGATACTCTGAGTATCCTGAAAAAAGTAGAAAAACTTGGTTCGCTAAGAATTCCTTATTTAAGCCCTACTATTTGCTAATCCAGGGTTTCTCAAATATTAATCTTTCTTCTATTGTACAACAAAAAATCCTGTGGTATCCTCTAATGTAAGCATTTAAAATTGCACTGCAGGAGGGTGGTGAGTAGGAGGGAGGGAGGATATTGGTACATTTCTGGAAGTGTGAATTTAAATCATGTGGCTGCCACATTTTTTTTTTTTGTTTTCCTCTCCCACATGAGTCACTTGTCCTGGTAGTCTCAAGCAAGCCAGAAATCCTTTGAATATGCTGGATTTGTTATTTGGAGCACAGCTCCCATCAAACCTAGACTTGTTGAAGTTAGAGATGGGGAAAGCTATTAGACCATGCAGTCCCCCTCCCTGCCAGTACGGGTTATCACCGATGTGCTGCTGTCCAGGCTAGTTTTAAATGTCCCAAGCAGTGAAACTTCTATCATTTCCCTTGGGGAAACTGTGCCACAGCCAAATATGCCTCCCTCTCAGAGAAATTTCCCCATCTTCAGCTAAAATTGCCTCTTTCATAAGTGCATCCTATAACTCCTAGTTCTCCCTTCTCCCACTGTGTACCAGATAAATCTCTCCTCTCCTCCTCGGCTGTTAAAACACCAAAATTTTAGGTGTCCAACATCCAGGGGTCAGATTGGACCGAAAAAAAGAATGACTGCTAAAACAGACCCCTCATACATACAGTGCAGATGCCCTGCTCCACAGAATTCCCCCCCCCCATACAGAGCCCTCCACAATTGATACAGCCCATTTTACAGATGGAGAGACTGAGACACAGAGAGGTGAAGTCATACAGGTGACTCGCCCACCCAGTGACAGTGCTGGGAATAGAACCCAGGTCTCCTGAGTCACACTTTAGTGCACTAGCCCTTAGGCCATGTATACATCTTGCTCTTGTAATCTGCGTGCACGCACCAATCCCTCCAGCCCCCGTTAACATTGTCCAAACTTCCAGTTTGCCATGCTGTCGATTTCAGAGGGAGCTGTACATGCCAATCTGATGCTAGTTTAGCAGAATCCATGTAACATGGACTCCTTTTTCTCTGTTTTTCCGTGCCCCCAGGTGGGCATGCCCAGGATGAATTCGGTGCTTGTCAGCAGGGTTCCCTGACAACCTTGCCACAAGATTTTGGGAGTCTGCTATGTCTCACTCATCTGGATCTCAGCTTTAATAGCTTCTCCAGGTTGCCCAGCTGCGTCACTGACCTTGCCAGCCTCCATGTGCTCTTGGTGTGCCACAACAGCTTGGTGGAGCTGCCCGAAGTCTTTGGCCGGCTCAGTAAGCTGACTTTCTTCTCTGCCATGAAAAACCAGCTCCGGGATCTACCACGGAGCATCGGGGAGCTGGCAGCGCTGCAGAGACTGGACCTGTCTGAAAACACCCTGCAATCACTTCCCGACGAGATCGGGTGTCTGTATAACTGCATGGAGCTGGATCTCTCAGGGAATCAATTGATAGGCGTCCCAGACTCACTTGGTAAGAGGTGCACCCAGAAGAAAGAGAGAATGAACATCCCTAGCTCCTGACATGGAATGGGTGGGTTTTAGGGAGTCTTTGAACAGGAAGGCATGTAAAACCTAGCCTTTAAATGGGATTCGGTGTCTGTCACTGCCCCGCTTGCTTCATCACCCCCAAGCAGGGCTGTGGATCGGGAGGTATCTCTTACACGACTTGCTAGGAGCAGGATATTGTCTATATGGAGCCCTGTCAATTTAGTCAGGGAGCAAACCGGGCACTTTGAAGATTCAGAAGACTCTGGTCCAGATCCTGAGTTGTTATAAATCAGGATAACGCCATTGCCTTCAAACTGACATACAGCAGCTGAGGATCCAGCCTTTTGGCAGGCTAGGGCACTGGCTTCTGACAGGATCCCAGCTTCTCTGCAGTTGCTGATGTGAGGCAACACACTGAGGGCTAATTATATTGATGGGTTGTTCGGTTCTAAATGACATCTGTGTTGAGTCCAGACCAATCCAGAAAGCCGTTCAGTGCTGGACTCTGAGATCTCAAACCTGTATTCTGAATGGGCCTATTTCCACAGCTTTGATTTTTGTATTCCTATGCCCAGGTTTCTGCCGTGGTTGTTATATTGCCGTAGCATCTAGAAGCCCCACGCATGGACCGGAACCCCATTGAGCTAGGGTCTGTACAAACAGAACAAAAGGACAGTCCCTGTTCCAAAGAACTTACTGCTCTCCCAACCTGCTAATTCTCTGAACCCACGAGCTTTGTGCCTCTCTCATGATTTAAATATATCCATGATTTGTGTGTGTGTTTGGGGGTCTGGTGCAGGCAGGCTGGGGTGGTGCTCTGGGTGCTTGCTGAGGGGAATTGGGGATGGATGTGTATGTTGGGGGTTGTTAGAATCACTACTCATGTATTTACCGAGTTGGGGGGGGCAGTTTTTCTTCTTGTTCTAACTTGCAGCCAATTTGCGGTCTCTGCAGCAGCTGCGTCTTCACAGCAATCTCCTGGTGACTGTCCCCGCATCCCTTTCCAGCCTTCCCAACTTGTCCAGGCTTGACTTGCAGAACAACTGGCTCCGCTCCATCCCCCCCCGAGATCCAGCGCTCTCCCTTCGTGCATCTGCGGGGCAATCCGCTAGGAGAACCTGAGATCCCCCTGCAATCTGGTAATTTCGTCTCTGGCTTGACTGCATCTCAGACAGCTGCTCCCAGGCTCTAGCAAGTGTCACAAGCTGGTGTGTGAATGTGATTGTTGGAGATGAGGGGGAGAAAATGGACCATTATTGATATGGCATCATTGCAGGTGTATTTTGCACTGCACAGACACACGGAAGAGTGAGCGCCTCGCTCAAAGAGTTTACAATCTAAGTTAGATGTGGGCTTCATTGTACTAGAGGGTGTATAAGGGAGAGGACGGCTATCCAGAAGTTCCTACACTAGGTTGCCTGTGTCTTCAATTACAGGCTGTGCTAGTTCTATGGGAGGGATTCTAATTTTTTGAGTCAGTTCCAAGGTATAAAAAAATCTCTGGAGATGCTTTTGCTCAGCCTGATCATTGGAAAGGTCTTGCTGGTGATGCAGAGGTGGGGTTGTGGGGGAGTCACTGGGCAAAAGGAAGTCAGCCTCTTGGGAAAGTCCTCAAGCTGCAAGCAAAAAGATCCCGAAAAGCATCTGCTATTTAGATCATAAACAGGCAGGGGTAGGGAAGAGTCAGCGATGCCAGTACAGCCCAGCCAACAGCTGCTAAGTGCAGGAAAAGAGATGCATCAAAAGTTCACTGACCTCTGTCCATCCTCCTGTGGAACCCGATACAAAGCCCATGGTGGGGATATGGAAAATCTCGCACTGACTTCACTGGAATTTGGATCCAGCCCCTGATGAGCACAGTGTTGCAAGAGGAATGCTCCTTTATCACCTGCACCCCTCAAATCAATGGACTGTCTGCCTCCAGCCTGCCTGCTACCCACCCCTGTTCACTTCTCTTCTTCTGATTCACTGCAGATGAATCCAGCTCAGGAGAGCTAGGAAGAGTGTTCCTTGTACCCAGTGAGGACAGGTATTTCACGCAGTGTCTCTGTTGTTTTTGTTACTATTTATTATTTTGTATTGCAGTAGCACTTAGATGCCTCAGTCAAGATTAGGGTCTCATTTTGCTAGGTGCTGTACATATACATTATTAGGGATAGTCTCTGCCTCAACTTGTTTCCAGTCCAAATAGACAAGTCAGAGTTTTACTTCATTACGTGCAGGGAGTTTGTCTTGCCAGTCACAAGACACAGGAAAGCAAAAGTTTAATGGCGTGTGATGTCACTGGAAGACAAGGTGGGTGAGGAAATATCTTTTATTGGACCAGTGTCTGTTGGTGAGAGCAACAAGCTTTCACGCTACACAGAGCTCTTCCTCAGGTCTGGGGAGTGTCACAGCTACATGCAAGATGGAACAGATAGTTTTTTAGCAAAAGTAGTTAGTGCATATTCTAAGGGACCAGTCACGTTGAAGTGGCCCATTAACACTCCTATAGTCATAGGATAAAAAGGGGGGTTAGTGCGTTACAGATTAAGTTGATCCAATAAAAGATATGACCTCACGCACTTTGTCTCTCTAGTATCCTGGGACCCACACGGCTACAGCAACACTGTATACACCAATGCGAGTCATTGCAAGAAGTCATTCATGCATCTCTTCTTTTTCATAAGCTTTACTGTGACCCCCGATGGCTGCAAAGTCATCCTGGCCTGCGGCATCCAGTTTTACTTCCCCCCGGGCGCTGCCACCTCCTCAGTAACGATCCATTTCCAAACGCTCTCGCCTGACCCGCAGTGGGTGAAACTGAGGCACTATGACATCCTGCTGAGTGAAGTCCTGGAGCTGCGGCCTCATGGGGTTGTATTCCAGCAGGTAAGAACACGTGAGGGGCAGGACGGGGCTGGGCAGAACTCTGTGTGTTATAGCCTATCATGGGTCCATATGTGCAAATATGATGGGCCAGAAAATCCTTGTTAGTGGCCTGAAAGGATCATGTTGTGGGGCTGCCAGGCCTCAGTATGTTGACTGCTGGGATCTGTGAACCACAAATCACTGCTTGTAAATAGCCCCAAGGATCAAACTTGAAAGGGATTCTCAGCACCAGGGCAAATCCCCAAAAGGGCAGTGTCTTCCCTCCAGCAGCACGCTGTCCCCGCACCTTCCCCATCTCTTCTGCTATGATGCAGGCTGTTCTGTCAATGAGAACCTCCTCCCACCCAGCTCATGAACTCCTCCTAGGGGGAGAGCCGGCCCCTGGGGGTGATCTCCGTCTGCCAGGAAAAGGACCCATTGATGGATGCTTACATGAGTAGTCCAGTGAAGCCAGTCATGGCCAACAGGAGCTCACTGGCCTTTCTGGGAGGCCATTGCACAACATCCCCACCTGAGCATTGCCCGGAGCATAGCCAGGGAACTGGGGGCAGCGGTTCTGGCAGACTCTGGGGCTGGTGGGCTGCAGGAGAGAGAAGTTTTCAGAACCACCCCCCACTCTCTGCCTAAAATCTGCCTGTGGTGGATTGCACTTACCCCTGTGAGCGTCCCCCAGTGTCTGGGTGTGGTGTTGCCTACCTCTGTGGGTCTTCTGTGGCTTGGCCAGGTCACACAGCTCAGACCCCTTCTAGGGTTCAGCCAACTTGAATAGAAGCAGTCCCTTGCCCTTCAGGGCCAATCATAAATCAAATGGTTTCTTACCCTTCTGGTGCTTAATTCCCTCCCCAGAATTAAATCAGCAGGGTTCTTCCTGAGCTCTGCCCGCCGATTTGTGGCCAGCAATGGGCCCTGGCCCAGTGTGGTTCCTTTGCCTGTAGCCTAGGGAGCATCTCTCCTCACACCACCGTCTCCAGCCAGGAACTACCTTGCTAGCAGCAAGCAGCTCCTTTTCTTTTGGCCTTGTTTGGGTGTTGTTGGAGAAGAAGCTCTCCATGGTTCCCACAATGCCTGCTTCTGCGATGCTTCCCTAGGTAAGCCTAGAGATCTAGTGCTCACTGCTCTTTTCCTCTCAGAAAGCTGTTTCCAGGGGTGGTGGGTAGCAGAGAAGTGGGGCCTCCAGCGGGGAGTGAGGAGCACGGAGGCTTGCCACACCCCATCACATTGGCCTCCCCTGCTTGCCCAGGTAAGAGAATGTCTCCAGAGCAGGGGTGCCGTTCTGTTGGTGTCTCATGGAAATGCCCTGTTGTCCCCTGCCAGGAGGTGCAGATCTGGATGCCTTACACCTCCCCTCAGACGCTGCGTGAGCGAGAAGTGGTAGTTCGGACCTTCAATGGGCAGAGCTGGAGCGACCTGCAAACCAAGGTGGAGCAGAGAGGAAAGCCGAAGGTGAGCAGGTTGGATTAACTCCTGGTCATAGGCAGGAGATCTGACTTGCCCTGCAGCAGGGGGCAGGACTTGACTTTGTCCAGTCCCCAGGGCTAGCTTGGAAGCCTCTCATGAACCTGAGATGTGTCCAGTTGGTATAAAGGGATTGCACCTGCAGCCCTCCTCTCTAATACAGAGGCGTGGCTACTAGAGCCGGGGTTCTCACAACACATTTTTTGATGGCCTCAGAGTGCGGCCACCGACTCTCACTGGTGGCCACACTGACACTTTTTTTACCTAAAATACTTAATTAACTTTAGGAAAAACAATTAAATATGCACAGATTCACAGCCAAATCATTGTAATGCGTATTTGTAGGGGTTTTTGGCAGACTCAATAACCAAAATAATGCTGCCTCCCCTTTCGGCCCTCCCGCCCCATCCAGGGCTTAGTGGGTCCTGGGGCTTGCTGTGAAAAGTGATATTTGTTAATATCACAGCACACTTAGTAGCTACCTGGAAGGCTATGAAAAGTGATCAGTGATATTAACAAACATACAAGTATCACTTTTCACAGCAAGCCCCAGGACCCATAAAGCCCCGGATGGAGAGGCCGAAGGGGGAGGCAGTGGGGGTCCAAGGCAATGGGGCAGGGATGGATGCAAGGCCAGGAAAGCAGAAGGGTCCGGGGTGTGGGGGAAATGGATACAGGGCCATGGGAGGTAGTGGGGGCCAGACGCGATGGGGGTAGGTGATGAACCCCACTGTTGCATGGCCAGAGCCAGGGCCTGGTGTCTGCTGCCCTGCGGCCAGGGCCGGGGCTCAGTGCCCGTGGCCAGAACCCGGAGCTGGGGACAGGAACTGCATGGCTGGAGCCAGGAATCACAGCCTGCTGCCACGCAGCCGGAGCTGTGGGTGAGCGCCCAGGGCTAGTGTCTGCACCGCACGGCCAGAGCCCGGAACTGGGTGCCGGAGCCCAGGAGAGCGTGGCTGGAGCCAGGAGTCAGCACCCAATGCTGCGTGGCTGGAGCCAGCGCTCGCTGCTACGTGGCCAGGGCCAGGGGTTGGTACCCAGTGTTAGCTCCCGCCACCGCATGGCTGGAGCCCGGGAACAGAGCTATGGGTCGGCGTTTGCTGCCTTGCAGCTGGAGCAGGGGATCAGCACCAGGGGCTGGAGCCACGTGGCTGGAGCTGTGGGTTGGCGCCTGTTACCGTGCAGCTGGGGCAGGGGATCAGCACCAGGGGCCAGGGCCACATCGCTGGAGCCCAGGGCCAGCGCCTGCCACCGCACGGCTGGAACTGGGGGCTAGAGGCCAACTGAAGCTCCGCGGCTGGAGCCAGGGGTCAGCACCTGCTGCCTTGTGGACAGAGCCAGGGATTGGCGCCCAAATCCCCATGCTTGGAGCCCTGTTGCCCTGCGTCTGGGGCTGGGAGTTGGCACCTGTGGCCAGCGCCAGCCACCGCGTGGCTGAAGCCGGGAGCCAGCGCCTGCCGCCGCGCAGCTGGAACTGGGGGCTGGAGGCTGAAGCCCCGCACCTGGAGGCCAGGGCTGCGTGGCCAGAGCCGGGGCGGGGTCAGTACCCGAAGTCGGAGCCCAGGGCCTCATGGCCAGGTTCCTGAAGTCCCACCACTGGAGCCTGCTGCTCAAATCCCCTCCACCCAAGATGGGTCAAGAACTCACCTTGCTCCTGCAGCGTTGTGCCCAGGAGCAACAAGGAGGAAGGGGGAGGGGCTGATGCTTTGCCCCCTCCCATCACCACCCAGGAGGCTGTCATGGCCGCATGAAAAGCCCCTGGTGGCTGCATTTGAGAAATGTTGTCCTAGAGACTACAAGCTCCGGAATGCAATTTTCCATCTCAATTTAGCGTTGGACTGAAAGATCTGCTGGGCTGGGACCTCATCTTACTCCATGTTTTGTGAAGTGCTGCGGGGTACTGTGCTAAATTCAATCTGTGCTCTCCCTACCACCCTACCAGCAATCAATCCCGGGAGCACAACATGTGCTGCAGGTTCTCGTGTCCAAAATGTCTAGGATGCTTCTGCAGTCTGTGCAGTGTGACTTATACCAGGAGTGGGGTATGAAAAGTCACCTCATATGCCAGCTCTGATGGTGAAAATATCTTCTCAGGTGTTTAAGAAAATAGGCTTTATTGGTGGTGCTGCTTTGCATTTAAATGCGTGCAATAAATCTGCATATATAGCGATGAAACATTATGAGCCATTGATTTTTTTTCAGTGACTCCATTGACTTCAACTGGTGTCAATCAATGTGTCTGAAAGATACTGTAACGTGTCACTCAGCTGTGTTTTCTTTGTTCCCCACCTTTTTGTAACAGAAGCACATGGCTTGCTGTAGCATCCCCACTTCTCCTGGTTCCTGGTCGTCTCTCGGCTCGTGGAGAATAAATGCAGTGTCCCATCAGAGGGGACGTTGCTCTTTTCCACAGTGGATCCAAGCATCAAAGTGACCTTCCTTCCTGGAGTCACAGAGGAGACTCGGAGCGTCACATTGCAGGTGTGTGTGCATGTTAAAACTAAAACACAAGCTCTGGTATTACTGCTGGCCTGTGCTGGAGATGAGAGTAGGCAATAGGATACATGCACTAAATGAGAAAGAAGGATGGGCCAAGTATCAGCCTGGGAACTGGGTCTGACTTGGCTTTAGGCACATCACAGAGCCTCCCTGCCTCAGTTTCCCCCACTGTGAAATGGGCTGGGTCATTAGCTGTGTGGCAGGGGTTAGCACTCACATAGGCCATATGTGAAGCATTGTAACTTGTTAGGTTTCTCCCAACAAATTTTTGGTGGCCTCAGAATGCAGCCACCTACTCTTGCTGGTGGCCGCCTGACAATTTTTCCGAAAAACGTAGTTAACTTTAGGAAAAACAAATAAATATGCGCACATACAAGTCCAAATCATTGTAATAATAAGGTGGTTTTTTTGCAGACTCAATAATAATAATAATAACAACGTACAGTTGTCTCTATTCTTTACTGGACCTAAACAGAATAGAAACACAAAGAAGGTGCTTTGCATGTTCTTGTCTTTTTGTTGCTGTTGTTTCTTTTGCTTTTTTGGTTGCTGTTTTTTGTTTGTTTAAGAATTGCTAGCTAGTAGGTCTGCTTCTGTGAAAAGTGATATTTGTATGATTGTTAATATCAATTTTCACAGCAGCAGACTTGTTAGCTAGCTGGGAGCAGTGAAAAGTGATATTAACAAACATACAAATATCACTTTTCACAGCAGACTTACTCAGCCCTGGCAAGCTGGGGGACAAATTAAGCCTTGGATGGGGAGGTGGGTAGGGAGGCAGTGGGGGCCAAGGGTGATGAGGGGGTTGGTGAGCCCAAAGACCAGCGGCCGGAGCCTGCTGCCTGCCACCACAGGGCTGAAGCCAGAAGCCTGAGCCCCACCGCCCACAGGAAGATGGGGAACTCATGCTGACTGTCTGCTCCTCCGGTGTTTGTGATTCCAGAGGGGGGAAGGGCCCTTCCCCTCCTTGCAGAGCCTCCCATCCCCTCCCCCCTCGTTATCGCCCAGGCGGCTGTGACGGCAAGAAAAGCCTGTGGTGACTGCATTTGAGAAACGTAGCACGTCTTGCTGAGGTAGGGCCTGGTTTAATACCCAGTGGAGTCAATAGGTGTTAGGTTGGGCCCTGAGTACCTCACTTCTCAGAGTGCTGAATGCCTGCAGCTGCCACTCACCTCAGCTGGTGTGCTGGGTGCTGAGGAGTTCTGTACTCATGCATTATGGCAATAATTTGCAATGTTCTTCCCTTTGTGTCCCCCCACCTCCTGCCACATTCCCCAAGGCTTTGACCTTTCCAGGCTATAAATATATCTGGGCGGGTCACAGTCTGGGGCTTGTGGGACAGGGGAGTTGGCAAGACCAATCCTGTACCCTGTTTAAAAAAACACAAACAAACCTGTCTCTTTCCCCTCTCCCATACAACTGTCCTTGATACAGTCCTGGCCCCTCTGTCCTTCTGTGGGGAAGGCTGAAGGGGGTTCTGCTCAGAGCCCTGCTACCAAGGCTCTTGATAAGCCAGCAGGCAGCACTGTCAAGGGACGTGCAGCTTTAGCCTCTTGCTTAGTCTCCAAGAACGAAAAGCATGACAGACCAGCTCAGCGAGTGAGATTCAGAGGGTTAAACTTTACTCTTATTCATGCTGTTCTAACTCTGAAGCAGCCCCATTAAAGTTAGGGGGGTGGTCGTGGTAGCTGTTTAATTAAATGTGTGACAGTAGCACCAAGAAGACTCAATCTGGATCAGGGCCCTGTTTGCCAAGTTTACACTAGTATAACTCTGAGCAGAATATGGTTCAGTGACTAGGATTCACACTCCCACTTGGCAGACAGCCTGTGCCACTGAGTCAGGCCTGGCATTTGAGCCGTTGGGGCTTGTAACCGTGCCTTCTTGGGTCACAACTGAGAGTGCCAAATTCAGGACAAACTGCTGAGAAATACGGCAGATACACTCCAAGACTGCTGGCTAATCCCTCATAGGATATACCAAACTGGCAACAAAAGTAAACTTCTGATTGACCACCCTGGCTAACAAGAAGTCATAAAAGCAGTTTCCTCAGGCATTCCCGTCCTTGTATTACCACCGAAAACACTAGACTTAGAGATGAGTGGTTCTTTAAAAACCAATCTCTGCAAATAAAAGGTTCTTCTGATCCCAAAGGACCAGCCACACACCCAGGTCAATATATAACTTAGATCTTACCCAAAAATCACGCTGGTTCCAGTCCTTTAGTATTTAAAGGTTTATTCATAAAAAGAAAGAAAGGTGAGAGCTAAAATTGGTTAGAGGAATCAAATACATATAATAATTGAACCTACTTGGTTCAGGCTTGCAGCAGTGATGGAATAAACTGCTGCAAGTTGGTAAGTCAAGTCTCTGGCTGCTTCCAAATCATTGGAAAGATAACCAATTGACGGAGGGAATGCTCCCATTAGCATAGTCCAGAGGTTTGGGCAGGAAAGAGGCAAAATGGAGGATTTTCCAGGGATTTTTATCTCTTCTGCCATGTGGCGGGAATCTCCTTGTTCTTACTCTTGAAAAGTACAGTAACAAGATGGTGGTTGGAGTCACATGGACAAGTCACATGTCCATGCATTTCACGTAGTCATTGCAGGAAGCCATTACCTATACTTCAGATGGAACGTGGCGTCTCCCATGGTCCATTGTCAGTTAAGTGTTTCTTGATGAGCCACTTAATTTGAATAGTCCCTCCAAGATGTGCTGGCTAAATACCTTGTGGGCATAACCCCAGGAGCAAACATTTGAAATCCAGGTATAGAGCCAATACTCATAACTTCAAATACAAAAGTGATACATGCATACAGATAGCATAATCAGAACCAGCAAATCATAACCTTTTCATAGACGCCTCACTTGATGACCTTTGTACAAGATTTGTTGCAAATATATAACAGTGGTTGCAACAATGATCGATGTGGTCATATTTTAATCAGATAACGTCACAAGGCCATTGCCCTCTTTCTGCCTCAATGAACTCAGGTATTCAGGCATCAGACGTTAAGCTGATTTGATTATTGTTCAACCGCCAGGTGTTGCCAGTGTCGGCAGAGGAGCTGGCAGAGATCACAGATAATCCAGAGTCCAGAGCCGGTCCCCTGCTCTGCCTCTCCCAGAATTCCACTGTGGATTTCCTCAGGCCAGTTAAAATTCAGCTCCCGCTACCTCCAGGGGGTCACAGGTTAGTATATGCCCAGAAATGGCAATGGAAAGCTGTGCTAAAATCATACTACTTGGTAGGTTATTTTCCAATTTCCCCCAAGGAATTGATGTAATAAACTAAACTGTGAACAAATGGCACCTTTCAGGGTTTGTGCATTGGACCCTGATGTTCCTAACCACAAAGCTTAGTACATCAGTAGTAGAAGAACTGTAATAGGCTGCTAATATTTCCCGCTGCTTTCTGAAGAGTGTTGGTGGGATTAGGTCCTTTCATCATAAAGGAATACTGACACCAATGCCATCCCATGGAAACAAGATATTCCTCCCTTATTCCAGAGTAACGGATCAAAAGAGGTTGAGAAGGTGGGAAAACACTTATACTTTGCCATCTACAGAAAACGCTCTCTTTTGATTTAATGCCTTCTGGCTCCCCAAATGCTTCACAAATATTACATACTGTTTAAATGCACAAGAGTAAATGAAAGTAACGGTAAGGTTGTAAATTTGGTGCCTGATTCTGATCTCGGTGTGAATCATGAGTGACTCCATTGGAGTTGCAAGTAGAATCAGGCTTTCCAACACTAGCAATTCAGGAAATGTAAAAATGTAGGTTCCAGCAGTGCGCAGAATACAGATTGATTATATTGTGAACCAACATCAGGGACTGACAAGCTGCTCTTTAGCTGCAACATTTGCCTAATAAAGGTGAAGCAAAACTGGACTGGTGATGCTTGGGAAGTGTTCTTTTTTAATACAGGATCTAGACCAATAAGGGTGATCTCTGGTACATTTCACAATGTATTCATCAAAAATATTATGGCCGTTTTGGATTCCCAGTTCCCATTGATTTTAAGCAGTGCTTTAATCTGTTTTGAAAATCTCAGCCCATCATAGTAGCCAGGCTTACAATGTCTATGCTCCAGTCTTCAATTGTTGGTCATTTTTTTGGATTTGCATTTTTGTAGTACTAGCCTTTGAGCAATTATTAGTGCTCTGCTTAGCCACAGTTTTTCAGGTGCTTCTAGTTAACATCCATTAGGTTTAAAAGTACATGTTTAGCTGGTAACCCAATTTTATTTCATTGGAAAAAATTAACTCTGCAATTAAGTTCTGCCCCAAACATACACATTCCCAGAGCACACGGGTTAAATTAGCACCTGTTGAATCACAGCACCAGCATTTGTCTGACTTAGTGGCACCTGTTTTGAACAGTGGGAGAGTGATCCAAAGCATCTTCTGTATGATTTTCTGCTGGATTAATCTTAAATGAAGGTCCAAGGAACAGTTTGAAGCACTAGCTAAAATTCGTTTCCATTGATGAGCAGACAGTAATTGGCCTAGTTCCTCCTCCAATCTATATTGAATTCAAATTTGCTGGCCAAGTGTGCATATAGTGTTGTGCCATAGGTCTTGGCAATAGGAGTAATATTTGGAGATATGAAAGCAGTTCAGGTGGGTCAGAGTCATCGCAGGTATCAAAGGCCAAACAGATGGGAGATGGTGTGTTTAAGTTGGATATATTGCCACTCCTTCTTAGACTCTAGATTGAACCTTTCTTTTAATATTGATAGTCAAAATCCCTTTCCTAATCCAGACTTTCCAAATGATGGGGTTGCCTGCTAGAGTTTCAGGTTAGATAGAGAACCTCGTATGTAGAAGGGGGTTGTTTTTAAATTCAGTAGACTTGCTACGCCGGGTATTTTTGCCTCCACAATAGCTGGTAATTGTTCTTTAGCGAATCGGTAGTAATGTGTGTGCAGCACCATGGGAAAGGGAAAGAGGAAAAGGAGCAACCAATTCTGCTTCCAGCTGGATCCAGTCTGGGACTCGACAGCATGAGGGAAGGAGCCACAGTGCTGCGTGGCTAAGAATGTTTGCCTGATGGTAAAGTTTAAAGTTGGGAAATCTCAAACCACGTGTTTTGACAGGGAGCTGTACTCTTTGCAAGGCTACTTTAGTTTGTTACCAGCACCCCACAGAAAGGACCTGACCATGTCGATTTTGGTAAAATAAAAGGGAGGACTATGGATAAGGAGGGAATTCAAAATAAAAAGGCTCCTGAGAAGGGCGTCCATTTTAATTGTTTAGTTTTCCCCCAAGGGGGAGAGGTAGTGCCTGTCATCTATTTAAATTGCTTATTATTTACATGGCTAATGGGGCGAGGTTATCCTTGACTGTTTTTAATTTCCTTTGGGAATAGGATGCCAAGAGATCTGAGGTTTGTCTGTTAACATCTTCATGTTCCTATAGGAGAAGCCACTTACAACTAGATCTCCTGGGATCTTCACTGCTTCAGACTTATCCCAATTTGTACTGGAGCCATAGAATTTGCTAAAATTGATCATTTGTAGGATGTTTGGAATGGATCTGGAATGTTTAATAACCAGGAGAATGTCATCGGCATATAGAAATATTTATTTATTTATTTATTTATTTATTTATTTGTCGTTTTGTCTCCTGAGTCCCTGATTTGATCCCTTGAATCCCTTGATGTTGCTAGTCTTGGAGGGGCAGCATCTCCTTGCTCAGCCATCTTGGCTGCCAGAGGGTTGTCCGACAGCTTCTGCTCTTGGGGATTTTATAGAAAATCTGGAGATGGAGCAGCATCCATAACGGTATTAAATTAAAAGCAAAGAGTTGTAGAATAATCTCTGATGAATATTAGATGGGGGGAGGGGAAGTGATTCAATTGCCGATGGTTGTGGACTTTAGGAGGTGAGGGGGGGAGCTGTAAAGCTATGCAGCCACCATTCCCCCAGTCTAGAATTATTATTATTACAGTATCGCACAAGGACCCCAATTGAGATTGTGCTAGGCACTGTCCAGATGAGTAATAGGAGAGACCGTTCTTGCCCCAGAGCATTAACAACCTAGCTAAAAGCCAATTTGCAGGTTTTCCCAGAGTGCCTGTTGCTGTCTGCATGGGGGTATAACGTGGTCACTATTCATCGAGGCTCGAACTTCACTTCATGTAGTTTAGGACAGGAAGTGAGGCCTAATGCAGCCAACTGAAATGGCACACAAAGACAATTGCCTTGACAATTTAATTTATCTTTGGTTAAATTGATTTCCTGCTCACAGAGACATTTTTCAGGATGAGATGGGGGTGGTGCGTAGGAGGGGATGCTGGCAAATGGAGACGTTTCGCTTGTCTAAGCCTATTAATTCCGGTTTTCCTTTCTTCTCCCTTGGCTTTCTTGTTGTTTCTATTAGCATAGCGCACAACGGGCTGTGACGCTTCCCAGGGGTACTCAGGGTTGTGAGGCACCTCTCTTCCCCCTGCCCTTAGTGTGAGGAAACCTTGTCTGTATTTGCCATGGGTCAGCTCCCCAACTCTGCCAGCCATGGGCAACACAAGCACTTCCCTCTCAGCCCATGTGGGATCTGCTGTCCCTCTGCAGGTTAGCGATAGTGATACCAGTCAGCCCTGTATTCTTGGGGAACCAGGGTGCAGTATCCAGCCTAACTCATGAAAGACACCCCCCTCCCCCAGCCTCTGCTTAAACCAAAATCCATCAGAGGAAAAAACTTGCAGAGAGCAGTGAAGGGCATTGGGAGACACACCTAGACCCCTCCTGACAAGGGTGACAAGATTAAGACATCTCCATTTGCATACAGAATGAAGAACAGAGACAACTCCCCTAGCCTTATCTGCATGAAAGATGGGACAGGGAGACATCTCAATTTGCATACAGAATGGAGAACAGAGAACCGCACTGAACTCTGGGACCAGAAAAGCAGGGACACACTGCATCATGGGAATCTCTGCTCCAGATGTTAATGAACCTATGCCTGCCCACACTCAGCTCAGCAGTTATCAGACCAATTCTAGTAAGGAATCCTTGATTGATATCCAAAATACTGGAGCTGCCTAGTTGCATTGTGAGCTCCCTGGAAGAAAACACCACCCATAGCCAAGAGTGATCAGTTCCTATTGTCTAGCCTAAAGAAAACCCTTGAGTCATCAGTTTACCTAGAAACAAATCTAGTGTTATTTTCTCTACAAAAATCCCTACTCACTCTCCAGTAAGTGTTCTGATGCTTAGATCCAAACCCTGCATCAGTTCCACTGGGACTCCATCTTCTCCTGACTGATCATGCTGGAGGCTCTGCCTGTCTCCAGCACTCAGGACCCTGAGCTACCACCATCACCTGGGAACCCCGACCAGTTCAAGCCTCATGGAGTGGGTGAGATCCCCCTCTTTCTCTCTCTCTGTTTTCCTTTCTACCTTAGGTATTAACCTTTAATAATGTATGTTATGTTGGTTTAGCCCTCCTTGTGTAGTTATCACTATTATTTAATAAATAACTTTTATGGTTAAGTTGGTTGCTTCTCTCTCTCTCTCTTGCTGAACTTTACTCTTTTGTGTTTTTAGCTTCCCCCATTCATTCTACAGCAATGCTTCTTTTACCTAAGCTAAAGATCCCTGCAGCGCCCAAAATACTGTGGGGGTGTGCTCATCAAGTAGGTTACTGCCAGTACAATTGTGATGTGAGAGTGGGGATAGGGACGGGCTGAATCTGGGATGCATAAGGGTAACAGCTTGAAAGTGCTGCTTGACCCAGTCCATGGAGCCCAGGGGCATATAAGGGGTCAGCTTGACACTGCTGATTGACCCGGTCTGCTCAGACTTGCTCTGTTAATGTGTGTGGGTGTGTTCATCCGGTTCTGGGGCTGGAGAAACCCAGCTCTAGGGAACCTAGGTCCTGCAGGATAGCTCCATTGGGAGGGGACTTGCAGAAGGGAGAAGTAAAGCTCCGTATGAGAACACAAGTGACACAAGCAGTACATTGATAGAATTACAGAACCCCCCCTCCCCAGAAGAGTAACCCAAATAAATGAGCATATCCCAAAGTAACGGGCAAATCTGTAACAATAGGCACACGCCAGCCCCTGAGTCCTCCAAACGTCCCCCTGCAGTGTCCAACCCCTGTTCCACTGGAGACTCACAGAATTCATAGATCCACTGCTCCCAAAGGAACAGTACCCCCTGTCCTCCAGCTTGCCAGTTCCACCTCACCTCACAGCTCCACTTACCACACAGCACGTACCGATGATTACAGTGAAAACAAGTACAAGTGTATTTAACACAGAGAAGAGTCACATGGATAGCAAGTCTCAGTGTATTAGAAACAAAAGGTTGCCTATACAGTAAAATCATAACTCGCATTCTAGAGCCTAGACTTATTTAACTAGTTACTTTTATGTCTTCTAGAGCTAGGCTCACCCCAAATCCTTCCAGTGTATTTCAGCCAGGCTTGGCTGCGCCCTTCAGTTTGCCCTCTCAGTGAAAGATCCCGGGTGTACCTCTGTACCCCCAGTGATACCTCCATGATTCCATTTATAAACTTATAAATAGGATGCTCCCCATGCTGATTGATTTTTTTTTTTTTTTCCCCTGTGAGATTTTTTTTTTTCTTGTCAACTTCACAATCTCTTAACATTTGGTTCAGTCTGTAATTAGTTCTCCACTAGGACACGGACAATACACACATGACTAGACAGATACATGTCTCTTCCCTCCTGCCTGATAGGAGCACGTTTATCACCTTCTGGTGGCCTGTCGTAACTTGCATACCTTAGGAATGTATTTTTCAGTATGGATACACAACTCCTTAAATAGTATTTGTACATACATCTCACAGTGATTAGGATGACCACTGTGTTACTGGTTGTTGGTAGAAACTTCACATGCCACCCTTTGGCACTCTATTATGTAGACATCGGGCCCAGGGAAGCCCTTTTAAAATCCTAGGCACCTCCTGTGCCCCCTGCCAGTTGGCATCAAGAGGCCCCTGGGACACATGGGGGTCCCCATCAGGATTGGGGCCTCTTTGTGCCAGGTGCTGTACAAACGTAAAGGAGTCAGAGGTAGAAAAATACCTCTTAGGTCATGCAATCCATCTGCTTAGGAGGTAATCAAGTGGCTGACACGTTGAGGCTAGGAGTCCCACTGGAATAGCAAATCAGATATTCAGGATATTTTTCAAAGAAGTGCCCTGGATGAGCCGGAATTTGGCATTTCCCAAATGTAAGCAATTGTGGCTTAAAAAAACCAAAAAACTTACCCAAGGCTGCTTTGCACTTGGATTTGTAAAGCAACAAGCGAGGCAAAAAAATCCATGTTCATCTAAAACTAAACAGGCTTCAAGTATCAGTGGGGTAGCCGTGTTAGTCTGAATCTGTAAAAAGCAACAGAGGGTCCTGTGGCACCTTTAAGACTAACAGAAGTATTGGGAGCATAAGCTTTCGTGGGTAAGAACCTCACTTCTTCAGATGCAAGAATCTGATGTCTTGCATCTGAAGAAGTGAGGTTCTTACCCACGAAAGCTTATGCTCCCAATACTTCTGTTAGTCTTAAAGGTGCCACAGGACCCTCTGTTGCTTTAAACAGGCTTGTGTCTCTTGATTTTAGGTCTCACCCTAGATCGCTCCAGGCTGCATCTTCTTCACAGCAACCTGCAAGCCCAAACCTGGGATGATATCACCAGTCAGGTGGTGCTGGAGTTCACCCGCCTCTACGCACGGTTTGAAGTCACCCACTTCTCCTGGTGAGCTCTGACCCACTCACGGACAGTGTTTGAAGGAGAGGCTAGAAGGTGTATAGCTGCACCTTTCCCCAGACCAGGGGCCGTGCTGCTGCTGTTGCCAGTTTCCCTTCCAGCGACTTGCCAGGGTTGCTCTTTCTCCTTAAGAAGGATGGAATGCCGTAGCTTTATACCTCCAGTTAATACTCCCAATTCCTCGGCACACAGTACAGCCGCACTGGGGAAAAAAGCTGGTTTTGTGTCCCGGCAGGGTTCTATTTCTCCTCACTTCACGTCCCACCGGATTGCAGTGAGCAGATTCGTGGTTGCCCTTGTAGGCCAGGTTTCTTTGAAGGGGCCATGCTCAAGCTAGTACATTCCCACTCAGAACCAATATCCATTCAATAGTGAGGTTCCTGGTCACCACTCCTCCCAGCTGCCGGAATCCTTCCCTCGTCCATAGGCTGCTGATGCAACCTTTGCCCCTCATTTGTAAGTTCTCTCACTCACTCTTGGGCTGGGAATCTGCTTTTTGGAGGATAACCTGTGTCAAGGGGACAGGATGGTGCCTGCGACTAAGTTCCCTCGAAATCCAGATTTTCCTAATTTTGTCTTTCCCTTTTGATAAAAAGGAAGCGTCACTTTAAGATCCACCCCCTCAGGTTCCCGTCCTTGCCCTTGGCTTTTCTGCTGGCAGAGGAATCCCTCCCTCATTTGCTCCCTTCCCCAGGTACTGGCTGTGGTATACCACCAAGACCTACATCGGCGGCATCGCCAGGAAGGTGTACGAGAGGCTGCGCCTGTACCAGGTGAACTTCATAGCGCTGCAGAGAAAGAAGGACCCTGAGCAAGTCTTGCTGCAGTGTGTCCCCAAGCACAAGGTACTGCACGCGCCGCCCTGCCAAGGGGCCTCAATCCAGAGCTGTTGGAGAGGGGGTGATGGGAGCAATTGTGCCTGGCATATTCACCAAATGTCTCTGCCCATTTAGCCCTCGGCTGTTTGATTGATTGAGGGTTCTTGTTGCACTGGTGGTTTTTGTGCCAGGGACATCAGCATATTTCACACAGCTGTCTGGTGCAACGATCACCAGTCTAGTTCAGCCTGACGACTTAATGGTGAAAGCTGTGCTGTCCCATTATAATCCCCTGGGCTGGTCCCACTTATGTATAATTCTTGTGCATTGGGCTCCAGTATTGAAATAAAACACATTGATAAACACCAGAAGGGAAACATCAAGCCTTGGGCGTCAGGGGTGAAATCCTGGCTTCAGTGAAGCTAAAATAGCAAGACTCCCGTTTGACTTCAGTGGGGCCAGGAGTCTGTTTTCCTAACAAGGAAGTTGGTCCCAGAGGGTTCACTGGTAGGATATTACAAATCCATGTGCAGGATGAGATATTCTATACAGCGTCAGTCTAACTCAACCTGTCTTTGAGAAGTAAAAGCTTGTAATCTTTGTGTATTTGCATGCTGCTACCCCAGGATGAGGCTTTCACAACAATCCTGGCCTCAGCTAAGTGGCATTGCAGCACAGGAGTTATGTGTGGAAAATATCTCCCCACGACTAAATGTTCGGGGAAAAGGAGAGTGAATAACTTCTTGGTTTAGAAGGGTTACTGACAGTGTGACAGACCCAGACCAGTGGGGTACAGGAGTCTGGTAGAGGGCAAATATACTGGTCACTGGATGAGTAGTTTTCTGTTCCCTGAGTGACCAGAGAAGGGGCTGCACTAGAGTAATCAGGAACCTGCTAGAACCAGTTAAGGCAGGCAGGCTAATTAGGACACCTGGAGCCGATTAAGAAGAAGCTTCTAGAATCAATTAAGGCAGGCTAATCAGGGCACCTGGATTTTAAAAGGAGCTCACTTCAGTTTGTGGTGCGAGTGTGAGGAGCTGGGAGCAAGAGGCGCAAGGAGCTGAGTGTGTGCTGCTGGAGGACTGAGGAGCACAAGCGTTATCAGACACCAGAAGGAAGGTCCTATGGTGAGAATAAGGAAGGTGTTTGGAGGAGGCCATGGGGAAGTAGCCCAGGGAGTTGTAGCTGTCATTCAGCTGTTATAGGAGGCACTATAGACAGCTGCAGTCCACAGGGCCCTGGGCTGGAACCCGGAGTAGAGGGCGGGCCTGGGTTCCCCCCAAACCTCCCAATTGACCTGGACTGTGGGTTCTTCCAGAGGGGAAGGTCTCTGGGCTGTTCCCCAACCCACATGGTGAATCTCTGAGGCAAGAAAATCCGTCAGTAAGCGCAGGACCCACCAAGATAGAGGAGGAACTTTGTCACACTGGTGTCAGCAGTGGGATCTTGGGGTGCACAGCGTGGTGGAAGAAGGAGGGTGATTTAAAAAAACAACAACAACAACAACAAAAAGGGAGAGCGTTTATTTTTTTTCACCACCATGGATGACGTAGTGCGGGCACTGATACAAGCTACAGCGGCCCAGCAGGAGGCTACCCGTGTCCAAGCAGCCGCCCAACAGGAGGCAGTGCGGCTGCAGCAAGAGACTAATCGCCTGCTGATGGACCAGGCTGCTCAAGACCGAGCTATGTTGCAGGAACTGGTAAACCAGGTAAAGTCCCTTACATAGCTGAATCATGGCCATGATGGGACGCGGCTCATACGGGCCAGCCATTGGCTGCAGAAAATGACACGGGAGGATGATGTAGAGGCATACCTTCTGGCCTTTGAGAGGACAGCCCTACGGGAGGCCTGGCCTCGAGATCAGTGGTCTGGCATCCTTGCCCCATTCCTGTGTGGGGAGGCCCAGAAGGCCTACCATGATCTGCCTGAAGAGGCTGTGGCAGACTACCCCCAGCTGAAAGCCGAGATCCTGGCCAGATCTGGGGTAACGACAGCAGTGCGGGCCCAGCAGTATCACGGTTGGAGGTACCAGGAAGACAAAACCCCGCGGTCCCAATTGTATGACCTCCCCCATCTCGCACGAAAGTGGTTGCAAACAGAGTCCCGGAGTCCGGAAGAGATACTAGCGGTTCTGGGCATCGACCGATACATGAGGGGACTACCACCAGACCTTCGTGCCTGGGTAAGCCAGAACGAACCCTCCACCTATGACGACGTTGTCGCCCTGGTAGAGAGGCGAAGGACAGCGAGGGAGCTGACCCGACCAGTTAAGGAAGGGGCACCCTGGGTTAAACTAGCAGCACCAAGCCCTAAAGTTCAGGTGATTGGGCCACCAGGAGGGCCCAGGTGGAAAAAGAGAGAGACTGAAGGCCCATCAGAGGCCACAAAGAGTCGGAGCACTGAGGGAGAAGAGGATCGTGATGTTAGACTGCCCAAACCAAGAGACCAGGGAATGCCTAGGGCGCCGTACAGATGTTATGCCTGCGGGGAGTGGGGACACATAGCTGCACAGTGTCCCAGTGCTGAGGAGCCTATGCAGTGTAACCTGGGGAACTGGGCAGATCCATGCTCCCTAATCCACCTTGTGGGGGTCTCACTAACCCCACATATGTATACCAGACCAGTGAAACTAAATGGGGTAGGGACCACGGCACTGGTTGATTCGGGGAGTGCTATCACGCTTATCTCAGGGAAGCTCGTGAAGCGTAGTCAGCTGCTACAGGCTAAACGTACGGGGATAACATGTGTGCATGGGACAGTTAGCTACTACCCCACCATCCCAGTAAAAATCGAGATCCAAGGGAACACTACTGAGGTAGCAGCAGGGGTAGTCCCTAAACTCCCATACCTGGTGCTCATAGGGAGGGACTTCCCAGGGTTTGGAAACTTACTCCCAGTAGGGGGATTGGAGAAAGATGGGGACCCTAAAATTGGTGAGGCATCCACAGCAGATTGTCAACCCCCAATCTTCTCTGAAATATCCCCAGATTTGTTCTCCACTCCCAGACCGGTTAGAAAGACAAAAAGGGAAAGAAGGGCAGCTAAGGCCTTGGGAACCCGAATACTGACCAAAAGCCAGAGGGTCGCTCTTGTAGCTAGGCGAACCCGCGCAGCTGAAAAGGAGGCCACGCAGGAGGGAGAAGCACCTGAGTCTGACCCCCACCCTAATGCTTCTGAACCAGTAGAGGCAACAGAGACTGGGCCCCTAGATCTTGGGCAGATTAGCCCCGGGAGAGGAAGTTTTGGACGGGACCAGGCAGAAGACCCAAGGTATGACAACATTAGGAAGGAGGTGACTGAAATAGATGGGGTCCCCGTGGAAGGGAAAACCCAGGGACCAGGACCCTACTTCATAGTGAAGAAGGATCTCTTATACCGGGTTGCACCAGTACAGGGGCAGAAGGTACAGCAGATCCTAGTACCTCAAAAACACCAGAATGCTGTATTAAGTCTTGCTCATAGTCATCTTTTTGGGGGGTATTTGGCGGTAGATAAGATCCTGGCACGAGTCCTACGACAGTTCTTCTGCCCGGAGTACATGAAGAAGTGCGGAGGTACTGTGCCTCCTGTCCGGAGTGTCAGCTGCACAGTCCCCGTCCCCACTTGAGGGCACCTTTAGTACCCCTTCCCATCATAGAGGTCCCCTTCGAGCGAATAGCCATGGACCTAGTGGGACCCGTGGAGAAGACGGCTCGGGGCCACCAATATATACTTGTTGTTTTGGACTATGCTACTCGCTACCCAGAAGCCGTCCCCCTGCGGAACACGGCCTCTAAAACTATAGCCAAAGAGCTGGTGGGGATCTTTGCCCGAATGGGGCTACCGAAGGAGATATTAACCGACCAAAGAACCCCATTTATGTCGAAGCTAATGAAGGACCTCTGTACGCTGCTCCATATACATAACCTGAGAACTTCGGTCTACCAGCCGCAGACTGATGGGTTGGTAGAAAGGTTTAACCGAACCCTCAAGGCTATGATAAGGAAGGTGGTAAGTCGGGACGGGAAGGATTGGGACACCCTACTACCCTACCTTATGTTCGCTATCCGGGAGGTACCTCAGGCCTCAACTGGGTTTTCCCCCTTCGAGTTATTATACGGGCGTCACCCCCGTGGCATACTAGATATTGCCAAAGAGATCTGGGAAGAGGAACCCAATGAGGGGAGAAATATAATAGAGCATGTAATGCAGATGCGAGACCGGATAGCCCGGGTTACCCCTATTGTACGTGAACATTTGGAGAAGGCACAGGAGGCCCAGCGAACCCATTACAATCGCCAGGCAAAAGTGCGACAGTTCCAACCAGGGGATTGGGTTATGGTGTTGGTACCCACGGCAGAAAGCAAGCTTCTGGCCCAATGGCAGGGGCCCTATGAGGTGGTTGACCCCATGGGGGAAGTAACCTACAAGGTGTGGCAGCCAGGACGCAGAAAACAAGAACAGATTTATCACGTTAACCTTCTGAAACCCTGGCATGCACAAGAGGCATGCACAACGGTCCAAAAAGACCTAACCCGGGAAAACAAGCCTTCCAAAGAGGTGAGAGTGTCTCCTGATTTAACACCAGACCAGAAGAATGAGGTGTCTGAGATGATCTTCTAGAACCAAGATGTGTTCTCGACAAAACTGGGTCAAACAACCGAGACATATCACCACATCGTCACGAACCCTGGGGCCAGAGTAACAATGAGGCCCTATCGGGTGCCAGTGGCAAAAAGGGAGGAAATAAAAGCAGAAGTAAAAAAAAATGCTGGCGTTGGGGATCGTCGAAGAATCCCACAGTCAGTGGTCCAGCCCAATCGTGCTGGTGCCCAAACCTGATGGCACCACAAGATTTTGCAATGACTTCCGGCGACTAAACGAAGTATCCCAGTTTGACGCGTACCCCATACCTCGCATAGATGAGCTAGTGGACCGTCTGGGTAATGCCCGGTACTTGACTACCCTAGACTTGACAAAGGGGTACTGGCAGATTCCCCTTGCAGAAGACGCAAAGGAAAAGACTGCGTTCTCTACACCAGAGGGTCTTTTTCAATATACTGTCCTCCCTTTTGGACTACATGGGGCCCCAGCTACCTTCCAGCGCCTCATGGACAAGCTATTACGCCCACATAACAGTTATGCTGCTGCCTACTTGGACGATGTGGTCATTCATACCCCAGACTGGGAAACCCACCTGGAGAAGGTGGAGGCAGTCCTCGATACCTTCAGGTGAGCTGGCCTTACAGCAAACCCTAACAAGTGCGCTGTAGGGTTTACAGAGACCAAATATCTTGGCTACATTGTGGGAAAAGGTCTGGTAAAACCCCAAGTGAACAAGTTAGAGGCCATCCAAAATTGGCCCCGACCAAGTCGCAAGAAACAAGTCCGGGCGTTCCTAGGTGTGGTGGGGTATTACCAACGATTTATCCCCCACTTTGCCACAAGGGCAAGCCCCCTGACAGACCTAGTGAAAGCCCGTGGACCTGATCTGGTGAGATGGTCTGACGCAGTAGAGGAAGCATTCACAGACCTACGGACTGCCCTCTGCAGTAACCCCGTACTGATAGCCCCTGATTTCACCAAGGAGTTTATCCTGCAGACGGATGTATCGGAAGTAGGGTTGGGGGCCGTTCTATCACAGATGGTCGGGGAGGAGGAACACCCAATTCTATACCTCAGTCGGAAACTCCTTCCAAGGGAACAAAAATATGCAGTGGTGGAGAGAGAATGCCTCGCTGTAAAATGGGCCATGGAAACATTGCGCTACTACCTGCTCGGGCGCAGATTTGTCCTCGTGACCGACCATGCCCCTATTCAATGGATGCAGCGGAACAAGGAGAAGAACACAAGGGTGACCAGATGGTTCTTATCCCTCCAACCTTTCCAGTTCTGTGTGCAACACAGAGCAGGGAGCCGTCGTGGCAACGCCGATGGCTTGTCACGTGTGCATTGTCTGGCGTCCCAAGCTGCCCAACCCCTTGGTGTTGAGCAGGGGGGAGGGATATGTGACAGACCCAGACAAGTGGGGTACAGGAGTCTGGTAGAGGGCAAATATACTGGTCACTGGATGAGTAGTTTTCTGTTCCCTGAGTGACCAGAGAAGGGGCTGCACTAGAGTAATCAGGAACCTGCTAGAACCAGTTAAGGCAGGCAGGCTAATTAGGACACCTGGAGCCGATTAAGAAGAAGCTTCTAGAATCAATTAAGGCAGGCTAATCAGGGCACCTGGATTTTAAAAGGAGCTCACTTCAGTTTGTGGTGCGAGTGTGAGGAGCTGGGAGCAAGAGGCGCAAGGAGCTGAGTGTGTGCTGCTGGAGGACTGAGGAGCACAAGCGTTATCAGACACCAGGAGGAAGGTCCTATGGTGAGAATAAGGAAGGTGTTTGGTGGAGGCCATGGGGAAGTAGCCCAGGGAGTTGTAGCTGTCATTCAGCTGTTATAGGAGGCACTATAGACAGCTGCAGTCCACAGGGCCCTGGGCTGGAACCCGGAGTAGAGGGCGGGCCCGGGTTCCCCCCAAACCTCCCAATTGACCTGGACTGTGGGTTCTTCCAGAGGGGAAGGTCTCTGGGCTGTTCCCCAACCCACATGGTGAATCTCTGAGGCAAGAAAATCCGTCAATAAGCGCAGGACCCACCAAGATAGAGGAGGAACTTTGTCACAATGGGTAAAAATCAATCTGCTCTAACACCCAGACACTACAGTTGCTAATGATGCTGAAGGACTTTTCAACCTCTGATTGCAGCATTGTTGTAGTCACATTGGTCCCAGGATATATGAGAGACAAAGTAGGCGTGCTAATATCCTTTATTGGACCAACTTCTGTGGGTGAAAGGTACAAGCATTTGAGCTACACAGAGTTCTTCTTCAGGTCTGGGGAAGAAAGTCGAGAGAAAAATAAGAATCCAAAATAAATACAATGAAAGTTTCTGTCAGTTACTTATTTGTAAAGGTATTTTAGGCTATAAAATTTGCATTTGGAGTATTTTTAAACATACTCTGATACATTTAATGTCCAAGAGTAAAGGCCTCCGATGGTCAACTTGTTGATAAACTGGTGATAGCCTTTGGTGGCTGTGTGCAATTGTTTAGTATTTAATTCCAAAATGCAACCCTTTTGCAAATTTAAAAGAAATGTTTCTGCAGAGATATCTTCTGGGCCCTCCATTAACAATATTTATTGTGGGGGTAGCATGGGTTTGGTTCCAAGCTAATCTATGACAAAGAAGTGGAGATGAAAGATGAAACTCAGGAAATGTCTTTTTTTTTTAAAGAAAAGAAAGGCTTAAAGATGCTAAATTGCACACCTGTTCCCACAAGTTTAGGCTTTGATCCTGAAAACACTTATGCATGTGCTTAACTTTATGACCTATGAGCAATCCAATTAACTTCATATAAACTTTTTCTTATCAGATGTGCCTAACCCTATGACAACTCTGCTGGGACAATTTTTGCCAATTCCAGGTAAAGTGGATCTCAATGAACAACAGGTGAGGAAGCCTTTAAAAAAAAAAAGAAGAAGAAGAAAAAAGTAAATATACTGTCATTTCTTCTCTTAGGGCTTCTCATTTATTAATAAAATGGGATATTCATTCAACTTAGGGAAGTAACCAACACATTGTAAATTCTGTAAAGACTCTTTAAATCAGAATATCTAGCTGTTATGTACATGTTATTGTATAATGCTTGGCTAGGTCTGCATCCAGTGTACAATAATCTTAGATATATAGAGGCCTGTGATTTCAATATCACTTTTGGAAGAATGAAGGTGAACCCAGTGTTAAGAACATACCTTTTAGCAAGAATGTAATTATTACAGTATCAAGATCTTGAATTTGGTGTTCATATATGAGCTGTTATGATTGGAAAATGTTTCAGGTGTTGTCTACACAGTGCCACAATCTGGACTATCGGTGTGTGATTTGTAGAGCTTTTTGAAGTGTTCCACTCTAACTGCTCTGTGACAAACCTTCTGGCTTTCATGATCTAAAAGTTATCTACTCTGAGTTAACATAGTCCTGTCTGAACAGGACTACATCAATGTGAACTAGGTACCTTTTAGTTCATGTCAGCAGAGTTTACACAGGGTAGTCAGAAAGCAACAGTTTAGTTGCTCTACAAATCACACACCTGTAGTGGCACCATACAGACAAGGCGTAGAGACTTGTTTCTGTTTGTAAATGAAATCACAACTTCCTGATTTTTGCCTGGAAAGGCGGAAACTCTTCATCCAGAAGCTTTGAAGAGAGAACATGAGCTAAGAATAGCAGTCTGAAAATTCACACTTATGAGGTGCCAATTACCCTTCAACTCCCATTCAAATCTGTCAGAGTTGAAGGTGGTCAGCACCTTGGGGGACTGAGCCATAATTGGAAGAAATTCCCACCATATATAAAATATGAAATGGTTTTGGAATTAAAACTCACTTTTGCCTTCTGTGTGCGTGTGAGCGTTTGTTTAAAATGTCAAATTTTGAAGTGGAGCAATCACAACCCAATGCATAATACGTATGCTGGGCATTAATTTTTTCTGCCATTGTAAGCACTCTGGCAAGCATCCTCTGTTGAACTTCAGTAGGATTTCCCTCTCCTCTACTCACCCTGGTTAGGACTTAAAATGTTCATTGTTATTACTCTTTATAAGTATTCAGATTGTTATCCTTGTTATTTATCTATTATCACTGCGGTAGGTGTTAGAACAGTGTGTTAGTTTAAATAAAACAATGGAACAGAAGCCTGATAAGAAGATAGAAACCCCTGGATTTCTAGTCTGTCAGTACAAATAGAGTTCAAATCAATAGTAACTGGGAGTTATTACCTGATGACATGTGATTTGAATGTTATGAATTTGAATGAAATGTGTCAGATGAATTTGTGGCTCAGGCGAATTCCTAGTGGATAAGTGTCTATATAAAAAAAGAGAGACGAGAAACCCCAAGCGCTGAATGGAGTAAGGCTCCTGAAGTGTTCTCTTATCCATAAAGATGGTGTCTGCAGGTCAGGGGTGAGACACACTGGAAATGTGGTGTAAAGAAATTTGCAGTTTTGTTTTCCATATCTTTCTGTATCCTCTATTTCTACATTCCTTCCCATCCTCTTCTTCCCAACAGTTCCCTGTTTTCTCCTTCCATCTGTATAACCTCCCAACATAGCCCCAGCCTTTCTTTCCCTGATCCTCTCCAAAAAAGGTCCTAACCGTTGTTTCTCTTTTTAAATTTCACATTCTCTGGGGCCAGTCAAAGGGTTTATTACATTTAAACTCTATGGAAAACATCAGTGGCAGTGGCCAGTGGCTACTGACTGCTGGAATTAAAAAGAGATTGGACCCAGACTAGACAGCAGCATGAAAATACTGTGCCAGTGCTGAACAACATAAATGAAACTTACTGCTAGTTCTCTGTAATAATGAGGACAAGGGTCCTGGCATATCGAACCTTTCTAAAGAATGTGACTACATATTTTCCCAAGATCTGTGCCTCCACAGAAAGGGGGGAGGGATAGCTCAGTGGTTTGAGCATTGGCCTGCTAAACCCAGGGTTGTGAGTTCAATCCTTGAGGGGGCCACTTAGGGATCTGGGGCAAAAATCAGTACTTGGTCCTGTTAGTGAAGGCAGGGGGCTGGACTTGATGACCTCTCCAGGTCCCTTCCAGTTCTAGGAGATAGGATATCTCCATTAATTTATTTATTTATTAGTTTTATTAGTAACTTTTGCCTGATTAAACCAGTCCACTGTTCTCTGTCTCATTCTCATAGTCACAGACATGATTTGTCTTTATTAAAACTTAGCACAAACAGAATTTTTGCTTATTATTTTGAACAGCTTGAGAATGGATCCTTACAATCAGTAGCTAGCAGTGCCACATTCCAATCAGAAGTAAATCTTCAAGGGCCAACAAAAATGACTTTAGTTGGGTAAGAAACACAAAATCTTTAATTTTCTACTAATTTCAGTGCCAAGTTATTTTGTTTCAGAGTGGTAGCCATGTTAGTCTGTATCAGCAAAAAGAACGAGGAGTACTTGTGGCACCTGAGGGTACATCTACACTACCCGCCGGATCAGCGGGTAGTGATCGATCTATCGGGGATCGATTTATCGAGTGTAGTGTAGACACAATAAATTGATCCCCGATTGCTCTCCCGTCGACTGCTGAACTCCAGCTCGGCAAGAGGCGGAAGCAAAGTCGACGGGGGAGTGGCGGCCATCGATCCCACGCCACGAGGACGCTAAGTAAGTGATTCTAAGTCGATCTAAGATACATCGACTTCAGCTACGCTATTCTCGTAGCTGACGTTGCGTATCTTAGATCGATTTCCCCCCCCCCCAGTGTAGACCAGGCCTTAGAGACTAACACATTTATTTGGGCATAAGCTTTCGTGGGCTAAAACCCACTTCATCGGATGCATGCAGTGGAAAATACAATAGGAAGATATATATACACAGAGAACCGTTGTAATATTTCTTGTAATTTTGGAGAGTTAACTTCAAGCACTGATATTATTGTTCTCAATATGTCTTTTCCCCTCTCTTCTTCAGCAAAACTGAAACTAACAGGAAAGTGAGGCTTTGCACTGAGGAAGGGGCAGTGCTCCAATCTTTAAAGGGACAGGCATCACATTTCCCCACCCTACTTTAAAAAACTTCCCTAATCTATGTACGTCATCATTTATGTGGCTAACATGAAACACCTTAAAGACTTAACAGTGAGCTTCACTGACATGTTGCTCATCTGTCCAACTTCTTTTTCAAAACTTTGGAGTGTCTGCCCAGTGTTTCTTGATTTCAAGGTGCTTTTGTTATCACCTTGATCTTAATCCAATTCACCTTGAGGTTCTCAATTCAAGATCTGCTTGAGAATGGTGGATACTTTCCTTCAATCACATACAAGGGTAAAACAACTGATTGTCCATGAAGGTGAACTTTCACCTGGAGTATCCCTTTGGGGACTAACTTATCTCCAGTATAAGTCTTCAAAACCATGCAGGTGTCTTCCAGAGCAGGGGTTCTCAGCCTTTTTCTTTCTGAGGCCCTCCTAACATGCTCTAAAATCTCCATGGCTCACCTGTGCCACAACAGTTGTTTTTCTGCATATCCAGTAGATTAAAAGCTAGGTCCGGCATTAGGGCGTAGCAAGCAGGGCAATTGCCCGGGGCCCCACACCACAGGGGGTCCTGTGAAGCTAAATTACTCAGGTTTCGGCTTTAATCCGGGCAGTGGGGCTCAAGCTTCAGCTTCAGCCGCAGACCCGAGCGAGTCTAATGCCAGCCCTGGTTTATTTTGGCGGACCCCCTGAAACCTGCTCACGACCCCCCAGAGAGCCCCGGACCTCTGGTTGACAACCACTGGTTCCAGAGGAACTTGTGACAACATCTGGTGATAGGTAGATGAAGAACTCAGTGAGATGGCAGCTCTAGTCAAGCTGCATTCTTGTAGGAACTCCCTCGATCAAGAATGTGACCAAGATAGCATCTCTTACTCCAGCTTCTGATAACAGATGTAGTGCTAGGTCTTGATCAGAGTCACTAGAACGCTTGTCTTTTTCCATATGATGAATTCCCAACTTCCATCCTTTCTTAGGTTCAGTCTCCATAGGTGTCTTCTTAGATGTATGGCTACTCTGTGTTGCTGGTAATTGAATTGTGTGACAGGTCACAGCAATGTGTCCTTTCTTTTTGCACTTCCTGAAGATAAGCTGGCATGCCCAGCATTCCTTCTCAGCACATGTGGTTTATGCATAACAGCTACACAGAAGTTCCTTAAGTTCCCGTGGTCCTCTGTCTCGTCAATGCAGGAGGGGAACTTCTTGATTCACATTAAATTTCAGCAAATCCTTCTCTGCGGTCTCCATGACAATTGCTATCTCAACAGCTTTCTTGAATGTGTAAGGGCTGATACAGTCAGTAACTTTTTCCAGATCTGGTCATTGCATAATCCAGAGACAAATTGGTCATGTAGGGCAGGGGTCTCCAAACTTTATGAGACGAGGGCCATATTAGATTTTTGAAGGGGCTTCGCGGGCCGAAGCGACTGTGAAAAAATTAAATATATGCAAAATCGTTAAAAAAAATATTATTTTAGGATTAGTGAGAAGTATGGTACTGATGTTTTTCTGACAAAATTGCATTTAGCTGTGGTTCAAAGTTAGTGTTCCCTATCATCAAAATTGATTGTAAATGTTTATCAGACAAGGTCAATCTGTAGTTGGATTTCACATATTTCATCATCGAAAATGTTTTTTCACACACATAAGTAGTGCCAAACACTGACATTAATCCATGGACAACGTTTTTTACATGAGCATATTGATCACTTGGCAGGCATTTATAGAACTCTACCAGATTTCCTGCCTTATATTTGTCCTTCAACAAGTCATTGGATTGCAGGTCAATCACTTCCATTTGAAGTTCAGGTGGCAGTTTTTCAAGATCGCAATCAAATGGGTTTTGGAAGATCCGTATTTCTCCTTCGTTCACATCAAGGTCAGAGAAACGCTCCTGGAACTGTAGTTTCAGATCAGAAATGATTTCTTGTGCAAACCTAGTTGGGAATCGTGATTCAGTTTCTTGGTTGGTTGAACTTTTCACAACACTTAAAAATGAGCAAAGCAGTCCCTCATCAGTTGGGACTCGAAAAGAACTAGTTTTTGCCTGAATGCTTTCACCTGGGTGTACGTGTCACAGATAAGCCCGTTTTCCCCTTGTAGTCTAAGATTTAAGTCATTCATGTGCTTGGTCAAGTCTACAAAAAAAGCTAATTTCCAAAGCCATTCACTGTGAGTAAAGGTAGAGGTCATTTTTTTTTATTTAAGAACATTTCAATTTCAGTTCTAAGCTCGAAAAATCGTGACAAAACCTTTCCATAGCTAAGTCATCGAACTGAAGTGTGGTAGGGCAAATTGTGATATTCTGATTCTGTTTCCACCAGAAATGCTTGGAACTGACGATGGTTAAGTTCATGCGAGCGAATGAAATTCATGGTTGAAACTACGGGTTCCATAACACATGACAAATCCAAATATTTCCCGCACAGTGCTTGCTGATGAAGAATGCAATGAAGAATCATAGGCTTTCACAAGCTTTATAGATTTGTCCAACCAAACCTTTTTTTGAACCGCACATGTTTCTACCTCCATCGGTTGTAACGCACTTCCATTGTTTCCATTGCAGGTTGTATTGAGAAAGTGACTTTTCAACTTCTTTGAAAATCTCTTCACCTGTGGTTGTTCCATGCATACTATGCACAGAAGCTAGTTCTTCTGTAATTTCAAAATTACTGCCGACCCAACGAATAAACAACAGCAGCTGCAACGGAAACATCGGTTGACTCGTGCAGTGCTAGGGAAAACCATTCAAACTTCTTAGCCTTTTCATTCAGCTGGAAAATTATATTACTGCTAATGTCCTCGATTCTGCGAGCAACTGTGTTCGCCGAAAGACTAATTGTCTTAAATAAATCTACTTTTTCTGGACATATTTCTTTGGCTGCTTGAATCATACATATTTTAACTAGCTCGCCATCAGTAAATGGTTTTCCTCATTTTGCTAATAGGTGTGCCACTCGGAAGCTGGCTCTTGTTGCAGCTTTGTTCTCGGGTTTCTTCTTCTTAAATATAAACTGTTGTGACGATAAGCCACCTTTCATGGATTCTAATTTATCTGAACGTAACTTTCACATAAATTGAGAGTAGTTCGACAAGTGCTTGGTTTCATAATGTCTACGAATGTTGTATTCTTTTAGCACTGCGATAGTTTCGTTACATATTAAACACAATGCTTTACTACCTGATTCGATAATGAAATAGTCCACACTCCATTGTTCTTTAAACACGCGACATTCAGAATCAACCTTTCTCTTCTGTCCTTTTCCCGACATAATCGCCCCAATAGCAACGGACTTAAACACAACAAATATATGTTTGTCACTAGTCTGACATGCGCTTGCTAGCCGGGGTCCCACCGCGGTCTCCTGCCAGCTGGGGTCCCGCCTCCCAATGCGATGTTGGTTGGGGGGCCGGACAAATCGATACGGCCCACGTATTGGAGACCCCTGATGTAGGGCATCACTTAATGTTTGTTGGAACTGACAGTGTTCTGACAACATCCTGAGAGCAGCAACAAATTGTGCTTCCGAATCTCCACTTCCCTGATGTCACTGATGGAAACAATATTACTCTGCTTCATCAGCGGGGTAGGAAAAAATGTTCCTGGATTGTTGCAGAAATTGCTGCAGACGTGGCAGTTCAGGGCACAGTTGGAGACAGTAGGTCATACAGGTGTCCATATGCCTTTGAACCCATCATTGTCATCAAGATTGAAACTCTTTGCATGTCTGAAATGGAGTTGCAAGCAAGAAATTACTCAAAACGTTCAAGGTACACTACCCATGATTTCTGGTTTTCATCAAACTCACCAACATTGCCCACAGAGTTGCCATTTCTCTGCTCTCCTGTTGGACTTCACATTTCCTGAAGGTCTTCTTTCCCACAGTGAAACTTTTTTTTCCATTTTACTGTACATGAGCTGCACTTAATCTGCCTCTTCTGGCTGTGTCTACACTGCAGAATGCAGAATTCTTCCTGTGGTTGCGCTTGGGCTCCCTCTCTGCTTGCTTCTCCCTCACTGCTTTGTTTGCACAACACCAGCGGTAATTGTAGAACCCTTTATCCTTTGTTCAATTTTATTTGCCTACTTCTCCCTCTCTAGCTAGCTGGCTCTCACAGTCCCAGCAGCAAAAAGCAGCAGTTTGTCACTTTGTGCCTCTGAGTCTAGATGAACTTTTTTCCTTTTGATGATGATGATGATTGTCTTCTTCAGGCAAAGGGAGCACTAGACACTCATGGGATAAAAATTCCTCATCACTAATATGTTCTATTTGAACCCAGCACAGAAGGAGATAGACACAGAGGGAGCTGATAAAAGCACAGCTTCCTCTGTGCTGCTCTATTTAGAGCACTTAATTTCAACCACTTTGTCATACTTTCCAATACTGTATTGGTCCCATTGATTCCCAACATTCTGTTCGCTTTTTTGACTGCCGCTGCACATTGAGCGGATATTTTCAGAGAACTATCCACAAAGACTCCAAGATCTCTTTCTTGAGTGGAAACAGCTAATTTAAAACTTATCATTTTGCATGTATAGTTGGGCTTATGTTTTCTAATGTGGATTACTTTGCATTCATCAACATTGAATTTCATCTGCCATTTTGATGCCCAGTCATCCAGTTTTATGAGATCCCTTTGTAACTCTTCGCAGTCTGCTTTGGACTTAAGTATCTTGAGTAATTTTGTATCATCTGCAAAATTTGCCACCTCACTGTATACCACTTTTTCCAGATTATCAGTACAGATCCCTTGGTGACCACTATTTACTTCTCTCCATTCTTAAAACTGACCATTAATTCCTACCCTTTATTTCCTGTCTTTTAACCAGTTACTGATCCATGAGCGGACCTTTCCTCTTATCCCATAATGGCTTACTTTACTTAAGAGCCTTTGGTGAGGGACCTTGTCAAAGGCTTTCTGAAAGTCCAAGTACGCTATATCTACTGGAGCACCCTTGTTCATATATTTGTTGACCTCCTCAAAGAATTCTAATAGGTGAGGCATGATTTCCCTTTACAAAAACCATGAAACAAACCTTGTTTTATTTTGGGATTTTTTGGATCAGTACATATATCTTCTCCTTTCTGCACTCCAAACTCTTTGCAAAACTCTCTGTAGTGCTGCAGATTTATCCCATACTCTAACTCTTCAGTAAAACCCCAGCTGAAAACTTCAATAAAACCCAGATTCTCCCCTCTCCCCATCACCTTTCCGTAGGCCCAGTCACATTTGGGGTTCTTTCCTTTCTTTCAACTCTGAAATATTTCAAGAATTTGACATTCCTTTATTTCATGCTAGATTTAAAAAAAAAAGAGAAAACCTACATAATATGCTTTAAAAAAAATCTGTGTTTATCTGACATCTCCTAACCTGTCCCATAGGCCTGTTACAAGCATAGTGCATGCTAGGCATCACTTGGAGTCAGTGATTTGGACTTTGGGAACCTGAAAGAATAAAATATGTCAGTTTTAAAAGTTAGAGTCATCAGCATATAAATTAACTATGGGGAATTCACCATATAATTCTGTAGCTAATGAATTTTCTTAATTATGCTGTATTTGCAAATCATCTTTAAATAATATTGATACCTGATGCTAAAAAGTCAGTATTTGTGGTTTGGGGAAAAATAATCATAATTAATTTTCCTAAGTTTTTACATTAAAATATCATCTAATATCTTTTTTCTTTTTTAATCTTTATAGATTACCTCTTAGTTCATGGGATACAAAGTCTAAAAAACCGTGTAATTGTACCAAATCTCAGTGTTTGAAATTGTAAGTAACTAACCAACTAGCATTTATTATGAAATATGAGCTAAGTTTATTTTGGAAAAGGCAAAGCTTAGAAAGCACGAAATAGAATACATGCATGTTCCAAAATACACAACTAGTATGTTGTGTTAAAACCAGAGAGGGTCAGATCCTTAGTGGGTGTAAATCAGTGTAACCCCGTTGTAGTCATTGTAGCTAGGCCTGTTTATACCGCCTGTGAATCTGGCCCAGAGGTGTACATGACTACATGTGGTCCAGAGTTTTGAAGAATAAAACTTGAAACTAAATATTGATTATAATATGTGGCAAAAACATTATGAAATTGTATCAACCTCTGTATACTTGAGGCTCACTCCTCTCCGTGTGTGTGTGTGTGTGTGTATATATATATAGAGAGAGAGAGAGAGATGCTGATACAATTTCATTATGTCATTATGTTTTTGGCATATATTATAAAATGTGTGAGAGAGAAGTAAGCATCAGATATAGTGTGTGTGTGAGACGTATATGTTTCTTGTTTGGTTACCAGAAATTCTTTCTTGAAACAGGAGAATGATGAAAAATAGTTAATTTTTATATATATTTGCTTTGTTAATCACAGATATTGCGATTGCTTTGCCAATGGTGATTTTTGCAACAACTGCAACTGTAATAATTGTTACAACAATCCACTTCATGAAATCGAGCGGTTTAAAGCTATTAAGGTAATAAAAGTACGATATTTATCTAGTTCAGACAGGAAAAAATATACAAGTGTTTTTGTTTGTTTTTGGTTTGGCTTCAAAAATTCTGTAATTTAAAATAATCTGATTTAAGACCTAGATAGAGTAAGTGGAGTATACTCTGTATATTGTTTTTAAATTAAAAAAAGTCATTGTAGTTAAGAAATTTCATTCACTTCATAGGATTTTTGACCCTTTTGGACCATAATCAGTACTATTTTAAGTGAACTGTGATGTATGTCCTCAAAAAAATTGGAGAGAAGTGGAGCATATCAGAATTTAATTTAAGAAAAGGTTTTCACTTGGAAGAAAAAATGTGTAATGTCTCAAAATCAAACAGAAGAAACTGATATCCAAGTAGCTATCCAGTCTGACAGACCTCAACAGCTGAGAGGAATGGGCATCTCACAGGGCCCTTTTGTTACTCTTTCTGTATGACTCATGCAGTAATGTAAAGGCTCTTTAATGGCAGCCATGTTGAACCTGCTCTCTTGGAAGGAAGGTTACCTCCATATATGGAGCCATTGATTAACCTTTGAATGGAATAAAAGAGTGAAAAATAGAGGGCTAATTGCTATGCAAGAAGCAATATAGTATATCTGTCTCAGCTGTTACTACGGAATTATATTATCTATCTAATTTTTGTAAAATTTGTAACAGAAAAAAAATCTATTCTCCAAAGGTAGGTGCTTTGTAATAACTCTGTATTACTTGGTCTGTGCTCCTAGAGTGCAACTGTTAGGAATTCCTCAATATGGTTCTAAGCACTGTGAATAGTGGTAGTATCTGATGCTGATCTCATCAGACTGAGAGTTTTGTCACAGCTGATCACACAAAGCCATGACACTTCATTGCATCATACCCTTGGACTTCTTTCTGTGTCAGCATGGCTCTTTGGATGGTAAAGCTGGAGAGGTTTGGACTCTCCAAGCAGGTGCCTGAAGTCCTCCTTGCTACTTCAGATTGCATCCTGGAGAGTACATTTGGTTGCTGTTTCAGTTTTGTGTATCACCATGCTGAAGGCAGACCAGTTTCTCTGCTGTCCCTTTTCCTCAGATTCATGAGGGGCTTGTTACATGAGGGGGGAGGGATAGCTCAGTGGTTTGAGCATTGGCCTGCTAAACCCAGGGTTGTGAGTTCAATCCTTGAGGGGGCCACTTAGGAATCTGGGGCAAAATCAGTACTTGGTCCTGCTAGTGAAGGCAGGGGGCTGGACTCGATGACCTTGCAAGGTCCCTTCCAGTTCTAGGAGATAGGATATCACCATTTAAAAAAAAAAAAAAAAAAAAAAAAAGCCTGCCTTTTAGAAGTCCTTGGTGTCATGAAATCTTAAGGCCTGATTGAAAACCCATTGAAGTCAATTGAAAGACTCCCATTGTCTTCAACAAAAGGGCTTTAGATCAGGCCCTTAGTATGATATTTATAAATCTGATGAAACCTCCTCAGATAAATACCAGTGACTTCAAGTTTCTTACATGGAATGTTATATTTCTGGTGAAAGTGGCTTCAGTTTGCACAGTGAGTGAGCTTTAGCATTTCGTGATTGAACCATATTATATGAAGATTATTTAAGAATAATGTGTTGTGTACCAGACTGATCCTAAGTGAGCCGGAGAGAGTAGGAGTCACTAGAGTTTACCATAAGAGGGAGAGCACATGGTACCCTTGGTGGAGCCCTGTCAGCTCAGAATTTTGAGTTATAGGAATTCCCACTTACCTTACACTAGATATCCAGACTCAGAGGTGTGGGTCTATTGCACATACCTCAGAGAATAAGAAGTACAGGTAAGTACTTTTTCTTTCATAAGCACAGTTGATCTTGTATTTTACATAAAGAAAATTTCTGCGAATGTCTCACATGCCAATGCTTTTTATTCTAGGCTTGTCTTGATAGAAACCCAGAAGCTTTCCTACCAAAGATTGGGAAAGGGAAACTGGGGGATATTAAACCTCGCCACAACAAAGGATGTAATTGCAAGCGCTCAGGGTGCCTTAAGAATTATTGTGAGTGCTTTGAGGTTAGTCAAGTGACCTTTCCTAGCATTAATCATGTTCTTAATAGAAATGGATATGTTCTGATCCAGCTGTTTTTGCATAAATAATATTAGACACTACAAATAAATATTTTTCTTTCCCCCCCTCAGATTGTTCATTCTAAATCTTATTCAACTTAGTGGGACAGATTCTTTCCCCTGATCTGGCTGTGGCTCACCAGCTAAGAATTTCCCCATGGGGGGGAGGAGCTCTCAGCCAGTTCCTATGCCAACTGCACTCTTTGCTCCAGTGTAGGGGATGGGGAAAGGCTGTGTTGCGAGGAGCAAAGCACAACTTTGCTCCACCAGTTCTCAGTTGTGTGGCTCCTTAAGGGGCTTGCCCCGCACCTGATCCAAAAGTATTTGAAGACAGAGGAAAGTTTCCCATTGGACTTTTGGATCAGGCCCCAAGTGCAGATTTTTCCTGTCCATGTGGAATGGTGGCTCAGTTGCTTCTGTGACATTGCCCTCCCATCTGATCCAGCAAAGTCCTCCACATGTCTAGAGTCCATGCTGGGGGAGCTGAAGGAGACTAGGCAGGCTAGAGGGAAGGAGTGGGTGGGCCATGTGCAGTGTCGGAGGCATACACATTCCAATCATTCCCCTCTGTGGCCCCACAGAGAATACTTGGAAAAGCTGATCATAGCCCCTTGCTCTATTGACTTTTCTCTAGTCTCCCTCTGGGAGTCTCCAGGACTGGAACAGCCAGGGTGAGTCTGTGGTAGCATGGCTCCAATGGATAGTCTTATGTATGGTTAGTAATTTATGATTTTGGTGTTTGTTGTTTTCCAGGCAAAAATTATGTGTTCCTCTATTTGCAAATGCATTGGTTGCAAAAATTATGAAGAAAGCCCAGATCGAAAAACACTAATGAACATGCCCAACTACACGGAGATTAGAAATAATGAAGAAAACATCCTTGTTTCAACATCTACATTTGAAATGTTATCAAAATCTAGAAGAGACAGGTGAATATTTGGCATTAACAAAATCAAGTCCATCTATCTGTCCAGCTATTTTAGATTTTTCTGAAGTGCCCATCACTGGGTTATCTAAAAAATAGTGACTAATATTGACTAATGGTTTGTATAACAGATATCTGTAGATCCACACATAATTTTGGATTTATAGGATTAGAAAGATCATTTAAGACAAACCATTTAGGAATACACTATGCATAGTTTAGGGTTTATAAATATTACACCTACTTACCGAACTGCAATTACTTTTTTACTGATTGAGGGTCTGATCCTGCCCCCCCTTCTCTCCTCCCCTGTCCCACTCACTTTCAGCATCCCTTCTCTCTTCATTTGTCTTTCGATTTAGCTAATCCCCTTTTAACAAAATCGTGGCCAAAGAATTTTTTTAAAATGGCATTTAAAAAATGTTTGCAGGTGATCACATTGTTCACCCTGCTTGTATGTTATACCCCTCTCCCCTCTACCTGTTGTCTGTCTTGCCCATATAGATTGTAAGCTATGTGGGGCAGGAACTGTCTGCTACTCTTAACAGTGCCCAGCCCAACAGGGCCCCATCCTAGGGACCATCCTAATAAACATAATAAAAATTAATAAGGATCCAAAGCCCATTGAAATCTATAGGAGTCTCTCCATTGACTTCAATGGACTTTGCATCAGGCCCAGAAGCTTCTATGCAAGATGAATTTTTCTCTGCATCAACCACTGCTTTTTGTTTTTTAACCTTCATATATATATATAAAAAATGTATTATTAATTCTGTTTTAAAAACTGACTGGTGACTTATTTTGATTAATTTAAATAGTTTTTGTAGGCTTGCTGTTTGTGCATGTGCTTGTGAGGTTGGTTAATTAGTTAGTGAGTACTAAGTCCTGCCATTACTTGCTTGAGTCATGCTGCAGGGGGAGTGGAATGATGGCAACCATATGGTAGTTACAAGAGTCATCCTGTTGACTTGAAGTAAGATGGCTTGGTGTGCCAGGAGAGGACACTCACTGCCTTTTCTAGCAGAATATGTTTCCAGCTAATGTGTGTTGCTTCCTGCAACGTATACCATGGTGCCTGACTAGGCCTCTTAAATGGTAGACCATCTTCCTTGACTGCAAAGGTGGGAATCTGACTGTTTCTTACAAAAGAGGAAAGAAATTCATTGCACCATCGTTCCCAACTTGTACTACGTGTACAGCACTTGGATGCACTTATCCCCTGAGTGTGAACACTATCTTACATGTGATTAATTAGGAGGATTCAGAAGCAGCTTGTTGGCTTCTAGAGCTGTTACAAGTAGAGGAGTAAGATGTCCCACAAGAATATGCTATCTAGAAACAGTGCAACTACTGTGACTCAGCTCTATGTATTTTCAGTTTCAGTAAGTTTAGTAGAGTGTAATTTGTCTTTCGCATATTGAGTGTTTACTATTCAAATATTTTATATTGTTGTTGTTTTTTCCTGACAGGCAACCTACTACATGGATATCCTGGGAAGTGGTTGAAGCAACATGTGCTTGTCTGCTGGCACAAGCTGAAGAGGCAGAAAAAGAAACTTACTCTGTTTGTCTAGCAGAGCAAATGATCTTGGAAGAGTTTGGGAGATGCTTGTCACAGATTCTGCATTCAGAATTTAAGTCCAAAGGGCTGACAGTTGAGCAATGTACAATGTATTCTAAAACTAATGAGTGTTCACTTTATTGAGCATCACTATATTCTGAGTACTATTATTACTCAGTGGCCTGATTTTGATCTCACACTGACTTAACTTCATTGACTTTAACTCAGTTGATTCTGAATTACAGTGGTTTAAGTGAGATCAGAATCAGGACCAAAACATTTAAGAGTCACCTAGAATATTTTATTTATGTTAAAGGATTTTCCATAAAACAACATCATTGCTTTGGGCCAAATTCTGAAGTCTTTACCCAAACAAAATTACCATTGAAATCCAAATAATTTACATGGCTTTGAGAGGAGTTTACCTAAGTAAGGTATTTAAATCAATGATTTTCAGATTAGGACCCAAAAGAGGCCTGATTTAGGATTAGGCCCCTTTTACTACTATGAAAGCACTTAGTAAAATCAGAAGAGTAGAGAGCTACCTTATAACTTGTAATATACATCTTTTGGTGTTTTCTCCACTTTTCCAGTTTGGGGAAAAAAATAAATATTGAAACCAAGATTTTTAGATATGGCCTTCATTTTTGCAGTTGCAATTTTGCTCCCACAAATCTGGTAGTTAGATGTGAATGATTGATATTTATATGTGCAGTTCACTACAGCTGCCCAAAAACACCTGCAGAAATGGAGATTGGATGGAGGCGCAGCTCAAAACTAGGGCTTCAAAGTTTTCTCTAGACCTATCTCCACACCTGCTCTTCCAATTACAATGAGTAGAGCTGCACTACTTTAAAAAGGATTAAACAGTCACTGCCCATTTTTGTGGGAGTTTTGTGAATTTTTGGTTTTGGTCCATATTATACTGTACCTGTCGATATTCAATCTACCTGCAGATAACTGTATTTTGAAGGTGCTCACATTTTTGCATCCTCACTTAGGTCCATCTTTATTCACACAATAAATATTTAATCAATTTATTTCCAAGCTTTATATGTTATCACAAATACTAATGTTCTAAAAATCCTTCCACACTGCTCTATACTGGAGTTTGAAATGACAGAGCAGTGTTTTTATTTCATTTGTTTTTTCCTATTTCTCATCGTATTCTTCCACTATGTCCCTGGTCCTGCAAAGCATTTAAATATGGGCTTAAATTTAATCACCTGGGTAATCCCATCACCTTCAACAAGGACTATTCACATGAATAAAATTAAGCAAGTTAAGTGCTTTGCTGGATGGCAGCCTAAATCTTCTTTCCAATGTCATTGTTTTTATTTAACATAACTTTGTTGTGAACCGTATGTATAAAAAAGCAAATAAAACATAAGAGGTAGTGTATGCTTCAGAACTTATTTTTGACAATCAGTAGCTTATACTGCTTATAGGTAATTTACATGCTACACCATTCTGTATTTTGAGCAATTTCTAGAATCAGTGTTTGAAATTAACGTCTTAGTAGCTTAATTTATCACAGGGTTTGTCTACACAGCTTGATAATGCATGCTAGAGGGTTGTGAATTCTAAAGCACACCGCATGCTGCACACTAACTGGCCCACGTAGACCCTGCAGGTCAGAGGTGAAAGTAAGCCGGTACGCCCCGGTATGGCATACCAGCAAGAGCTGGTGCGCTGTACCGGAGCGGATTGGCTTACCCTGGTGGCAATTTAAAGGGCCTGGGGCTCCCAGCAGTGGCTGGAGCCCCAGGCCCTTTAAATTGATGCCAGAGCCCTGCTGCCGGAGCCCTGGGGAAGAGGCGGCGGGGCTCGGGTGGCGATTTAAAGGGTCCAGGGCTCGAGCAGCCGCTACCGGCCTGGCCCTTAAAATAGCCGCTGGAGCCCCACCGCCGCCTCCCCAGGTCTCCGGGGATGATTTAAAGGGCCCGGGGCGGTAGCAGCTACCGGAGCCCCAGACCCGTTAAATCATCCCCGGAGCCCTGTTGCTGGAGCCCTGGGGAAGCGGCAGCGGGGCTTGGGCGGCCATTTAAAGGGCCTGGGGCGCCTGCTGCAGCTACCGCCCTGGGCCCTTTAAATCGTCCCTGGAGCCCTGGGGTAGCGGCGGCAGGGCTCCGGCAGCTATTTAAAGGGTCCGGGGCTCTGGCAGCCACTACCACCCTGGCCCTTAAAATAGCCGCCAGAGCCCCGCCACCGCCTCCCCAGGGCTCAGGCTGCAGGGCTCTGGGGACGATTTAAAGGGTTCAGGGCTCCCGTAGCTGCTACCGCCCTGGGCCCTTTAAATCGTCCCCGGAGCCTGCCGGAGCCCTGGGGTAGCGGCAGTGGGGCTCCGGCGGCAATTTAAAGGGCCCAGGGCTCGGCCGCCGCTACCGCCCCAGGTCCTTTAACTTGCTGCAGCAGCCCTGCCGCCACTACCCCCGGGCTCTAGCAGCAGGGCTCCAGGGACGATTTAAAGGGCCCGGGGTGGTAGCGGCAGCCGGAGCCCCGGGCCCTTTAAATCACCGTTCGAGCCCCCGGCTGCCGCTGCTACCCCGGGGCTCTGGCAGCGGGGCTCGGGTGGCGATTTAAAGGGCCCGGGGCTCCCACTGCAACTACCCTCTGGGGCCTTTTAAATCACCACCCAAGCCCTGCTGCTGGAGCCCTGGGGTAGCGGCGGCGGGGCTCTGGTGGTGATTTAAAGGGCCAGGGGTTCCCGGCTGCCACTACTGCAGCGGAGCCCTGGTCCCTTTAAAGCTCTGCCAGAGGCCAGGGCCCGGGGGTAGCAGCGGCAGCCGGGAGCCCCCTCCGATGGTGATTTAAAGTGCCCGGGACTCCAAAGGCCCCACCTCTCCATCTCCCTATTTGCAATGTACTCCCTGGGTGAAGTGCTCCATCTACTGACAAAGTGTTCTAGGAAAGATGGCTGTAGTGGTGTTAGATATTGAGGCTCAGGGCAGGATGCTCCCTTCCCTTGTAAAGCTATGAGGAAAGAGAGCAGAGACCATCTAGTCATGCGTCCTTGTGGGGCTGGAAGCTTCACATTGGTAAAGTGGGAATGATCGCAATGAGCTGCATTATCTGGAGATCTGTGGGAGATATCAGTGAAGATCCCATGGAACAGAGGCCATTCTGATACCTCTCAAAAAGCTGAACCCTGCTGGGCCCATCCACACTGCCTCCTAGCCGAGGTGTGAAATCATACTGATAAGCAGTCGCTTTTGATGAATTTTGCATTGTAACTTACTCTGACTTCAAAGAGGAACATGCCAGACAGAGCAGTTGTTCCTCAATTAATTGGCTCATCCAAAATTAGAGGTTTGAATATTGAAAATCTGGGCCTCAGAGCTTAACTTTAGGCGTACCCTTTTTAGAGTCTTGTCCCTTCGGTATGTTGATCCACAGGCTAGACATGAAAACTGGCCTCTCATCTCAGTTCCTTTCTTAGTGCCAGTAAACATCAGGTCAGGCAAAAGTGCACTTAGGGATACTGCATACAGACTCCTTTTGGCAGTGCAGTATGGAGCACTGGGAGAAGTAGTGGGGTGTGTGACCAAATTCCTTTGGTAGCCTTTACGTAGGCTGTTTTCAGCTCCAATTTAGACATGCCGATCAATCAACTCACTGGCGATTTTTAAGTGCAGGTCAGCAGCTTTTTCTGTAAGCGGCAAGTAATTACATGTTCTTTGGACTGGATTTCTGATTGTCTCAAAATCTCTAAGACAGAGTTTTGTTGTTAATTTTACTCTTATATTGAGTGTTATAATTTGTTCACAGTCCCCTGTCCTATCATACACCCAACCAGGAAGTTTTGTTTTACACTGTTTGCTCCTCTCTTCCAGGAAATTCAGCTGCTGAAGAACCCATTCTTTCATGCTTAGATGAGTTGAATGTTTAGCACCAATCTTCCACAAAACCATCAGCCTGTAAGTAAATTCCTCTTCTTTAGTGACAAATGTGACCCTGGTTTTATAGGGGTTTGACTCTACTTGAGCATGGCCTTTACAATATCAGAGTTGATAACCATGTGTCTTCTCTGTGTTGCTTTCAGCTCTTCATGCTGCAGCTCAGTTGGCAAAATATGGTATTGCTCTGAACTCTCTGACTATGGTAACACCTCCCTGTGTAACATGAAACCTCCACGCATCCCCTTATTTATTTGTATTGTGGTAGTGCGGGCTAAGACCCTTGTCATGGGCCAGGGCCCAATTGTGCGAGGCTCAGTACAAATACAGATAAAAAAAGATGGTCCCTGCTCCAAAATGTTTACAATCTGCCTCCCCGACAGAGTTACAAGGACCATGACAACATCTATGGAATCATAGAATATCAGGGTTGGAAGGGACCTCAAGAGGTCATCTAGTCCAACCCCCTGCTCAAAGCAGGACCAATCCCAAAACAGATTTTTGCCCCAGATCCCTAAATGGCCCCCTCAAGGATGGAACTCACAACTCTGGGTTTAGCAGGTCAATGCTCAAACCACTAAGCTATCCCTCAACCCTGCAAACACACACAGGTCATTTTACAGATGTGCCATTGTCACTGTTTATCATGAGTCTTGCAAAATTTGGTATTTTTCTTAGAGCCTCAGCTCCTGGAGTCAGGTAAATTAGGTCAATTTCCAGCCTTTATTGCAAAAAAAAAAAAAAGCTACAAAGTGTGACCCTACAGGTTCAGAAATCAGCAGGTAAATAAAAAGAGGCCAAAATCATATTGTTTTTTAAATTGCATGATTTTTTTAAAGCCAGTCTTCTGGGCTTTTGGGGACCTGACTCGTGAATTTTGAACACTTGGGGTTGGCAATCCTGGACTGGCTTCACTGACTTCAGTGTCAGTGAAGTCACATGTGAGTGTTTGCAGGCTGTGTGTTTGTGCAGCTCCTACCACAATGGGGACCTGGCTTGATGCACGATCACTGGCTGAAGTTCTATGGCCTGTGTTCTGTAGAAGGTCAGACTAGACCAGTGTTTCTTAAACTTTTGAAAACTTGAACCACCATCAGGAAAATGAAACAATCACCTGCCTTGCAATCCCCTCATGTGTTGTTAGTCCTCATCTCAATCTATGTGACTTCCACCTTGTCCCTTCAGCCAGTCCTTTATGCCAGTGGTCTCCAAACTTTTTTGATCGCGCACCCCTATCAGTAAAAAATGTTTGAGCACGCACCCCCTGCCGCGCTGAAGCAAAAAAAAAAAAAAAGCCACTCGGACTCCCGCTCCTCCTGCCGCGCACCCCTAAGGATCCTCTTACACACCCCACTTTGGAGACCACTGCTTTATGCTCCACCGGGGGCTGCACCCCGCAGTAAGGCTGGAGTAGTAGATCACAGTTATCCCTTCTGGCCTTAAAATTTATGATTGGATCCCAAATCTGGGCCTCTGGACCCCATGGAAATATAAATATATTAAATAATAACAAGCACACATGACATATGTCAATCTACTAACTACAATAAATGGGCCCAGCCATGACTAAGTCAGTAAGAGAGCACCGGCAGCTGATCACCTGTCTGAAACCTTAAAAGCATGGAGTAAATGCACTTTCTCATTGGAGTCAAAGCTCTCAGTTGTTGGCTCTCTGTTTTCCCTAAAGATCACAGGTTGCCCTTTACATTCCCTTTTAGAGCCATAGGGTCCAATTCTGCTTTAGGTGTAGCTGCAGATTACCTTCGATATCTATGAGTGAGAGAGCAGGGGTTGGCCCAGTGTCTGCACAGATCCATTAAAAGTAGCACAAAGACTCAGGGCTTGAATATGATTCCACATCATGTTTCATTTTTCACTTTTTAAAATCAGTACTAATCATGTTTATTTTGGCTTGCCATTTTTTGTTTTTTAAAGAGCCAGCACTTAGAGAAGCCAAAACAGTTGGCTGAAAAAAGCGGTGACTCAGCATACCAGGGGTGGGCAAACTTTTTGGCCGGAGGGCCACATCTGCGTGGGGAAATTGCATGCAGGTCCATGAATGTAGGGCTGGGGCAGGAGGTGGGAGTGCAGGGTGCGGCAGGGGACTCAGGGAAGGGGGTTGGGGTGCAGGAGGGGTGCGGCAGGGGGCTCAGGGCAGGGGATTGGTGTGCAGGAGGGGTGTGGCAGAGGGCTCAGGGCAGGGGGTTGGGATGTGGGGTGCAGGAGGGATTCAGGGTATGGGCTCCGGCCTGGCGCCGCTTACCTGGAGCGGCTCCAAGGTGGCAGCGGCACACAGCGGGGCCAGGGCAGGCTCCCTGCCTCTGCCTGTCCTGGCCCCGCGCCACTCCCGGAAGCGGCCAGCACCATGTCCCTGCGGCCCCTGGGGGAGGGAGGACAGAGGGCTCCGCACGCTGCCCTCGCCTGTGCGTACCTCCCCCAAAGCTCCCATTGGCAATCCCGCAGGCCGGATCCAAAGCCCTGATGGGCCGGGTCCGGCCCACGGGCTGTAGTTTGCCCACTCCTGCAACATACCCTTAAGGTGCTGATGCAGTAAAAATTACAAAGTGAGAGATTGTTGTGCTCTATAATTTTAGCCCTTTGGTACTGAGTTCAACTGCAGCTCTGCTGGGATTCTAACAATGGCCTTTTTCTCTAACACTACGACAGTTCTGTTTAATCCAATGGTTAAATCTAGAACAAGAAACATGAATGAGATTTCTTGTCATTAAAGTGATCCACGCTAATGCCTGGATCAAAGATAACACAGAAGGTCTCCATTTGTAAAAATGAAAAAAAAAAAAAATACTCAGCAAAACACAGTGACTCAGCAGCTTTCATGCACTTAAGCCTCAAATTGCAAATGTGACTTTTGCACCTTGTATGTAAATGAGCTCATGTTCCTAGCTGAAAGTTCCCTTTCAGGTTACATTTCAGCCTGGGCAGTGTGTTATAAGCCATTCCCCGGCCAACATGAATGAAGGGGCCAGCTCTGGAGGAGAGAAACAGGAGCTGATATTCAAGAGAGCGATCTTGCAGGACCAGAACAAGCCAGAAAATATGATCCAAAGGCAACAGGTGATCCGGCTCACCTATTTGATTACAGCCATGGACCTGACCTGCTTGTTCATGCAGATTGGGATCATTCCAGTGAGTACCATTTGAGTCTGCTTTAATAGAGCAGACCACTTTCTTTCAACACAGACTATTTAGTTTTTCAACAAAATTAGAGGAGACTTTCTACCAGGAAAGAGGGGAGAAAGTTTAGAGTCAGATGTAAGTGAATGTAGTGGCCTTTCACATGGCACTCTATGTACTTAGGGTGAATAGATGCACATAAGTAATGACAGGCAGACAGTACTTAATTTGTGCCAGGGCTTGCCGGGCTGAGTCCCAGTACCTCTAGGCTTGGCAATTCATATCCCCAGGACCTTTGGGCTTGTCACATCAATTATGAAATTGCTTGAGCCCTGGCACCTCTTTCATTACCAATTAAGCACGGCAGGCAGATGATTATTATTTATATTGCAGTAGTGCCTAGAGGCCTCCGCCAGACGTATGCTGCATTATGCTGGGCCCTGTGAAAACACAAAGTGCAGTCCCTGCCCCAAAGAGTTTATAATCTAAAATACAAGCTGTAGTAGGTAGGTGAACTAACAAGCAGGCATGGGGAGGCAGCATAAGGTAACAATAATAGAATATCTTAGCGTAGACTGCTTTGTGCACAGTACATATGTGTAATGAGCCAATCAGGAGCCTGTAATCACAATGTGTCACTTGTCTAGTGGTTCTCGGGTGGCAGCTTTCTGTAGACACCATGGAAGAGGTGGTTTTAAGGAGGGATTTGAAGGTCAGTAAAATAGTGGCATTACAGATTTTGGCAGGGCACTTTCTCCACATATAAGAGGCTACGTGGTAGAGAGAGCAAAAGTGTTTGTGGAAGATTGCAACTGGCCCTGTTGTCCAAGTAGAGGTGGGGACTGAGGTTGCATTAAGATAATAGGGTGGATTAGTTATGGCAGGGCTGAATTGTGAAGGTGTCTGCATGGAAGGCCAAGACATTTGTGTTTGATGCAGTGGAGGAGGGGGAGTCAAGGGCGGGTCTCAAAAGTGGTGTTGGTGTGATCAGAACAATGAGTCAAGAAGACGATCTCTGTAGCAGCATTTTCAGTGGCCTAGAGGGCACAGAGTTGTAGGTGCCAAAGCCAGACTGGAGGATGCTGCAGTAGTCAAGTTGCAGGTCATTTTAAAGGGATATTATCACGTAAACATGTAGTTTCCACTCCATTCACAGCTCTGAGCTCTTCCTCTTCTTTTTCTTGTCCTCATTTTTCTTCTCTCGCCTGCTATGAGAGCTCTCTCCCATCTCTGCGTCTCCAGAGACAATCCACTCTGTGCCCCTCTTTCATAAACCAGTCCAACAGTGGCTGCGCTGTTGCATGGTCTTTTAGTGCTTGTCTGTGGGTGACTGATGTAATCACGTTGGACTATGAGACTAAGAAGTAAAACTAACTTTCCGCACAGAAGGAATGCTGACTATTCACCAAGCTGTCTCCAATACAAAGAGTAAACCCACAGAAATATCTGCGCTAGATATATTATTTGCTTTACTCTTTCAGCAGCAGTATTCTCAAATACTGGTTGTAATAAATAGTGAGTAAAACTGTCCAGAAAGTAAAATGTCTTGCATTTATAATGTCCCTCTAAATACCCAAGGATGATGAACTAACATTGGAGTATTAAGTGTTGGCTGGCTACAAGAAGGAAGCTGTTTGCTGTAATTTGAGTGATTTTCTACATATGTACATTTTTAGGCAAATTAATTTTATCCAGTGCACAGTATCAGGTGTTCCAGGGTACTCCATATGGCAATGCAAGGTGGCTCTCTCATTTACAAAATGTGCTTAGTGTATTTAGTGCTGGTGAAAGTGTCAGATTTACAGTGCTGGCGACTCTGTGCCCTGGGGGTATTAAGTGCTTTGGAAGCTTCAAAATATTATGTTCACATTAAACATTACAAAGCAAAAGCCTGAGTCTGAAGCATCTGTCCCTTGGGCACAAGGTTTTTTAGGGTGCTTCCAGCTTTGGGATGTGGAGGGGACTGGGAGTACAGGTGCCATTTTGTTTATGTGATATTTGCTGTTTCATAGATTCATAGATTCTAGGACTGGAAGGGACCTCGAGAGGTCATCGAGTCCAGTCCCCTGCCCGCATGGCAGGACCAAATACTGTCTAGACCATCCCTGATAGACATTTATCTAACCTACTCTTAAATATCTCCAGAGATGGAGATTCCACAACCTCCCTAGGCAATTTATTCCAGTGTTTAACCACCCTGACAGTTAGGAACTTTTTCCTAATGTCCAACCTAGACCTCCCTTGCTGCAGTTTAAGCCCATTGCTTCTTGTTCTATCCTCAGAGGCTAAGGTGAACAAGTTTTCTCCCTCCTCCTTATGACACCCTTTTAGATACCTGAAAACTGCTATCATGTCCCCTCTCAGTCTTCTCTTTTCCAAACTAAACAAACCCAATTCTTTCAGTCTTCCTTCATAGGTCATGTTCTCAAGACCTTTAATCATTCTTGTTGCTCTTCTCTGGACCCTTTCCAATTTCTCCACATCTTTCTTGAAATGCTGTGCCCAGAACTGGACACAATACTCCAGCTGAGGCCTAACCAGAGCAGAGTAGAGCGGAAGAATGACTTCTCGTATCTTGCTCACAACACACCTGTTAATACATCCCAGAATCATGTTTGCTTTTTTTGCAACAGCACCACACTGTTGACTCATATTTAGCTTGTGGTCCACTATAACCCCTAGATCCCTTTCTGCCGTACTCCTTACTAGACAGTCTCTTCCCATTCTGTATGTGTGAAACTGATTTTTTCTTCCTAAGTGGAGCACTTTGCATTTGTCTTTGTTAAACTTCATCCTGTTTAACTCAGACCATTTCTCCAATTTGTCCAGATCATTTTGAATTATGACCCTGTCTTCCAAAGCAGTTGCAATCCCTCCCAGTTTGGTATCATCCACAAACTTAATAAGCGTACTTTCTATGCCAATATCTAAGTCGTTAATGAAGATATTGAACAGAGCCGGTCCCAAAACAGACCCCTGCGGAACCCCACTCGTTATGCCTTTCCAGCAGGATTGGGAACCATTAATAACAACTCTCTGAGTACGGTTATCCAGCCAGTTATGCACCCACCTTATAGTAGCCCCATCTAAATTGTATTTGCCTAGTTTGTCGATAAGAACATCATGCGAGACCGTATCAAATGCCGTACTAAAGTCTAGGTATACCACATCCACAGCTTCTCCCTTATCCACAAGACTCGTTATCCTATCGAAGAAAGCTATCAGATTGGTTTGACATGATTTGTTCTTTACAAATCCATGCTGGCTGTTCCCTATCACCTTACCACCTTCCAAGTGTTTGCAGATGATTTCCTTAATTACTTGCTCCATTATCTTCCCTGGCACAGAAGTTAAACTAACTGGTCTGTAGTTTCCTGGGTTGTTTTTATTTCCCTTTTTATAGATGGGCACTATATTTGCCCTTTTCCAGTCTTCTGGAATCTCTCCCGTCTCCCATGATTTTCCAAAGATAATAGCTAGAGGCTCAGATACCTCCTCTATTAGCTCCTTGAGTATTCTAGGATGCATTTCATCAGGCCCTGGTGACTTGCAGGCATCTAACTTTTCTAAGTGATTTTTAACTTGTTCTTTTTTTATTTTATCTGCTAAACCTACCCCCTTCCCATTAGCATTCACTATGTTAGGCATTCCTTCAGACTTCTCGGTGAAGACCGAAACAAAGAAGTCATTAAGCATCTCTGCCATTTCCAAGTTTCCTGTTACTGTTTCTCCCTCTTCACTAAGCAGTGGGCCTACCCTGTCTTTGGTCTTCCTCTTGCTTCTAATGTATTGATAAAAAGTCTTCTTGTTTCCCTTTATTCCCGTAGCTAGTTTGAGCTCATTTTGTGCCTTTGCCTTTCTAATCTTGCCCCTGCATTCCTGTGTTGTTTGCCTATATTCATCCTTTGTAATCTGTCCTAGTTTCCATTTTTTATATGACTCCTTTTTATTTTTTAGATCATGCAAGATCTCGTGGTTAAGCCAAGGTGGTCTTTTGCCACGTTTTCGAGCTTTCCTAACCAGCGGAATAGCTTGCTTTTGGGCCCTTAATAGTGTCCCTTTGAAAAACTGCCAACTCTCCTCAGTTGTTTTTCCCCTCAGTCTTGATTCCCAAGCTGTTAATGCAGCTTGCTTGATTAAACAGAGTGGCATGATGACACAATCCACAAGCTCCTCCTGTGTGGTGCTCAGAGTGATGTACATGTCATATCCAAAGGCAAACGAGGGGTAAAGTTAAATCATCCCCTTCAGCATTAGCTATGTGGTTAAGAACTTCCTTGTCTGCCTCAAAATGCCAATGTAAAAACAGAGAGACTAGGTGGGTGAGATAATATTTTTTTTATTGGACCAACATCTCTTGGTGAGAGAGACAAGCTTTCCAGCTTCACAGAGCTCTTCTGTAGGTCTGGGAAACGAGTGTCACAGCTAAATACAAGCTGAACAGATTGTTTAGCATAAGTAGTTAACACATATTTCAAGGGACAACTCAAGGTGAAGTGGCCCGTTAACACCTCTGTAGTCATGGGAGTTAGTGGGTTACAGATCTTCATTATTGGGGCATTTAGTGCACTGGGTGCACCTCATTTATGGCTTTTTACAACAATGTGGGTGAAACCAGGCAATCGCTATGCTCTCAATGAACTCGCACTGAAAAATGATAAAAGACAACAACACAATATCCCTCGTGGGGGAACATCCTCATTCTCAAAGGAAACCTTGCACAACACTGGGAGCGTAAATAAATAACTCTGTGCTAGACACTAATAATCATGATCTTAATATAGGCACTGGATTTATGGCTATTACAACAACTGATCCCCTCTCCCTTTTTGTCCTATGACTATAGGGATGTTAACCGGCCACTTCACCTTGAATGATCCATTAAAACATGTGCTAGCTACTTATGCTAAACTATCTGTTGAATCCTGTTTCTGAGGGCGTGACTACACTTGCAGATGTAGAACGCTGGGAGTTAAACCAGCCTTCGTAGAGCGCAGCAGGGAAAACGCTGCCGAGTGTTTACACTCTCAGCTGGAAGCGCACTGGCGTGGCCACATTAGCAGCTCTTGCAACCCCACAGAGAGCAGTCCATTGTGGTAGCTATCCCAGCGTTCAAGTGGCTGCAAAGTGCTTTTCAAATCCGGGGGGTGGCATGGAGTGTGACAGGGAGTGTGTTGCGTGTATGTCGGGGGAGAGAGAGTGGGTTTTTGGGGTCTGAGTGTGTCAGCATGCTGTCTTGTAAGTTCAGGCTCCTCCTCCCCCCCCCCCCCCGCCTCTCTTTCACACACTCACAGCAAGCAATATTCCACACTAATGGCTTGCTTTGTCCCGGAGCAAATAAGCATGCTGGCTGTCAGAAACGGAGCTTTGAAAGGAGATATCCGCATTCCTACAGCCGATTCCAAAACAATGACAAGAGTGGCCACTTGACTTAAGGGGATTATGGGATGTTTCCGGAGGCTGATCAAAGCACAGTAATGCAACACCTTGTTCACACTGACGCTGGGGCGTTTCAGCCGAGGTGCAACAAGCGTTCTGCTTCTCGTGGAGGTGGAGTACCAGGAGCACTCCAGCTGCAGAGTCCAGGCGCTCTAAGTGCCTTGCCAGTGTGGACGGGTCGGGAGTTAGGGTGCCTGGGGCTGCTTTAATGCACTCTAACTCGCAAGTGTAGCCATGCCCTGAGTACCTTTCCCAGACCTGAAGAGCTCTGTGTAGCTCGAAAGCTTCTCTCTCTCCCCAACAGAAGTTGGTCCAATAAAGCTATCACCTCACCCACCTTATCTCTCTAATATCCTGGGACCGACACAGCTACAACAATACTGCATGCAATAGTGTAAAAATAGAGAGCTAGGTCCACAGCTGATGTAAATTGGTGACTTCAGTGGAGCCCCGTTGATGTACGCTGGCTCATGATTCGGGCCAGAGACTTTTGATTTTTATCAAATAGCCTTTATATTCCTCATGTTATATTATATCTATGGGCAAGTACTGTTGCTTTATTTTGCAGGGAAGCACATGATCACTTATTACTATAGTAGTCCTGTACTTATTAAGCTCTTTAACATTCAGAAATGTAACATACTTCACTTTTTCTCCACTGTATTTAGTACTTGGCAAAGAGCCTGGGATTGGATTCAGTTGAATTTGGCTACCTCCAGACAACCTTTGGCGTTCTACAACTTCTGGGAGGTCCTATTTTTGGAAGGTAAATAAGAACCATTCTTGTGAACCTCCCATTCCCGAGGAAGATCAGAGTTATTTTTTTTTTTTAATAAATCTACTTTATTCCTAGTTCTGAATCTTGGGAAATATTTTAAGAAGCCATCTGGATTTACTAAACAGGCTACAGAGAAATAAATATTAATTAAAAATATTGTTACAAATAAATGGCTTTTGTATTAGTTATTTCTCTAAATTTGATTATTTGGATCCAGACAGTGTGCTTAGCCAAAACATTTAGACCCTGCACAGCTTGCAATCTAATGCCTTAATCCTGCAAATCAAGCAAAGGAGTAACTTTATGAACATGAGCAGGACTAGGAAACCCAGAAGATGAGTGTAACTTGGCTTTTTGTTTTGTTTTGTTTTTTGTTATTAACCAGTGCTATTAAGAAATAGATCTAGTGGAAATCATAGAATTTCTGTACCTGATTCGGATCTTATTTACACAGGCATTGCACTATGTCACCATTTGCTCCTGATTTGCACTGGTGTCACTGTGATTAGAATCAGAAGGACTCTATATTTACAGTTCAAACAGCCCTAGCAAAAGGAAGGTGGGGGAAAGACTTGAGGATTTCCCTGTGTTTCTGCCTCTGAGCAGTTGCAGGAAATTGCTGATACGGGATGCATACTCCTGCTCCAAATAGAAGAGGAGATGGCCTTGAAAAACCTAATAGAGATGGAGATAGCAGATAATAGATTATCCCTGTTCAGAGATGCACAAAAGGAGAGGCAGAGTAGTCCAGTGGGTAGGGTACTGGACTGGGATGCAGGAGACTTGGGTTACATTCCTGTCTCTGCCACTGGTGTGTTCAGTGACCCTGGGAAGGTTGCTTTTCTGTGCATCTGCTTGCAGTCAGGGCCGGCGCTTCCACTAGGCGGTCGCCTAGGGCGGCAGGATTTTGGGGGCGGCATTTTGCCGTCCTCGGCGGCGGGGGGTCCTTCCGCTCCGGGTCTTCGGGGCGCTTCCGCGGCGGGTCCTTCACTCGCTCCAGGACCCGCCGCCGAAGCGCCCCGAAGACGCGGAGCGGAAGGACCCCCGCCGCCGAATGCTCAGAGGAGGAGCGCTGCCGCCTAGGGTGGCAAAAACCCTGGCACCTCTCCTGTTTGCAGTGCCAGCTCTCCAGGGCAGGGACTATCTTTTGATTAGCACAGTAGGGCTAACAGGTGCTAACAGGATAGAAATAATTATTATTAATAATAATAGTCAGTTTCCCTACCAGTACAGCCCAGAAATGAATTCCTTCTTGTCTACAAATCTGAGGTGGTGTTAGTGGCATAATTCAAGTGATTTTTTTTTTCTATAAATGTATAAAGCTGGAGGAAAATAAACTGTGAGAAGTGGGTCTTACTTCTGAAGCTCTGTTCTTCTCTGTGGGTGGCATACCTAGTGATGGCAATGGGAGATGCATGCAGGGATGAGGGGAACAGAATACAGGAGTCTAATTAGGATTAGATCCTTAACTGGTGTAAATCAAAGTAGCTGTGCTGAAAGCAAAATTTGCTGTGCAAATTTGAGATTGAAACTTCCCCCAGGTGGTACTGTGAGAACTGTTTGTCCCAATGTGGAAGCAGATATATAAAGGGGAATGCCATATCTTAGTTAAAATGCAAAAATGAGGAAATAGAGATTCACAACAAATCCACTAACTGCATTTTTGCGGACCTCAGAGTATGAGAATGAGTCAATTTTCCTTGTATCTGGACGACTTTGCTTAAAACTAACGTGAAGTTGCAAGCACTGAAACTGCTAGATTTTTTTCTTAAAAAAAACTCCAGATCATGTCATGAACTGGTCTCCTGGGATTACAAACAGCAAAAGCCCAAATTTACTGGGGGCTTGTCTACACACACAAGTTGCACTGGTTTAATGTAAATCAGTTTAAAATCATCCCTTAGTGAAATTGATGTGTCTTTTTTTTAGGTCAAGCCTTACTCTGTTCCCTGCTTCCTTAGTTTAACATAACTAATTTTTATGCCACATCACAATTGTTGATAACCATAGTAGAAAACCCAAACAAAATGAAGATTAATAGAACCCTTTAAACAGCCTAGCAGTGCCTAGTTTGTGGTGACTTATGTCTAGTCACCAATAACTGTTTCTACAACACTCTCGGGCTTTGTCTAGACCAGGATTTAAAGGTGTGTGGTTAGATTTAAAACATTTTAACCAACATATTTGAAAATGCTAGCACAGAATTTTCGAATGCATTAGGCACTATGTTAGCTGGAAGGGTGTAACACCACAATGCTAAATCCTAATCCAGACAAAGCTTCAGACTTCTCACAGGGCCACATTTTCAAGTGCGCAGCACCCACAATTGGGTCCAGGTTTTCAAAAGTGAAAAATCTGATCAATGTTGTGGGGTGGGATGACAGAATAGCATTGCCAGCCTGGATGTATTGTATTTACAATTGCTAAAACAGTTCCATTTCTAAAATGCTGCGTAATTTATATGCTAGGTTTGCTGACCAGTTTGGCACCCGAGCTGCGTTAACTCTTTCATATCTCTCTGGATCTGCCTTCTTTCTGCTACTGTCCGTCTCCACCAGCGTCCCACTTCTCTTCCTATCCAGAATTCCATCCGTGTTTATGCATGGGCTACCAGGTAATGTCATGATAAGATGACCCAAATATTGGGCTCAGTATTTTCCAATCCATTTGTAGGGCCTGACCCTGCAATTCTTCCTCACCCGAGTAGGTTAAAGTTTGTAGAACTAATAAGGGTTGCAGAATCGGTCTCTGAGTAGTTGGGTTTTAAGGACATGAGGCACCGTTTTTAATGGTTAGAGGAGGTGATTGGGATACAGGACAACTAAATTCTGTTCCCAGCTCTGCCACTGATTTGCTGTGTGAGCTAGAGCAAGTCACTTATGTGCCTGGGTGCCTGGGATAGACCACACTGAGAATGCCACACTCAGGGCAGACTGCAAGAAATAGGGCAGACAATCCCCACAAGTGGTGTTTTATTCTATAATTAGATTCACCAAGCCAGTAACAAAAGAGCTTCTGCAGTACCACACTGGTTAACCAGAAGCCAAACACAGTCCCTTTTAGGCATTCCAGCCCTTGGCTCTCATTCAGACAACCCAGCCTAATATAGTGAGAGGTTATTGAAAACCAATTTCACCATGTGTGAGGTTCTTACTCATCCCAAAGGATCAGACACATATCCCCAGGTCATTCTGAATCTCAGATCTTACCCAAATATCACATACTAAAGATTTATTCATAAAAGAAGAGAGTTATAAATGCTTACTAGATCACATACATACAAATGATTGCAAAGTCCTTATATCAGGTTTGTAGCAGTGATGAAATAGGCTGCTGGTTTGTAAATTCTCTCTGGTAACGTCCAAAAGATTGGAAGGTCCTCAGACCATAGTTCAAGATGCTCCTTTTAGTTGTAAATCCACGGTCCAGAGAATTAGAGCAGGAAAGAGGCAAAATGGAGGCCTCTCAGAGGTCTTTTATATCCTTTGCCATGTGCATGGAAATTTACTGTCCCAAACAAAGCCCACAGCCCAGGTTCATAGAAAGTTACTGGCCCAAGATGGAGTTCAGGGTCACATGTCCTTACATGCTTTGCTGACTCACAGGGGCAGCCATTGCCCATATTCTTTCTTAGGCATCCACTGGAAAGGCTTACTGGGTGGGATGAATTTCTTCAATGGCCCCTTGTGAGCTGAGTGTCTTTAATGGGCCATCAACACATAGGTGTCTAGTCCTGATGCAAATCTATTTGGAGGGTGTCACCCAGGAACAACACACATGTTGGAGATACAACTACGTAGCCAATAGTCATAACTCTAGATACAAGGATGATACGTGCATATAAACAGGATAATCGTACTTAGCAAATCATAACTTTTTCCTTAACCCCATACTTTGTGCAAGATTTGTTGCAATTGTATAACTGTGGTAACAACAATGATACAAGTGGTCATCTTTCGTATACACAGCATCGCAGCTTAGTCTCTCTGTGCTTCAGTTTTCCCGTTTGTAAAATGGCAAATGACAATGCTGACCTCCTGGCCTCACCACACCACACCATGGTGTTGTGAAGCTTAATTTGTTCATGTCTGTGAAGTGTTCTGAGGCCCTCATATGAAGGTGCTATAGAAGTACAAAGCGTAGTTTATTATTTTTACTTGGGCTTGAAAAGTTTCACTGATCGCCACTTGCTTGAGCACTAAGCTACTTTACTATGCCCCCCAAAGCCATGGATCTTCATTCCCCCCAATAAACCAATTCACCCCCATCAATGAACGCCTTCACAGGGCACCTCTCCTTCTGCAGCCGCCATTTCCACTGCTTTCCTGAATGTGCATAAAGCTCTCAGCTTCCCAGCATTTTCATCCATCTGGGCCCTATCCTTTTAGATTCTCCCCCGCCATAATTTTTAAGGAGCAGTGTCTCTGCTCCCTCCCAGTCTTCCTGTTAAAGGAACAGCAACACTTGAGCAGCTCTGTTCATTTCCTTCCCCCTCTACCCAGACAGGAGGTCAAAAGCTCCCTGGCCCCACTCATTGCAACTTGCAGTGGGTGAGTGGGTTTTTCCATGCCCTGATTTTATTACAGAGTTAAGAGCTGTGTCTCTTTAGCAGATCAGAATTCATTCCAATGGAATAAACTGTATCAATAAAATAAACTGCACATGTCCTTCACTGCAGTACAGCTATTTCAGATTTCTCAGCTGCATTCACTCAAGTAAGAACTGTCCCAGAATAATTTTTTAGCAACATGCAGTCACACACGGCCTAGCAAATTGCACGTCAGTATTAGTGAGTACCTCAGACCTGGCAAGCTGCATTACAATGGCTTTCATTCGCACCATTCCATTCTGTTTTGCTCCAGCTGTTTGCATCCAGTAAAAACCATCAGGCCAGATGCTCAGCTGGTGTAAATCTGTCTTGCTGATGGAGTATTGCTAGTGGGGGTAACGAAGACCCACACCGTGTTAATGTGGATTACACACAGCTGGTTTAAACTAAGAGAGGTCTTCACCCCATTAGCAGTTGGTCCACATAAGAGGTTCTGAGTCTTTTCCTTCTCCTGACTACTGGACTCTGGGCTGAACCCACAAAGGGTCTTAAGAGCTTAAGGGTATGGCTACACTGCAATTAAAAACCCACAGCTGGCCCATGCCAGCTGACTCGGGCTGTGGGGCTATTTAATTGCAGGGTAGATGTCCGGGTTCAGGCTGGAGCCTGGGCTCTAGGACCCTGCAATGTGGGAAGGTCCCAAAGCTCGGGCTCTGAGCCAGAACTTTTACACTACAATTAAACAGCCCGTGAGCCCAAGTCAGCCGGTATGGGCTAGCTGCAGGTTTTTAACTATGGTGTAGACATATCCTAAGTCTCTTTGTTGATCTGGTCCTCAGACCTTTAGCGCAAATAGTAGAAGTTTGTGCTTTTAGATAAAGAGGTCCTGGGGTCAGTTCCCATTCAGTGGGGCATTGCATGAGGCTCTGGGTCAGTGTTACAAGGCCTGACCTCTGGAAGAGCTCTGTCATTTGCATTTGTGCATGGTCACCTCAAGGAATAGATTTATCATTCAGACACCAGAGTACGTTTCTTTTAGTTCAATGTTTCTTATTAAGTTTCTTCAAATATCTGTGTAGGTGCTCAGATGGTCATTACAGATCTGACTACTCCTGCTGAGCGTGCAGATGCATTAGGGAAGCTTGGACTTTGCTTTGGAGTAGGAATAATCATTGGATCATCCCTGGGTGGGACACTCAGCACAAAATTTGGGTGAGTGGTTGAGTTGTTTTTTACTTCTGTCTTGCAGTTATAACAATTGATTCAGCTGCTGAGGAGTATTTTGTTCTCCCCTCATTTGATAATGTAAAAACATACAACTCTTTCCTTATTCTTTGGGTGCAATTTTCAGCTGCCACTGCCTGATCCTGGGGCCAAATCAGCCCCTGGCACAAGTTAGAGAAACCCTGTGGCTGCTCTAACTTGCACTGGCTAGAATGGTTCTGTATGGGCCATTTCACAGGGATCAGCAGAAGGCAGTGCACTCCAAATCTGCCGCTTCCCCGCCCTGGAATGCCTTCCGTGCCCAACAGCCCTGATGGTCCCTGTACCAAGGGTCAGGAAGGGTTGGCAGCTCTACACCACTCCATGATAATCCCGTGCTGGGGAAATACTCAGCCCCTTTGTGCAGCCCTGAAGGCACAAAGGCATATTATTAAGGGCCAAGGATCAATCACTTTGTCATCTGTGCCACTGTGTGTCACTATTGCTTGTTTTAAATAAGCCTAGTTGTAAATCCCCATTTCTGCAAGCTGGGCTAATATCCATGTCTCAGTTGCTTTAAAAGCAGCAATTATTAAAAAGTTAGTTAAAAGCTACAAGCAATCCAAGTCCAGGCTCTAGACTTGTCCCCATAACTCCCTAAGCATTGAGCAGCAACTTTACCAGTGTATTAAGTGCTATTTAAAAACAGTGTTGTTATAGCTTTAAATCTCAAGCAGGGTGAGGCTCACAAATCACAACATTCTTAGAGGGACACTTAATGTAATGTGGGACTTTAGGGAGGAGAGCAGAGCTTAAGGGGGCCTGGAGAGGGGGAGTATGACAAATGAGGCAGTCTCCCCCCTCCAAAACAAGGATGAGTGAGAGTGTAACCCACACTTGTCAAGTGTGATCATTCCCAGGGCTCCTTCTAGAGCAGAGCTGGGTGGTGCAATGCTCTGGGCGGCGGGGCTGCTAGCTCTTGCCAGGCAGCACAGCTGCAGAGCTGGCCTGACCCGGTGCTCTGTGCCGCGCGGTGGCGTGGCTGGCTCCCGCTGGGCGGCGCGGCTGCCTGTCCTGGTGCTCTGGGCGGTGCGGCTGTAGCGCCGCCAGCCACCGGTGCTCCAGGCAGCGCGGTAAGGGGGCAGGGAGCGGGGGGTGGGATAGAAGACAGGGGAGTTCGGGGTGGTGGTCAGGGGGCTGGGGTGTGGATAAGAGTCAGAGCGGTCAGAGGATTGGGGGCAAGGGTCCCGGGGGGGCAGTCAGGAAGGAGGGGGGTGGTTGGATGGGGTGGTGGGAGGCAGTCAGGGGAAGAGGGTCCGGATGTGGTTAGGAGACAGGGAGGGGTGGATGTTGCAGGGGTTCTGGGGGGCCATTAGGGGACAGGCACAGCCTCCCCAACTGGCTCTCCATACAATTTCGGAAACCCGATGTGGCCCTCAGGCCAAAAAGTTTGCCCGCCCCTGTTCTAGAGCTTTGGGTAAACCTACTAGACATCTTTAAAAGCGTGTCTGCACTTGCTGCTATAGAAAACCTTGATTTTTTTTTTTAACAAGTTTGATAGTCTCAATTCAGTTGGGACCATCATGGTCATCTAGTCTGACCACCTGCACATTGCAGGCCACAGAACCTCACCCACTCACTCCTGTAATAGACTCCTGTATGTCCTTGGGAATTAAGCACCTAAATATGTTTGAAGATCTGGGCCTTAGTCTCTCCGGGCCTCAGTTCCTGCATCTGTAAAATGGGGTTCATAGTCCCTCCCTGTTTCACAAGGGTGTTGTGAGGATAAATACACCAATGATTGTGAGGTACTCAAATGCTATGATAATGGGAGCCATATAAGTACCTAAGAGAGTTAGTTAGTCTTCCAAGTGGGAAAATCCTTCTGGACCCCTACTTGCATTCTCCTCCCAGTATAGCAGCCAGCACCGTTTTCCCTCAGCATTGTCCTCCTCCACAGTCACAAAAAGAAAAAGGCCTGCATTTTATAAGGCCTCAGACTCTTACCCTTTGCAGCATGCTTTGTTAAAAGAGGTTGACAGGCAGGCCTCCCTTCTCCCTCTCTTTCACTGGAGCAAATTTGCTGTGCACCAGTGGTGTGAGTTCATTCCCCAGGTAAGAACCAACTTCTTGATCTTTTCCACAGAACAGACTGCTCTAGTCTGATAACACTAGGGAGGTGAGAGGCGAACCCCGACTCATCTTTCTCTCAGGAGGCAGAATGACCCACATTCCCATGATTCTTAAATATTTTATGTGTCGAAAGAGTTAACAGTAGTTGAAAATTCTCACTACTAGAAGAAATCAAAATTGCTAATAAGTCTTTGTCCACTTGATGCCACTGTTGACCTGCAGTCATTCTTCTCATGATGTAGTAGTTGGGTTCCATACATGACAGTTATTATTGCCATTCATATTGTTTGGTTTTATCTGGATGAATACTTAATATTCATAGAATATCAGCGTTGGAAGGGACCTCAGGAGGTCATCTAGTCCAACTTGCTGCTCAAAGCAGGACCACTCCCAAGACAGATTTTTACCCCAGTTCCTTAAATGGCCCTCTCAAGGATTGAGCTCACAACCCTGGGTTTAGCAGGCCAATGCTCAAACCACTGAGCTATCCCTCCCCCCTAAAACATTTAAGCAGTTTAATTAAAAATTCCATTTTCATGAACTTTATGTGATTCTTCAGGCTATTACTGAGGTAAATAGCTTAGAAAGATGCACAAAAGGTTTGACATTGATTTGAGTAAAAGCCATATCTACAGCTACACTAAATCTACTACAAGAGTTACAATCCCTATTGTTCAGGGCACTGAGGGGCTGATTAAATTCTCACTGAAGCCAGTGGAAAGATGGCCACTGATTTCAATAGGCATTGGATTTGGGCCTTAATAATCAACATCTGAAGTCAGGAAAAACTTTTCCCGGTAATATAGCACTGCAAAACAATGTGCACGTTAATATGCTTCCCAGTGTCAAAGACTGGATACTCTACATGACTAGTTCTGGTATTGAAAATCCTATTTTTGTCTACCTTCCTTTGGTTTGTGTTATGCTTCCATTTGTCTGCATGAATTACTTTGGGCCTTGATAATATATGTAGGATGACAAAGCAGTAGAAAACATCATGTTTGATATTCTACGGTGCAGTGAAAGTGCTGCTAAAATCTCTGTTCTGTATCTACATATTGGTAGCATTCATTTCATTTAAATGGCACAGTCAATCTGTGGAACTCATTGCTAGGGGATGTTGTGAAGGCCAAAATTATAACTGTGTTCAAAAAAGAATTGGATAAGTTCATGGAGAATAGGTCCATCAATGGGTATTAGCCAAGATGGTCAGGGATACAACCCCATGTGCTGAATGTGCCTAAGCCTCTGACTGCCAGATACTTGGACTGGACAATAGGGGAATGGATCACTCAGTAATTGCCCTGTTCTGTTCATTCACTCTGAAGCATCTGACGTTAGCCACTGTCAGAAGACAGGATACTGGGCTAGATGGAGGGTCTTACCCAGTACGGCCGTTCTTATGTTCTTATGTTAAATGGCTTTGAAAAGAACCTCCGTTGTGGCTTTTGCATCCTCACAACTTCAACCCTGAAAGGATTTATCTTAATTCTTTGTGATCTTTGCCTATAATTCAGTGCTACGTATTTGAAGCTGTGATTTAGGATGATCCATTGTTCAGCAGTTATACAGTTCAATTAAATGAAAATTGGGAAAACCTCTAATTCAGGGGTTGTCTGGATTTGAAAGGGCAAATAGTTGTCACTGGATATGGATATGTGATACTTTTGCATGCTCATAAGTGGATTTTCTCACCCAGTGTGGTCATTTTGTCTTTTCACAAGCATTAATTTCCAAAAAGCAAAAATTGTCATAGATTCTCTGCTTTAATCATGATTATAGGTCATGTGCACTTATATAAACAGAACGTCAAATTTGGATGGAACCTTCCTTTAGGGGAAATTGGCAGGATTGTGGGTTTTTCATTTTCCTTTGGGTATCTCTCAGCCCATCGTTTTCATGTCACTGTAAGTGTGTGTGGGGGGGAGCATTGCTGGACTTGTTTAACTAGATACCTCTGTGGCTCCCAGCACTTACTACATAAGCACCTTTCCATCTTGTGCTTTGATGCCACATTTTGTCTGTGTGTCAAAGAAGTTTTCAGATCTATGATGCTTTTCATTCAGCACCATCAGCCACTGGTTTGAAAATGTCCCCTAACAATGGGGGGAGGGATAGCTCAGTGGTTTGAGCATTGGCTTGCTAAACCCAGGGTTCTGAGTTCAATTCTTGAAGGAGCCACTTAGGGATCTGGGGCAAAATCAGTACTTGGTCCTGCTAGTGAAGGCAGGGAACTGGACTTGATGACCTTTCAAGGTCCCTTCCAGTTCTGTGAGATAGGTATATCTCCATATATTATAATATACCAGCTAATAGTCCACATACTACAGTACAGAAGAGGTATACATTAAAAGCAAAGGGATTGGAACACACTTTTGCCATACGATGTTTTGCCGGTAATTCTCACTAGAGGGCGCCAATGTTTTGAAAAGATTGCTGGACTACTCGGGCTCTCTTGCCAGTATCCCGGGAAAGGGGTGATTTCCAGGGTTCTCTGCTCTGACTTCAGACTCCTCATCCCTTTTGGATTCTGAGAGGAAAATTCTGTGATGCCTGTCCCTACTATTTACTGTCATGTGTTGCCTCAGTTAGACTGTCTTCTCTGCTCATTTTGCTCACAATTCGAAGATTTGAATCTTCCAGGGCAAGACTTTAAAAAGCAACTTTTTTCAGATCTTGGGTGCCCAACTTGAGACACTTTAAAGGGGCCTGATGTGCAGAGGGCAGATGCTCAGCACTGTCTGAATAGCAGGCCTCTGAAATGTGTCTCATGTTGGTCACTCAGAATCACTAGTCACTTTGGAAAATCCTTGGCCCTTATTTTTTGAAAACTTTGGACTTATCTACACATGGTTATATCTGATTAACTCCATGGGTGGACACTCTTATTCAGGTATACGAGTGCTCCCAGAGCAACACTGTGGCCAAAAGGGCTAAAGTGATCCTTGGATGTATAAACAAGGGACTCTTGAGTAGGAGTGGAGGGGTTATTTTACCTCTATATTTGGCACTGGTGTGACCGCTGCTGAATACTGTATCCAGTTCTGGTATCCACAGTTTAAGTAGTATGTTGAAAAATTGGAGAAGGTTCCGAGAAGAGCCACAAGAATGATTAAAGGATTGGAAACCATGCTTTATAGTGATAGATGCAAGGTGCTCAATCTCTATGTATCTTAACTAAGAGAATGTTAAGGGTTGACTTGATTACAGTCTTCAGTACCTACGTGGGGAACAAATATTCGATAATGGGCCCTTCGGCCTCGGAGTGTGAGGTTTAACAAGATCCAGTGGCTGGAAGTTGAAGTGAGACAAATTCAGACTGGAGATAAGGTATACATTTGTAACCACGAGTGTAATTAACAATTGGAACCATTTAGTAAGGGTTTTAGTGGATTCTCCATCACTGGCAATTTTTAAATCAAGACTGGGTGTTTTTCTAAAAGAGATGCTGTAGTTCAAACAGGAATTATTTTGGGGGAGTCCTAAATTCTGTGTTATACAGGAGATCAGACTGGATGATCACAGTGGTCCCTTCTGGCCTTAGAATCTTTGAATCTAGAGGGAGTTGATAAGGAATAACTCCATGTGTAGACAAGCCCTTACACTAGCAAAGGTGAACTGGAGCCAGTTCTGGTAAAATCACTCCGCTTTCATTTCAGCTCTTAAGGAAATCTCCCGAAGTTGTTGTTTCACCTCTATCCTATGGAGGGCAGCTTTGGCTAACAAGTCTTTCTTGGTAGCTGACTGCTCCTCGGCATCTATGAGGGAACATACTAGCAAGAACCTTATCCAAGGCCATATGGTCCATGACACTAGGAATGATAGTCTGATTTTTTAAACAACAGGTTTAGTGCCGGAGAATGTGCTGAGAGACTGTCCTCTTATTTATTCACAGGCTAGCTACATCACAGGCTATAAGCATGAAGTATAAACTTTCCCACCCTGTGCCTCAATCCTGACTCGGATTTGTGCTCTGAGGATGAGGGAGTAGTCCTGCCTCTATGCTAGTTCAATCATTGTCCCTGCAGCTGTGATAGACAATAACTGCTAACTGTGGTGGTGAATTTTGCAATGTGAACACTTCTTCAGTAGCAACTGAACTAAGACAACCAAACAGCCTTCTAAAGATCACTACAGACCTCGGCCGTATTTCAACCATCAGCTTTGAGGTGCAAGGCTCCATGTCCCATTACAAATCAACACAGCCATCCATTACCACGGAAATACAGAAGTACAATTAAATCCCACCAATTGGTTCCTAGCCATACCCCGAACCTCTTCATTCGTTGCTCTGGCAGTGAGGCTGTGACATATGCTAAACAGTTCTAGTACACTGTGTCCTCCTAACATTCCATGTTGGTAAGAGAAGGCTCCAGTTGTATTTTTATTGGCATAATCACTTAAGCTTTTTTGCCACGCTATTCTTCTTCTTCTTCAAGGGGGAAAGAAGGAGGTTGTTTGCCTGCAGTAAAGAATCATATTTCTTTCCCATAACCCAGCTGAACAATGTTCCTGTGGGGAATTTTGTGGAATTTCTCATTGCTTCTCGCTTGTGCTGGAGGAATGGAAAGTCTGTGGGTGGTTTAAAGGGGTGAAGATGGGAAGCAAGAATTGGAACATGGCAAAGGGTCATGGGTCTGCACTCTATTTCTAGACAATAGTGACCATTCTGGCGGCTGGAATCTCTCTTGCTTCGCTTCCAATAGGAACCCTGGTATTTCTCAGCCTGGGATGATGATGTTGATTAGCCAAGCAGCTTGCGTTGGTGACAACTGGCACAAACATTCCTTTGTTCTTTGTCAAGCAACTGTGGAGGGTGAGTTCCTTGTGGCTGATGTCCAGTCTGCCAATAAATTGTATTGTACTGGAATCTCAGCGCAGGCTTGTCATGGTAGTTCCTGCTCCCTGCCACTGCACAGGAAAGGGGGAGTGAATAATGGGCTGTTTGTCAAGTGGAACTATGATGGGAGTTGAAATAGAGACTCCTTTGGAGCTGAGTTAACTCTTCAGAGACTGCAGATGCATGCGGTCTCTCCTGCACAGCATTTATTTGGCTGGCAGTCAGGGCAAACCAGGATCCTAAGGGTTAAAGCAATTTGCACTCCTTTCTCTGTTCATTTTGCATGGTGATGATTTGAATCTTAGAGGCTGTGGTCTCAATATGACTTTGAGGGCAGCATTAGTCCTAGCCTTTTGGGGAAAGAAAACATGAGTAGCGTCAGCTCTGGCCTCTTGGGGTAGGAGAGGGAGACGTGGGGGCTGGCTTCTTTAGGGGGCGGTAAATGTCCTTGTTTTCGAAGCCTTTGCTAATTAGCATGGGAATAATAGTACACCGACATGGTTTAAAGTATCAACATCTATAACCATGAGGCAAGACTTGTGTCTGATTAAAGCAGCTTAGAATGTAGTCATGGGCAGAGAGGGGCCTCCTGTCGATCTACTGCTGCCTAAACTGAGGATTAGGTCAGTATAACTGTCAAGTATCAGAGGGGTAGCCGTGTTAGTCTGAATCTGTAAAAAGCAACAGAGGGTCCTGTGGCACCTTTAAGACTAACAGAAGTATTGGGAGCATAAGCTTTCGTGGGTAAGAACCTCACTAGCTTATGCTCCCAATACTTCTGTTAGTCTTAAAGGTGCCACAGGACCCTCTGTCAGTATAACTGTTACTCTAGAGTGTGGATTTTTCATCCCCTGAGCTACGTAGTTGTACCAACCTAATTTCCTAGTGTAGAGCAGCCCACACATTAGAGTTGCCAGCCTGGCTGCGCTGAGTCTGAGGGGATTTCCTGCCTTCTCCTCTGTAGTCCACAACACCTGCCGACAGCCGCCCCTCCCTGTTTGATAACTCTGGCATTTCAGATAAATGTTTCCTCTTTCCAGGGAGCTACCCAGCATGAATGAGGCTAAGTGCAAGATAAGAGACTGCTTCATTCATTCATTAAAACCTAGCTCCTTGGTGTGGCTGTTTCAGTTCATGCAATGGAAAACCCAGATGCAGTGGCTGCAGAACCACAGCACCTTTCCTAGGAAGAGAGCTCACAATCATGGCAACACTATGCCTATTTCTTTAACAATCCCACCCTGGTCTTTTTTTACAGTCCTATCTATGTCTTTGATACTGTGCAATACAGTTCAGCTTTATTTCATACCGTGTCTTTCAGACTGCACCCCAAAGAGGCATCAAATGCTATCAGGTAATCCAGTTTGAGACAACAGCTGGTGAGGGGAGGAAAAATTAAGCGGGTGTAGGCAAGGGAGAGAGAGCAGAGATGGAGTTGCAACATTTGGATGTTGTTCTGGGTTTCAACCCCCCACATTCTGTCCAAAGTTCAGTTGCAGGGTTTGGTGTAGGCTCATCTCGGGTGGGAGGAAAGAGGTCGTCAACTGAGCTTTTTAACAGGCCAGGGCCACAGAGGGAACTAGTGTCTGCACTGTGATTAGAGCTCAGGAGTCCCAGGTACCCCATCTTGTGTTCACACTGCCCCTCTTGGTCTGGGTAACAGGTTTGAGTGGAAATACCAACCTGGCTGACCCAGGTCTGCCAAGCTGAACCCAGACATTGTGCGGGTTCTTTTGGGCACAACATGGTGATGTGATGTTAGCTAAGAAGAATCTGCTGTCTGGTGGGAGCCAAACTCAGCGGGCAAGAAGAAGAGAGCAGGCCAACTGTTTCCTTATGTGGCTGGCTCTCTTCTGCCACCCAGGCTTCAGAAATGGGACACACCAAGGTGTGGGTATGTTTGGACTGGTGTCATAATATAGATCAGTTTGAGTTTTTCCATCCCTAGTATTCTTGAAAACTAGCACAGAGAGTATGTAATGCTTTCCAGATCTGCGAATCCAATAGCAATATGTTACCTACCTAAGTTTATCTGAAATCATTCAAATGGTGCAATACCAGTCAGCAACATGGGAGATCCCAGCCTGGCTCTCAACCCCTGGAATGTAAAAGGCTGAGTTGTCAGTGAGTGCAGTCCTTATCACTTCATCGCACGCTCGGTGTAGTTAAAGGACCTGTGTACCCTCGACCTAACCTCTGTCTGGGGTAAAGGTGCTGCATTGTAATTATATCAGGGGAAGGAAGATTGGGAAATGGAGAGAAATGTGCCAGGGAGTGAAGGGAAAGGAAAACCCTTAATCTTTTCCAGCCTATGCCACGGGACAGGAAAGTCCTGCTTTGCAGAATGGGGGGTGTCATGCGTGCATTCAGAAAGTGAGCAGATGGAGGGTGAGTGTAGCAACCTTATTTTAGTGCCTAGACTGCAGCCAACAGACAGTGTGTTTCGTAGGTTGCCTTTGCGGAGTAATTATGATATTTAAGCAGCTCCAGACCTAGGCTTTGAAAATGTAGCATCTCTTGGAGGTTATGGGTCACACTCGGATATTTATCTGGAGATAGTTTTCTTGAAAGCTATGTCGATAAGGCAGCAGTTGTGAAGCCTTGTTGCAATGGAAAGAGCTAGAAATCTGGAAATAATAAAAATGTAATTCCCGAGGATTATATGGAAAGACCAAAATACTCCTGGCTGGATTCTGGTCTGACGTTGATGGGAATAGCATGCAAATATCAGAGATTACTATTTAACCCTCGATATGCAGGCTGTGCAATATTCCCCAGTGTCTACTCATTACTCACTAGAGCTACATCTGGCCTTCTCACTAATGGAAAACTTCATCACTGGACTGCAACTCTGGCAGTGTTGCTAGGGCTCAAATGGAGGGGGAAATACTATTTCTTTGTTAAGGCAAAACAGAGAGGAAGGATGGCCTTGTGACTCAGGCACTGAACTAGGACTTGGGAGATCTTGTATCGGGGTCCAGCTCTGCCACAGGCTTCCGATGTGACCTTGGGAAAGTCACTTAATCTCTGCTTCTGTTACCTACCTGTAAATGGGGCTAATAATACTTCCTTTGTGTCTTTAACTGTGAACTTTTTGGTGCAGGGACGGCCTTTTACTATGCGTGTATGCAGTGCCTAGAAAAATGGGACCTTGTTCTCAGTTGGGGGTTCTACATGCTACCGTAATACAATATTTACTGCCTGAGAGGGAAGGAGAGAAGTTGAATTGGGAGTGCTCCTTCTTGAACATTTAACATTGGAGCCCTGGGTTTTAGCCTCCCTGCTGCCATCCAATTCTTCCTTCCCTTTTAGTCCACTTCTGTTCCCAGGCTAAAGCCACAGTAGTATTTGGATAAGAAAATGAGAACTGTGTGACCCTTAGTAAGAACTGCATTCAGCTTGAAGGGCTCAGCGCACGTTTTTGTTTCATCACAATTTCCTTATGAAAAATTCTTGTTGGCCAATACACCAAGACAGCCTCTAAGAACCATGTATACCAAAGGTATGTGAAACATCCAGACCGTGAATACTTTCTTTGCCGTTGGGAGCCACAGAGGTTTCTGAATTGCTTGTCTCCATGATCACCAGAGCGTATGGTGCCTGTTGAAGCTTGTCTTTTACCTGAATAATGACATGCCACAACAACAGGAGAAAAGAAAAAAGTGCTTTGAGGTGTAAGGAGAGACCGATTCAGTGCAGCATTTGTATTGCAAAACCTCTCACTCCTGCTGTGGCCAAATCCTGCCCTAAGCTGAGCTGGTGCACTGGGGGGAAAGAAGATATAGGAAGTCTCCTCTCTTCCCCCAGTCACAGTGCATTCACATAGCAACAAGACAGGAATCCCACCTAACTCAGCTACTGTGGTCTCAGGCACATCATGGCCCCAAGGAAGTGGGATCCAGGTAGGGTGTGTGACCAGGCCCTCAGCTGGCTAGCAGACCTGCTACTGTGCCATGCTCCCTTGCAGGAACATACTGTTCTGTTTGCAGCACTCCCTGACTTGCCTTGAGCGATCCTGCCCTGCCTTAGGAAGGAGGCTCTTGAACTATACATTAAATCTCACCACTCCTCCATATGCTGCTGATGAAAGTAAGGGCAGGATATCACTCCTTACCCTCTGTCCTCTAGTGTATCAGGAATGGCTGGTGTTTTGGCACTGAGCATTACCCCACTGTGCAGAGGGTCTTCAAACTGCAAGCGACCTGATATCTCATGAATGTGGGAAAAGGCACAATGGAATAGGGTACAGTTTCAGGTTAAATTTTGTTTCCTGGCTTGTGTAGATTTGGGTTTAGCATAGTCTAAGACAGGGGTCCTCAAACTGTGGGTTGTGACCCGCCCTCAGTGGGGTCACAAGATTATTACGTGGGGGTTGTGAGCTGTCAGCCTCACACATGGCGGGGCTGTCAGCTCGGGATCCCCTCCCCAGCTCCATTCCCAATCCCGCTTTGCCTCCTGCATTTAAAATAGTGTTAAATATTTTTTAAATGTAATTCATAAGGGGGGGGTTGCACTCAGAGGCTTGTTGCATGAAAGGGTTTGCCAATACCAAAAGTTTGAGAACCTGGTCTAAGGGGGCGGCTGCCTAAGAAGCCACATATCCAAGGGCTTTGCTTGAATAGCAGTGAGGTTATTCTCATTCTCTTCTGCCTCTGAGCCAGTATACAGGCTTCTGGACACAACTGGGAATTTAAATGCACCTGCCTGAGATGGAAGGGACAGGGACACTGGGGAAGGGACTGGCACAAAGAAGGGGTTGCTGGCAGTGACTTGGTGAAAGGATGGGTATGGAGTGATTATGAAGGCAGCAAATCCCAACTTTGCATAAGGTACCATTACCCCCATGGCCATCCCTCTCCCACATTTGGAATTGCCGTCCATTTCAGTGCTGCAAGCATCCCCTCCCTCCTCCGCATCTCTCTGCAAAACCCACTTCTCTGTGAACCCTTCCTTCACCTGTCTTTCTATTTTGGATACATACAGTAGCTTTATACTCATGTCCTCCCCTCGCTGTCAATGTCTGCATTGGTGATGGTTCTTGGGTCACTGGACTGGGTCTCCTTCTCATCCCCCCTCCCTCCCACATGAGGAAGACTTGTTTGTGCATAACTGGGTATCAGCGCCCTGACACCGCCCACCTGTGAGCCTCCCAAGCACTCTCCTCTGGCCTTTGCCAGCCCTGACTTTGCCTTGCAGACTAACAATAGCTGTACCCCAGTACCCAAGTTCCTTTGAGGCAGTGGTCTTTAAACTGGGATACGCGTATCCCTTGAGGTACACGAGTTCTCATCGGGGGTATTCAAGAAAAATCCTGTAATGGCGGACAACACACTTTATTTAGTCAGACTTGGCAGTCTAATCATAGATGTATTATGACCCTATCTCAGATGGGGGTACATGGTAGACTACATTATTTGGAATGGGACACAGCTTAAAAAGTTTTGAAAACCACTGCTTTGAGGCATTCCCTGTAGTGTGCAACCTCTTATCCACTGAACACTCACACAAATACCAGGTTTGCTGTCCCCCATGGAAATTCGGTACACACCAACCAAGATGGGTCAACCCAGAATCAGCACTTTGCATGACACCATCGCACGGAGATATATTTATGGTGAAAACAAAAATAAGTTTATTATGAAAGATTCAAGTGATAGTGAGTTAGAATATTGGAAACAACAGGTTACATACAAAACAAAATCATAACACACTTTCTAGAGAGTAAACATAAGTATCAGGATAACTTCCTATCTAAAGAAGTTTATCTCACCCAACGTCTTTTGTAGAAATAGCCACCAAGGTTAGCTGAGATCCCATTTTCATTAATGTAAATGCACCACCCATTTATTTCCTAGGCGCAGGATAAAAGGGGTGTATCTTCTTTACCTTCTACTTCTATCCCCAAAGTTCGTTGTCTGTACTCAGGGGCAGGCTTAACCACCTGTGGCTTAACTTTCCTGTGTGCTGCTTCCTTGTTGCTTTCACATCTCTCTGTTGACTTCATATGTAAATAGTATCCATTGTGTTAGTTTACAATGCTTAATTTACCTCTCCACGGAGACAGAATAAACATCTTTTGTCTGACAGGAAACCAATTTGTCAACTCTGCCTTAACACCAGACTTTAAAACATATTTTCGAGATATATACTAACTCCTTACATAGTATCTGTACATACATTCCACAATGCTATTACTGACCAGTGTGATCCTGGCTTTCATTTAAAACCTTACATGATATTCTTGGTGAACCAGAATGCACTTACCAGAATCAGGACATTCCTGTAACACACTTACCAGCTGGCATTAAGGTAGGGTGACCAGACAGCAAATGTGAAAAATTGGGACAGGGGGTCAGGAGGTAATAGGAGCCTATATAAGAAAAAGACCCAAAAATTGGGACTGTCCCTAAAAAATCAGGACATCTTGTCACCCTACATTAAGGAGTTATTGGGTCATAGCACCTCATCCCATCACGTTGGAGCTAGGATAGGGGAGTGCGTGTGTTAGACTATAAATTGATTAGAACAAGGACCTTTCATTTTACAGACTTGTAAAGCACAGTGCATCTCTATGCCCTACATAAATAAAAGCAGTGCCCTGGGTTTTCAGAAGTGACTAGTGATTGATTATAAGTGCCTCCATTTCTGGTTGCCCAAATTAAGACACCTTACGGGGGCTTAATTTTCAAATGGTGAGTGCTCAGCACTTTCTGGCAATCAGACCCCTTTAAGATGTCTCAAGTTAAGCACCCAAAATCTGAAAACTACTTTGGAAAATGTTGGTCAACATACAGTTTTTGTCTCTCTTACATATAGTATTACTTAATGTCTGATTTGAGTGGGTTTTTTTTACATATATAATCCTTTTGTGATCTGTATACAGTATTAGCTTTCACATTCCCAGAACATATTCCTTTGTTTTCTGATGTCCTAGACAAAAACATTTGGATTGAGATTGTGTCAATACAGAACGTGGCTTTCAGGCCTTTTGAGTGTGCTCCATTTCATTTTTACTAGATTTGACTGTTTTTTCTTGTTACCTAGGGGCCTGATCCAAAACTCATTGAAGTCAATGGGCGTGTTTCCTTTGACTTCATTGCACTTCAGATTAAACCCTAGTGGTGTCGGGGATGAAACAATCCATAAGCTTTAGAAAAACTTGCAGTGTATTTTTTAAAGAAACAATAGCAACAACAAAAATACTGTGGAATTCCATGCTATGGGAGATGAGAGAGGCAAACACTGTGTCTGGATTTAAAAAGGAGTTGTGCCACTAAAAACATTTGTGTCTTTAAAAGCTGAGCAAGTAAGAGAAAGAGAGTCTCATGCTTCAGAGCTGAACCTTATTTTCTGCAGGGGTCAGGAAGGAATCTTCCCAACATGCAGAATTGTGCAACAGATTAAGCGTGTCATGAGTTGTTTGTGGCATTCCCCCCCCCTTTTTTGTGTTAACCTCTGAAATATCATGTGCTGACCACCATCAGATGATGTAAGATAATGGATGGGCTGATCCTTTATGGCAAATCCTTCCTAATAAGATGCTGGAAATACCCCCAATCTACTTTTCGTGGTAGAAGGATACCTACTTCTAAAAGCAGTTGTTGGTTGAAAAGAAAAATTGAAACCATTTGGGGAAAGCCTTCAATACATTTGAAGGAGTTTGTACTATTAATATGTCCACACCTTGTTGGTTGATGACATGTAGAGTACGTCTATACACAGCAAAACAAGATGTGCAGCAAGGAATCTCAGCCTGGGTCAACTGATTTAGGCTTGCACTGTGGAGCTAAAAATAGCAGGGTAGATGTTTCTGCTCAGGCTTGAGCCCAAGCTCTGAAACCCACCGAGGTGGAGGGTCCCAGAGCCTGGGCTCATCTGATCCCGAATGTCTACAGTGCAATTTTTAGCCCCTCAGTGCAAGCCCTGCTAACCTGAGTTAGTTGACCTGGACTCTGAGACTCACTGCCATGGGTTTTCTTTGCTGTGTAGATGTACCCTGTCTCATGATTGATGCCTGACACCACTCCCAGGTGTGTTCTTATTGCATAATTCTATGTGAACTTTTGTGTCCAATTGCTCAAGTATAATTTGTCTATATTTCCAAAAGTTGTATCACTTACATTTTTCACCTGCATACTGCACAACAAACTTTTCCATTTGCAGTCTGCAGCTCTCAAAGACTCTGTGAAGACTTTCCTGTACATCTGGAGAGGGCTTGGATTTTCCTGAACAGGGATCAATTGCAGATTGTTATCTAATACAATAACTAGAAATAGTTATTGGTCTCAGAACATTTGGCACATAATGATGAATGGACCAGGTAGCCATGGAGCTAAAATTGCCAAAGGGCTTCAGCAAATGCATCTGCAAAATTTGCAGTCACACAGCTTGGTGCATGCAAATACCTGCATTTGCAAATGCCCAATCGAAAGGTTGCATTCAGTAACTTGTGCCAATTTGTACTAATTCTAGATCAGAGGGGAGTCTTGATGCCCAGCTGAGTTCATTGAGAAACGTGAAACTAAAAGAACAATAAAAAACTGAATTCAGCAGTCCAGTCACTAGAGAGCCCTAACTTAATCAGTGTAACAGGACCCAGGGTCAGATTGCCATTAAATCCACCAAAAAAATAAAGTCTGATCCTCATCTGCAGATCAAAGGCCATTGCACTAAATACCTACAAGTCTGCTTTTACATAGGTACACGACAGCATTTTGCCTGCCAGCCAGGAGCAGTGCTGTATGAATAGTACACTATTAAGGATTTAAAATGTAACGCTAAATGGGTGGTGAAACAAATAGACAGACCTGGACATTTTTTAGCCCTGTATCATTATCTATTTTTGGACTTTGGAAATGAGCCATTCAAGTGTAAATATTTAGTCAGGCACTGCAAGCTTTCTGGAATGCCTGACTAGTCTCTGACAGGAGCAGTTTTATGGCAGTTAGGCTAACTTTTATTTGCTAAATGTGATTTTATTTGAGAAAAATCTAAAATGCAGAAGAAAGGAAAACGAATGAGCTGTGGGTGAAGTTTAACAGCAGGCACCAGACTGTTTGCCTTATTAAACATGCCGAATGGTACAAAAGGAAGAGGTCAATGTACTGATATCACATCCCTGCTATTAGTTTGTACCCAACGTAGCGAGCGTTTCACATCTGGTGGGTATTGTGGCTCTGATACAGAGATGAATAGTGGAGTCAAGTTCCAACAGGCAGATCTGAGAGCAGAGTTTTGCCCTTTGCTTGAGGCAGGGTATTTTTCTTTGATGCGGAATTGAAGCTAAAGCTCTAGTTTGCCACGTCAGCACATCCAAGAGCTATATATCCTTAGGTCTCCCATTTAAATCCTAAAAAAACAGTATGCAGAGAAGGCCTTATCCATCAGTTAATGGTTCATCCACATCTTTGAGGTAGCTGCATTTGAGTGTCTTATGGCCCTTTCAGACAAGGACATAGCCATATTGAGTGCCACATGGCAACTTTTATAGGACACGTTAGGGCCACCTGTATCTGTAGCTCAGACTCCACTTTCTATAGGTGCAAGCCCATTGTTTGTTACTGTAGGGCACTATCCTTCCTGTAAGAGGTTCAGTAGCCTCTTCATGGGTTGTGTATTATGTGACATGTTTCTTTCATGAAAGTTTATTTAAAATATGTATTAAAAAACACCCTACACCATAGGAAAGTGGGTGCACATGGCAAATATCTAATTTCAAAGGAAGGTATTTCAATGGTGAAATATTTAGTCACAGCACCAGATCGTCAGCTGGTGTATCCACTGATTCATAGGGTTGCCACCTTTCTAATGGCCGGTAACCAGACCTCTCTCTCCCTGCTCCACCTCTTCTCCTAAGGCCCCACCACAGCTTTGCCTCTTCCCCCCACCCCCCATATTTAAAAAAACGGGCATCAGGGCTTGTCAAATGGCACCCGGACACAGCCGGCACCCGGACTGCCCAGGTGAAAACTGGACTGGTGGCAACCCTACTGAACTCAATAGAGCTATGCCATTTGACACTAACTGAGGATCTGACCCAGATCTAATACTTTGAGGTACAGTGGGACAAAATAAAGGATGTTTGAGATAGTAGGTGGGCTACAAGCTTGAACTAGATCCCTAGCTGCATTGATTCAGCAGATTCTCTCATCACCTGGTGCATTATCAATAGTTTATTTTCATTCTTGTGACAGAGCTTTGCAGTATAGAGCAGGGGTCGGCAACCTTTCAGAAGTGGTGTGCCGAGTCTTCATTTATTCACTTTAATTTAAGGTTTCGCGTGCCAGTAATACATTTTAACGTTTTTTAGAAGGTCTCTCTCTCTCTAAGTCTATATTATATAACTAAACTATTGTTGTATGTAAAGTAAACAAGGTTTTCAAAATGTTTAAGAAGCTTCATTTAAAATTAAATTAAAATGCTGATCTTATGCCGCCAGCCTGCTCAGCCCGCTGCCAGCCTGGGGTTCTGTTCACCTAGGCTGGCAGCAGGCTGAGCGGGGACGCCGGCTGGCAAGGGGCCGGCAGCCGGGACCCCAGACCTGGGGGGGGGTTCAGGGGTCAGGGCAGAGGGTGTGGGGGGGTGCAGGGCAGAAGGCTGGGTGTGGGGGGGAAGTTCAGGGGTCAGGGCAGAGGGCTGGGGTGTGGGGGGGTGCAGGACAGAAGGCTGGGTGTGTGGGGGGGTTCAGGGGTCAGGGCAGAGGGCAGTAGGGGCGTGGGGGGTTCAGGGGTCAGGGCAGAGGGCTGGGGTGTGTGGGGGTGCAGGGCAGAAGGCTGGGTGTGGGGGGGGGAGTTCAGGGGTCAGGGCAGAGGGCTGGGGGTGTGTGGAGGTGCAGGGCAGAAGGCTGGGTGTGTGGGGGGGGTCAGGGCAGAGGGCTGGGGTGCTTGGCTTGTGGGGGTGCTCCCAGCCCCCTGCCCTGAGGCTCATTGCAGGGGGCTGGAAGGGATATGCCCTGTTTCACCCCCTTCCCCAAGACCCCATTCCTACCTCTTCTCTGCCTCCTCTACGGAGCAGCGAGCACGTTGCCACTCCTCCCCCTCCCCCTCGCAAGGGCCATCAGCTGATCGGCACAGGGAAGGAGAGGAGGAGGGGCAGGAAAGCACCACGCTGGGGGAAGAAGCGGGGAAGGGGGGAAGCTTGGCTGCCGCAGGACCAAGCTTCTGCCTCCTGTCCCCGCAAGGGAGAGCGGTGGGCGGGGGGGGGGGGGGGGGGTCTGAGTGGGGCTGGGGGCCGGGACTGCAGCAGGCAGCAGCGTGCCACTCAAAATTGGCTTGCGTGCCATGTTTGGGACTTACCATTTCACTTCCCTGTTGGCAGTGTTTCACTCTGTCTGAGTTCCCTACAGGACATGGTGGATTCTCCATCACTTACTGTCTTTACATCGAGATGGGATGTCTTTCTAAAAGAGATGGTGTAGCTCAAACAGAACTTATAGGCTTGGTACAGAAATTATTGTGTGAGGTTCTTTGGCCTACTGTATGCAGGAGGTCAGACTAGATGGTCATAATAGTCCCTTCTGGCTTTAAAAATCTCTGAATCTAAGATCTGTATATCTTTAATTTTAAAGGGTAGTCTTGGGTTTGGAAAGAAATGAGGGATAGACAGAAGAGTAGCAAAGTTTTTCTTGCCTGGTGCTATGTTGGATCTCTGCTTCTGAGCCAGCTGATGCAGGGAGCATCTCAGAAGTGACCGTCTCTGTTCCTGGGGTAGACCTGAGCAGCAAGTCTCCTCGGAGGAGTACACCCTCTTCTGGAACAATCTGTAAGTTACTGGAATGTCTTCAGGCAATGTGGTGTAGTGCAGGGGTTCTCAACCTTTCTTTCTGAGGCCCTCCCCAGCATGCTATAAAAACTCCATGGCCCAGCTGTGCCACAACTGTTTTTCTGTATATAAAAGCCGGGGCTGGTGTTAGAGGGTAGCAAGCAGGGCAATTGCCTGGGGCCCCACGAAGATACGTTGCTCAGGCTTTGGCTGCAGCTCCGGGGGTTTCAGCCCCATGTGGTAGGGCTTTGGCTTTCTGCCCTGGGCCCCAGCGAGCCTAATGCTGGCCCTGCTTGGTGGCCCCCCTGAACCTGCTCACGGTCCCCCAGGGAACCCCAGGCCCCTGGTTGAGAACCACTGGTGTAGTGCAAAGGGCGCTATCCTCAAAGTCAGAGGACTGGGTTCTCTGCCAGTGTCTCACTGTGAGACTTGGAGAAAGTCTGTTCTCTTCACTTCCGTTTCATCTGGAAAATGTTTACCCACCTCTGCAAACTGCTCTGAGATCAACAGATGATTACTTTTGTTTCATTAAGGAGATTCCTGTCTTGTTTTCTTGCTCAAAAGGATATTGATGTGCCAGGCTATGGAGTGGGCAGAAGTTAAATCCCCGTTGTACTTCAAGTGAGGTTTCCAGAGTGAACTCCAGTAAATCTTCAGTTTGCAAGTGACCCTCATAAAGGCCGTACAGTAAAATCTCTCTGAGACAGAGTCTGGGCTGTGCCTCCTGGTAGGGGCAGCATGAAAGGCACAGTCCTGGGGGAGGTGGGGCAAAAGTGTTTGTAACCAGGCTTGTGCTGCACTGGTTCTGAGCCAGCTGGGGACTGAAAGCACCCCCTGGCATAAATCAAAAGAGCCCCAGGGGGTGGTCAAATTTACAGCAGCCTTACTTGGACTGCCTGGACCCACCCCAGTGAGCACTATGGAGGCTTGCTCTCCCACCCCAGCATGCCCTTTATGCCAGGGGATGTGAGCGTAACAGCAAAAAGCCACTTATGGTAGCCCTCCACTGTTTGTGCGGGAGGGGAGTTCTCCCCCCAGCTCCTTCAGAGCCCCCTGAATGCTGGCAGAGTGAGATGCTGATTTGATCTCGGCCTTTATATGCTGGCTTTGCATCCTGTTTAGTCATCTAGCTCTTGCTTATATGCCATAGGCAACAGTACAAGTGTGTGGGTTAGTGGAAGCCGTTCAATGAAAGGCGGGACCCCAAAGGACGAAGACTACAGGCGGTAGGTGCTCTCTGCCGGGCTTATTACAGAGATTTTCTCTGAGGGGGCAGGAGAGGACTTATGGCATCATTCTAGTTCCCTTTTCCTCCCAGGCAGTCGTGCCTACCTGCCAAAAAGAAATGACTAACTTTTCTTCCCTTGAAAGCTGATGACTAACTGGATGCAGCATGAAGTGGCGCAATTGTTCCTGCTATGCTCTGGATTCCTGCTAGTACTATCAAATCAAACAGGAAATTATTTCTGGATCAGCAACACATGTTGAAACCCAGCAGATGCAGATGCTTACGTAACCATGGTTTCGGGAGACCTCAATCTCTATCGCTGCCAAGCTCTTAACTTCCTACACCAGTGAGACATGGCTTCCCAATTCCCACAGAAATGAGCAAATACCCATCGGCTTAGGCGGCCGGTTTTGACTCAGAGGTCATCGTCTTTATGACGTCTGCTTCAGAGCTGCACAACTCCCTGGCCACTTTAAAAAAACAAACAAACTGGAGGCCAGACTACCTGCTTGTGCCCCTTTAAGTCAGTGCTCAACTCTCTGTTTTGTTTTGTTATTTTAAATAACAGCCAGCAATACACGTATGCTATACACGGCTCCAAATACTATTTTGAGAAGGTCCAGCTGAAAGGAGGCTTTATTCCGTAAGCTGTCTCTCTCCTGGCTGTGAGATACATGCATATTAAAAGCTAAAGGGGTATGTTGTATTTTTATACGGTTGAAATGTCTCAGTGTAATGATGGATCATCGTAATTTTACACCAACAGTTTTAATAGCTAACGAGTGTCAAAGTAGCAGTCAGTGTGTTGGTTGCATCCGGTTGCCTGGCCCTCTAGCAGTAGCACAACTTGTTTCGTGTGGACGTTGTTGCATCCCAGTTTGGTATCTGCTTTGCTGCCAGGCCAGTAGAAGCTGAGTGAATCATGCGGCAATACTTAAAATTCCCTGGGGAAGGTTTAGTTTTCCCACATCAGTTTGTTCCTGCCACTGGATGTGGGGAGAAGAAAATGTGCTCCAAAGGCAACTTTACCTCCTCTTGCCATGCAGTTTGTGTTTGAGTGCTATCTGCAGTGCCTCTGGTCTTTAAGTTTTCCTTGTTGTGCCCCAATCATGCACAGGCAGCGTCTTAGCATCTGCTGTGACACATGAGTACCTCTGTCCCTGCATAGACTTGTTTGAATCCTTGGTTTGGTTTTCCTTTTTTAGCAAGATGGAACTGGTGCTGCAAGCCAGAGCTAACAGCCAATTAAATCCACAGTGGCCTAAATAATGCAAAGTTAGAAAACAGAAAAATTAAAGGAAATAACAGCCAAATGGAATAAAATACGACTGGGCTTAGCTTGTGCAGAATAAGGGCTCAATCCAAAATCCATTTAGCCCATGGTAGACTTTCCATTGACTTCATTGGGCAGTGGATCAAGCCCTAAAAGCCTAATAAAACCCTAGCTCAGCATAATATAATGTTGGGGATCTGTGTACTACTACATAGTTCCCATTATCTTCTACATCCTTTGATCCCTGGTCTATACGGTTGTGTTCTATTAGTTCTTAAACTGCTACTTTCCACCCTGGTCCCAATTCATCGTGGTACGTAGACATGTGCCTAACTTTAAGCATATGAGTAGTCCCAATGGATTAGATATGTTTAAACACTGGGTTGTATCAAGGCCTGTAGGGGGGTGGCTGCATTTCAGTGATGGGTGAAGTGATTCTGTTGGTCTTAGGCTGACCAGATAGCAAGTGTCAAATCAGGACAGGAGGTGGGGGGTAATAGGTGCCTATGTGAGAAAAACACCCAAAAATCGGGACTGTCCCTATAAAATCGGGACATCTGGTCACCCTAGTTGGTCTGTAAAGTGTTTGGGATACTTCGGAACAGAAGGCACTGTAAAATAGCATTATTAATACTGATGTAGGCTGTGTCTTTTTATTTGCATTGGACGTTAAAAACAACAACAACAACAACACACAACTAGAAGTCAATCAGCCTGATGCAAATAGGTTTTAAACTCCTTTCACCAAATTAAAAGTGGGGAACTGAGTCAGCTCTGAGAGATTTCAAAAGCAGCATAAGGATATAAAGCTTTTTTTGTTTGCAGTCTTATTATGTCATCACTTAGGGATGCAAATATCACCCCATAAGAAGAAAGACCTTTCACATTACTGCCTTGTTCTAGAAAATTTTCCCTCTCATTATTCATGACCAGGGACTCCTTCATCCGTATGTCTGCTTCCTAACTGCCGTATAATGGAGAGAGAGTGAGAGAAATTCACTGACACTGTGAAGGGGGAAAAAAATAACACGAGTCGGCCTAAAGTATTTACTGTCTTCTAGTTGGATAATTCAAACTTCATGCAACCATACTATAATTAGAAACATTGTCAGTTTTGCGTTACTAGAGTGAGAATTGGTTTCTTGCCTCTCTCTCTAGTTGTTTAAGTTTGTACCATTCTGCAATCTGAGACCATAATTAAAACAACCCACTAGATCATCAAAAACCACTCCAAATATTGAGATGGGCCTGCTATTTCAAAGAATAGTTTAATTAAGGATAGGTAAAGAAACTGTTTATTCGCCTCTCACTTCTAGATGCCCACTTCAAGACCAGCCTGCCAGGTGAATAGATGTGAAAAGATTTCATTGTCCATAGGCTGTTCAGTGACCTGTACCATGAAGGTTTCAGTCCACTTCCTACTGACCAAGTGTCCATAGCACAAAGCCGTTACCACTGTTGGCACCAACTGGCATCCTTGTTGGCCGTCTCAGCAGAGCGAGGCCCAATATTAACAAGGCAGTGTGGAGTAACATACGCTGTCACTAACCGTTCTCTATACTTCTTGTGTGGAGAAACCGAGGGCCTCGCTCTGCAAGGCTGCAAAGCCAGTGCTTTTCAATGGGTTCTCTGCTTGGTGTCTCCCTCTAGATCACTCATTTTGATCCTGTGACTTGCACCCTATCCTGGTAGGTTCTGTCATTTGGTCGCCCGTAATCGGTTAACTCCAGGGTTCTCTGGCCTCTCCCTCATTTGAGGGAGTAAGCCTCTGTTGTGCTGGTGAGCTCCATCCACCATTCTGGGATTGAAAAAGGCAAATAACTTTCAAGAGACTCTGCTTAGTGTCTCCCCTGGATCCCTGTTTGGAACGTGTGACCTTGCTCCTATTCCTGGTTGTTTTTTTAAATTATTATTTGTCAACTGCCATTTAGTTGCTCCTTGGGTGGGGGTTGTTTTTGTTGCCCCTTCCATTCACCCTTACAAAGGTGCCTAGTACCTTTCAAGGGTTCTCTGCTTGGTGTCCCCCACTGACAGGCTTTTATTACATGTCTGACCTCGTCCCAGTCTATGTTTTATTTCTCCATTAGTTGATCTGTGTCTTTGTGTCCCTTCCTCTCTCCATCTGCAGAGGAGGTCATTGTTGTTTAGGTGCTGGGCCTGCCCCCCTCCACAGAAGTCAAATAAGCTAGCACCTTTGAATGGGACTGAACTGACTAAAAGACAAAAAAAATCTTAACCCACTTTTTAGTATACATTTTATTAATAATTCACATTTTATTTATGGGTATTTCTGTGGTGCTCGTCTCCATAGTATCTAGGACCAGGATTATTCATACCTAAACTTCATTGTTAAATTAGATACCAAAACTGAATTGGATCTTGCAACCCTACCACCTAGCCATTGGATAATATTCTGTAGCCTTAGGGGACAATATTACTGTGGGTACTACAGTGGGAGAAAGCTACAAACTTTGATGGGGAGCCATAAATTAAATATGCCTCCCAGTTGAGAGGGATAACACCTTTTCTTGAATGCAGTATGAAATGTCTGAAGCAGAGCTTTTATTCCTGTGGCGATATATTACTAAAGAATAGCTGTAGTGGAGCGTTTAATTTCCTCCGTCGCCTTATCTCTTGGAATTGTTTCATTTCCGTTTCAAGGACATTGCTGTGCAGCAATAGACTAAAAAGGGTTTTCTTGTCTCTTTGAACTTTATCTTGGTCTGAGGAATGAGGATATAATTGTAATGTTGCTGGGGAGTCTGGACCAATCAGAGAAGGGGAGCTAGACATGTCGAGGCATATCATGACCAGTCACTCCCGCTTGGTTCTTTTTCTTGCAACCAGCAGCAATGACTGGGATGTCTAGTGGATGCAGCCCCTGAGTTGGGGGGGGAGGGGAAGGGGAGGTTGAAGTTTCTCAATGATGGGAAGACAGATTCATGTGCCATGCAGGTACAGAGGAGGAGGCAGCTTGCACCTCTCCTATTCAGGGCCAGTGAAGCCCCTGGCATAAGCTAGGGTAGCTTAAGTTGTGACCCTGCTTCAGTAGCCCCTATGGGGCCTTGCTGAGGTACAGAATTGCCCGGGTACAGGTCTGCCCTGGCTACGCCTCCTCCTGCCCCCAACATGCTGCTTCTTCCTCCAAGCTACCCGAACTGCATCTTGCGCCCAGGACTGCCCTGGAGGCACTGCAGAGCTGGCTCTGTGCCAGGTGTTAGGAGTCGCCTGTGCTGTGGAAATCCCCTGAGGCGGGCCTTTCATCTGCCTTACAGCCCCTTTGTGCCAACATAGCTGGCCAGAGCAATGAAGAATGGGGATTAGCTATCCCCATATTCCCCCCCCACATCCCCCAGTACACCACAGCCACATCACTCCTGTGAATTGTGCAAGTCTCTTAGTCACCTTAGCTCTGACCTACAGGAGGTGCTTTTTTCTTTTGGTCTTATTACAGGATCAGTTCTGCTGTGCACCTGACAGGGTTCCTGTCCCGCCGGCGTACCCTTGTAGCTTCGTCCTGTTTCCGTGTATGGCATCCGGCCCGCTGCGGGTTGAACCTGTCGGCAACTGTTTTTCATATTCCTCTGGATTAAGTTTTGTTACCAGGTGGTGATTTTTCTTTCAGTCTCATTTTTATAGTGTTTCCACTTAACAAGCAATAGATCTATGAAGTGAATTCAATACAAACATCACACTAACTTAAAGCAACAGAAAAATAGCCTATTGTGTAACTTGTTGCTCCAAATGCTGTGGCATTTTGCTTTAAGGCAATCTAAAATATAGAGCTTGTCCCCCATATCTGGAAATGATGTTTGTTTTCATTTAATTGATGTTTGGTTTGTACAAAACCGCCTTTGTCTGAAGCCGGTTTAAATACTAGCTATGATTAAATCTAGAGAGAAACTCGTTGATATTAAACTTATACCATTGTACCTTTCTCCTAAACACCTCGTCTTCTGCTGCTAACTGATGATTTATTAAATAGAACTGCTGGGATAAGTTCTAGGACCTTCCTGACACTGATTAATATCACAGCCACTGTATATGACTCCAGTGTCTACCATGAGGAGCTGCCATTTTGTGGCTCCTTCCCAATAGGACATCTAGTCTGCTGACACAGCACCAGATCTTGTAAAGTACTTGACCACCCTCAGCTCCAGTTGACTTCAGGCTGGGTCCTTCAAGGTGCTGAGCCTCTCGCTCACAGTGTCTTCTGATCATGGTGACTCCTTATCTCCCAGAAATGCACGGGAGGAGCAGTGTTCATCAGGACTAGAGAGGGTCCTAAGGCAGTTTTAGCACATCCACTTAATATTTGTAGGACTAGCTCAGGCAGGAAGCAGAGAATTGTGAGATGCAGGGGCACAGAACCTCCAACTGATTCCATGGGTCCATATGGTTCCCTTGGGATCATTTTAGATTTGTGAGCAGGCCTCAAAGCTCATTCTTCAACCCCACCCCTAAGAGAATGAATGAGGAACTCTGCAAGGGGAGCCTTATTAAGAATGACTCCGCTTAACTGCCTCCTGCAGACTTCACATTACAAATGTGTTACAAGGCTTTAACCATTAAATGCGTGCACTGCCCGTATATCTCATTAGCTTTGTGGCTGGGTCAGAATCTAAAATGGATTTTAATGAAGGGAAGAAAGGAACAGAGAGGAAGGCAGGTTAGGGCACTAGCCTAGGACTTTGTAGACCTAGAGACTTCCTGTGTGACCTTGGGCAAATTACTTAGCCTCTTTGTGCCTCAATTCCCTATCTGTAAAATGGGGAATAATAGCACTTCTACTTCACAGGACTGCTGTGAGGATAAAGACATGAAAGGTTGAGATGTGCTCAGGTACTTCAAATATGTTACAAGCTATTATAAAGATGCTCATCAATTGTTCTCTCTGTCTGCCCAAGGTAAGACAAGGAGATCGTGGACCCTATAGATATGTCCATTAGAAGCTTCCAAACTGTGCTGGGTGGAGAACAGGGTGGTCACATAGTGCTCACCCCTCCTTTTTTCCAGCTGCTAAATTACAGTTAGAAACAATAAAAAATATTTTGCGAACATTTTTCCATATAAGCAATTGTCATTGACATGGGAAAGTCATTTGATCATGAATGGGATAGGAGGTAGCTCCTCAGAATGGGAGGGGAGGTTGTCCATGAGGCGGTCTCTCTATTAAGATGAAAAAGACTGACAAGTCCTAGTGTATATAGTAGTACGGCATAATGCAAATTATATTAAGTGGTGTCCTTGACGGGGTTGTCTCCGTAGAAGGGTCAAGAACTTAATAGGCTACAGAGAATGAGTGAGCCTCTTTCCCCCTAGAAATTGTACCTCCAGCTGAGAGTTAAGGTGCATTGGTGGTATGATTGAAGGAAAGATTGTAATGCCATTGCCCACTCTGTGTCTGTTCTGTGCCTAGAGGATTTTAGTTTCCATGGCAGCACTGAAATACACTTAAAAATACGGCAACAACATGCAGCAATTCTGCAATAACACCTTTGATTGCTGTGGACTTTGCTAAATCTCTTCTCAACTGACCCCTATAAGATCTACAAGGTAACTTCAGTGTGTGTGTGTGTATCTCAGGGCTGTCAAACGATTTAAAAAATCACAATTCATCACAAGATTTTTTTAAAAAGTCACAATAATCACAGTTTTAATCGCACTGTTAAACAATAATAGAATAACAATTTAAATGTATTATAAATATTTTTGGATGTTTTTCTACATTGTCAAATATATTGATTTCAGTTACAACAGCTAATACAAAGTGTACAGTGCTCACTTTATATTATTATTTTTATTACAAATATTTGCACTATAAAAAGATAAAGAAAAGAAATAGTATTTTTCAATTCACCTCATACAAGTACTATAGTGCAGTCTCTTTATTGGGAAAGTGCAACTTACAAATGTAGAATTATTATTATTTTTTTACATAGCTGCACTCAAAAACAAAACCGTGTATAACTGTAGAGCCTATAGGACAAAGCATGAAGGGGCCTATGAATATTTAGCATATTTGGCACATAAATACTTTGCAACACCAGCTACGACAGCAGCTTGCACTTTCAGGTGACATTGTAAATAAGAAGCAGGCAGCATTATCTCTCGTGAATGTAAATAATTTTGTTCAGTCCATCGCTAAGACAAACAAGAAGTAGGACTGAGTGGACTTGTATGAGGCAATTAAAACTGTGATTAATCATGACTATTTTTAAAATCTAGTTAATTTGTTTTGCATTAATTGTGTGCGTTAACTGTGCTTAATTAATAGTCTATCCATCTATCTATCTAATTTCATTGTTTTACTATGGTAATAAGATGGCAAAAAGGAAAAGATTCTGTTTGAGGTTCTTAGTCTTTCATTAAATAGAGAGTGTTTATGCTACCAACTGTGGAAAAAGTAATGCTGAATTGCCAGTTGGCTAAACTCACAAATATCAAATGCAGAACAATTTGGTTTTTGAATGTATTTCACATGCAGTAGCCATCATCACTATGGAATCAGACAAAATACCTAATTGGAAAAGCTCTGTAAATATAGTAACAGAAGGGACCCTTGTGGCTAGAACATAAAGAACCTGTCCAAGCAGGCAAATCTTGCACCTCAATTAACGGTTGCACTCTTCTGCTTGTTTAAATTAAATGACTCACTCTTATGCAAATGCCTGCTTCTGAGGTAAAACTGAAATGGAGTCACCTGCTGAAAATACTTCTAAAGCTATGTTTTTGCTGCACAAAAGGTTTTTTATAACAAGTTAACAATCTCACTGCAAAATCCTAATGGAGACAAGGCACTGATAGTTTTACCTTGACGTAGCTGATTGAGGTCATCCCCAAGTGTGGGGGGTATAAGAATGACGTCAACTAACTACATCAAGGTAAAACTACCTGTGCTTGTCTCCACTAGCATTTTATATTCCGATAGCTATTTTAGTGTAAAGTACACTGCTTTTGTTCCTTTTTTAAGAGAAAACATAGTTGGGAAATTTTATTCACTTGAATGAAGTCCTGTTGAGAGAGCAAATTCAAAGAGGGACATGCAGTGGCTTCACTGTGTACCTTTATTAGCCTTGGGGGCCTATGGTAGGGGGAGAGCACCTAATTTTACGTAAGAACATAAGAACTGCCATATTGAATCAGACTTGGGGTCTATCTAGTCTGGTATCTTGTTAACAGAAGGGGCCATTATCAGATACTGCAGAGTAAAGGTCAAGAAATCCTGCAGTAGCTAGATGTAGGATAATCTATGTCTCAGGTTGATTTAGCTGGTGTAAAATCCATACCCTTATTGTGAGCTTCATCTTGCTTTGTACTGAATGTATAGTCCAAATCATTGTAGCAAACACTCAACCAGTTTCCTGCCCTGCTGATATTACTAGTCAGTAAGAACCCTTTCTCTGAAGCACATTACTTTTACAAGATCTGTGATGGTTAACAAAAGTTTGACCTCATTAGTCGTTCTTTTACCATTTACAGCATTTTATGAAGTCAGACATGTTGTAACATAATTAATCATTATGTGTTCGGTTCTGAGTCACTGGATAAGTGATAGCTTACCTTCTAACCAGGCAGTACGTGGGAGTGCTTACATAATGGCACACCCAGACTATCTGAATAATGTGCCATATGGCTAACTTGTGAGAATAGTTTGTGAGATTGTTACATAATAATAAAAAAATCTCTCCATATTTGCAAGCTGTACCATCCACTATGGCACTGACATCACACAGATAATATGACAAACCATTCCATTCAGAAATGTCCCTGCATATAAAATATGTATAGCTAAATAGTAATAATGATTTGCATTTCTATAGCATCTAATGATCTCAAAGCACATTATAAATACTGACCAGTTAAGCCTTGCAATCTCCCTATGAATTGAGCCAAAAGCGTCACCTGAGGTGACACAACAACTGTGTTGGATTTTCTGGTTGCACACAGCGTGACACAGGTACGCTTTATTAATACAAATAAAATGTCTGCGGGGAAAGATGCACTGGGAATTTGAATGTTAATAATTGTAAGAGTTGGAGAGTAAAAATTAGAATTCCAGATCAATATATATTACCTTGGAATGCATCAGGTCTTATTTTGACATCAACATTATTATTGTTCATTGTAGCATCTACAGAACCACCAAGCAGAGGGACCCATTGTGCTAGGCACTGTATAAACACTTAAGAAACCCATATCCCAAAAGCCTACAGTGTGAATGGGCAAGACAAACAAAGGGTGGGAGTATAGAAACACTCCATTTAACCGGAACAAAGAGGCTATGTCTACACAGTGATGGTAAGCCCACAGCTAGCCCAAGTCAGCTGACTCAGGCTCATGGGGCTCTGGCTCCGGGGCTGAAAAATCACTGTGTAGACATTCAGGCTTGGGCTGGAGCCTGAGTTCCAGGACCCTGTGAATGTTTACACAGATTTTTTAGTCCCACAGCCCAAGCTCCCGCAAGTCTGAGTCAGCTGCGGCTGGTCTTTTATCCCTGTGGGGACGTATCCAGAGAGACTGAGTGACTTGCCTAAAGTCACACAAGAAGCCTGTGGCAGACTTAGGAATTGAACCCAGATGTTGAGTCCCCCGTTCGGTGTCTTAACCACAAGACCAGCCTGCTTTGGTCCTTGCTTGGTCTCTCCCTCTTCCATACATGAAGGATGAAGCAAGCAGATATAACTGAGAGTAGAGGGAGGCCTTCGGTCAGCCAGCTGGGTAAAATGTCTTAGGGAGGGAAGCTTATTCTTCCGTTTGTTGTAAATGAATTTAAATGTGCAGGTGTTCTTCTGTGCACAGATAAAGAAACAAGCGGAACTGCCTAAGACACACCAGCGGGAAAATAACACAGGCAAGCGCCAGCTTTGAATTAGCAACGTATCATTTTCTGAAATGTGGTCTTTTACCAGCGCAGTGTGCATGAAAATAATTGACACTCAAGATTAATGACACTGGATTATGGGCAAAATGTGCAATCCACCCACATCTTATTCAAGTGTAACTGATATGCCTCTTCCTGCAATTAGCAGAGTTCCTCTGAAGAGCCCTGCTTTGGATTCAAGCAGTAAATGGATTGGCAAAGACACGCTGCTCTCAGCTGCCTTGGGGAATAGCATTCTCCCAAGCATGCCACAAATATTTCATTCATTTGGCAGAGAAGCAGAGGATGTGTTATACTCAGGCTTTTTGCTACAGAAGAAACCAATTATCTCAACCTCTTTTTATTGTTTTGATTTCCTTTCTAGCAAATGCTTGTGGAAGGCATGCAGCCTCGCTACCACGCCACCCCGAAGACACTCAGCCGTTCATATCAATTCATACAGTGTATCCTCCACGTAGAGAGAGCCTCTAATGAAAGGCCCTATGCAAGTGCCAGTGTATTAATTTAATATCCTGTACTGAAATATAATGTTCTGTATAGTCATTCAGACACAATGGACCCAATCTTGGCCCACGCTAAGACCTTTTTGTGCTAACAGCACAAAGGACACTTAAAGCTGTCCTTGAGGGCAGCTAAGAATACAGCCCTGTTGATACACCTTAGTTGTGATCTAGTGCCCTGTGTTGTTCCAGTTCTGCCACTCCACTTCAGTTCTAATTTGCAGCATCCAGTGTTCGAATCCTGTCTCTTCCCCTACACCCAGCGCACTACAGTGCTGCTCTGTAACACCCATCCTGTTCCAGGTCTAGGTTTCTTGTGAACAGAGGCCGCCAATCTTGGATTTTAAGACTCTTGGTCAAGGCTCATGTCTACCTCTGTGTTTGTTCAGTGCCTAGCATAATGGGGCCTTGATCCTGATCTGGGCCTTTGGATGCTACTGTAAAATCAATATTGAATGATAACAGTGTCAGATTGTCTAGGGTTATGAACAAATGGCGACTGCAAAATGACACAGGCTGTCTTTTGGTCAAATAAATATCCCGAGTGCGCCAGAATACAGCTGCCACCGGAAATAAGCAATTGTGTAGATATTCACCTGAGGACTGTGGGTAGCTCGTGGTATATGGGTGGGTGCTAGATTTAATCAGAGCCAGTCTTGGAAGTGATCTAGTTCTCTTCATGTGCAATGAAAAGGCTTTTACTCCATTCACTCAAGGTGAAATCCACGAATGCCCCAAGCCAACAGCCCTCTTCTGTTTTTTGTTTTGTTTTGTTCTTCAACAGAAGAACAAATGTGCCAAATTGACATGCTGTAAATATTTTCTAGTCACATCAGGTGAGGAGGAATTAACAAATCCCATCACTCCCTCCTGCTTCTTATGACTGGGCAGAGCTATGCATTGTAACTCTGGATTGGAGTTCAAATATAGCGCATGTGGCTGAGAGAGCTAACGGGGACATGTCTATGGAGGAGTTGTGATGAAAAATCAAAGGAACCCTACTCTTGGGCAGCATCTGAAAAGTGGGCTGCAATGATGCAGTGGGGGTAAGGTCATTAGAAGGGGGCAGTTAAATGCCCCCTGCCTTTGTGACAGGTCCACCACCACAACTTTGATGTGAGTTAGAAGGAAGATCCCTGTAGCAAGCCCCCCCCCCCCCCAAGGCTCTGCATGGGATTTAATGCTGCTTTAACTAGCATTAATCCCCACTCTGTCTGCATGCCATTCTAACAGGAGCATTTGCTTAGGCGGGGAGGTCAGGAGGAGAACACATGCCATTTTCTAGTCTTGCTTTTGCGTGAAATTCTCCCCGTGGGGACAGCCAAGTCGGAGTGTCAGAATTTCCACTGCATAATCCCACCTAACGGGAAAAGTTGGCCGGTAGAGAAGCATGAATAAAAGTGGTGTTAGTGCAACTGGCTGACCTGTACGCACACATTAGCATGAATCTTTCTGGCAGCCAGATTGGTTTTCCCCCTGCCCCCACCATCCCTGTGTGCAGAAGCCACGCTGTAACAATATATTTACATGATAGTCCCAGACATTGGGTGAAATTTTTAAAAACAAAAAGAGGCCAACTGCATTTTTTCCCCCCTTAACAAAAAATTGGGGCTTTAGGTTTAGGCTTCGGTGACACTTTTTGTCAGTTCATTTGTCTGTCACAGGAATTTTAGCACTGCTGGACTGATCTTTCAGGTTAAAGTTGAGCTACATGGACCAAAGATTGGCAGAGTAGCTAAAATAACATCCTCTTGAATTAAACCTTAGTTTCTCATCCTCCACACATGCTAGTTACTGTAGTTTTCACTGATCATGGAGTCATTAGGCATATGCTTGGTCTTCCATTAATGAAGGGCTGGTCCGTCCCCTCTGTTTTGCAAAGAACACTGACATATTACTTGGAGAATGACGAAATTGTGACATTGTTACAATGCTTTTTTTCTCTTGGCTTTTAGCAGAGTGGATTTGAGAAAAAGAAGAGAAAATTCTTTCACCTACAGCTGTCCCCTTGCTCAAGGCTTAAGTGTTTGAGCAGATAGTGCTGGAACACAATCAAAGGAGTAGTTAAGTCTTCTTAGAGCACTTCAAGGAATTTGGAGCTGTCATGAATGCGAGCTTTATTCAGCATTGTTTTGAAGTAGGAGTGAGTCACTAAAAACAGTTTGTACTTTTTCCACACTCAGCTTTGACTTTATTAAGAAAAAAGGAAAGAAAATAAAAACAATTCCATTTTCTGGAGAGACATGCCTTGATCACTGAATCCTGAAGTGATAAATGGGAATGGCAACCTTCTACAAAGAAATGAACTATGGCTGCAAAATTTAATTTTGCAGTAATACACAGATTATCCACAGCACTTTGCATTCAGAGCCAGGAGCAGCTGTTGGAATACTAAGCAGAAAGTGACTGAATTTACCTTACTTTACATGGACCAGTCTTCAGTGAACAACATGCATGCTTTCCTCATCGACATATTTTTGATGTTGAAGCTATTGAAAGGGAAAGACTAAACTTTAGTCTACAATCCATTTGATTCCTTGAGGGATAGCGTACAGTACATGCCCTTCACTGCATCATCCCGGAAACTCGGTGTATTTTAGGATTTACTGTTATCTTAAAATGTTTACAGATGCTGCTGAGGCGTTAGATGGGAAGGAATTCAACGGTTTTCATCCAGCATTGATTGATAATATTTTCTTTTGCATTTAATCCTTTTACCATGACATTGCTCCTTGATAGTACATACAGTCGTCACTTCTGTTTTCAAGCTTGTATAAGGACAGGCCTTCCAGATGGAAAACCATTTCCTCCCGCCTGTGGCGCATTATGAACTGCCCCCGGCTGCGAAACTAGTCATGTAATATAAATGTTTACAGCAGGCTGACTTAGCTTCAGTGGTTTACACAAAATATAAACAGTGTGTCGTACGTGCCTTGTAAAGGCGCTTCCCCCCCAGTTAGTTACTGCATGGCCACTCAGCGTATGCCTGGTACCTCACGCCCACCTCTAACCCCATGTTGAAATTATTATGAATCAGGCACTGCAGTTTATTAAAAGACGTCATCCCAGGTTGTGATGTAGGATTCCAACCCAGAATCCACGTAGGACACTGCAAAGACAGGATAGGACTTGATGGATCTGGTTTCTAAACACAGAGCGCTGCGTCAGATGGAGGAGGAACTGGTGGGGATGTATTCAGACATTTTGGGGAGTCTCCTTCCAGAAGGTTCTCCTTTCCGTCCTCCTCTTCCTCTCTCGCAGTTGCAGATATAGCAGAGGAGGGAAAATAGTGCATTTGAGATCAAAATGCCTACCTGTCTCAGGCAAGAAAGAAGACCGGTTTTGTTGCGCTGTAACCATTATTTTATGGACTGTTGGCCTTCAAGTCCCCTCACTAAGCATTGTTCCAGTTGAGACCAGCTCAGCACTGCTCCTATTGACTCAACCAGGGTGAGGCATCTTTTGAGCTGACCTGGTAGAACTCATCATGCAAATCCCAAGAATCCTCCTGGCTCAAATGTAGGCAGCGGTAACATAAGGGGCAAATGTTCAATGCGTCCAGCCACTGGACAGAGACTCCACTGATGGCTGCAGGCCTCCCACCTTCTCCTGGGGAGGTTCATGAAGGAGAGAATAATGTGTCCTCTGTTCCTCGCAGGCCCAACTCCAGAATTTCAAGTCCAGAACACTTCAAACTGGTAGGCCAATAGGGCTTGTAATATCTGTCTGAGTTTTTCACAGCATGATGTAGCTGAAGTGGAGGGAAAAGGCTTCCCTGACTCAATCACCATTCCTCAAGGAGCTTGCTAAAACCGCCTGTCCCCAAAGCTTCTGACAGGTGACCCACAACGGATCAAGGGTGCAGAGACAGGCGCTGAGACTTTCACTGGGTTATTTGCAAATGGCCAGGAAGAATCAAGTCTCCAAAGGCAGCTAGAAACTTCATAAAATTACAGAAAACAGAGGTGGAAAAGACTTACTGGAACATCTAGTCCATCCTTTACCAATATAGGGCTCTTTTCTACAGCATTTTTACCCTCACAGGGTGAGGGTCTGGTCATAGCCAACAGAAAAATTATAAAGCATAGTCTTAGTCTACAAATAATAGTAATTGCATCTTAGTTACTTACCTAACATGTGTTGTTTAATTCCAGGGGCCAAATTATCTGCTGGTGTAAATGTGCACTGTTCAGTGGAATTTTGCCCATTTCTGCCAACAGACAATTTGACCCCAGGTCTTCAGTCCTGGTATGTTTGCAAAGACTATTTGTCAGTTCAGTCCCATGGGTTTTATGTACAATGCTTCCAGAAATAAGTGTACACACCCAATATGCATGGTCTGTTTCACACTCTGCCTTGTCACCTAGCAGTGTAAATAGTTAGGTATGTCTTGGTAGAGTGGTATTTCCATAATCTGCTCTGCTGCCTCCAGTCTTCACCTACATAATCCACAGAGCAATCATAGAGTCATAGAAGATCAGGGTTGGAAGGGACCTCAGGAGGTCATCTAGTCCAACCCCCTGCTCAAAGCAGGACCAATCCCCAGACAGATTTTTACCCTAGTTCCCTACATGGCCCCCTCAAGGATTGAACTCACAACCCTGGGTTTAGCAGGCCAATGCTCAAACCACTGAGCTAATCCTCCCCCCAATCATCGCAAAATGTTCAAGCACAGTGAAATAGCAATCATTATCCTTGCACTCCTAAAAGAGAATGGAACCTTTCACGGGGATGAAAACTGTGCCAGGTGGCTGGGGAAGCTGAGAAGGGTGTCAATATTTACTTCCCTGAGTACACAGCAAATGCCATCCTGTGACCGTTTGCCTTCCAAGTCAAAGGCTTGATTGAAATGCAGAACACCCACCAAGTGCCAAATTTACCCGTGAGCTGAAAAATTCATTCTGGAAAAATCTAAGGCTACAGCCAGAACTTTACCTTGTGTTTTGTTTCTTATTTTCATAGTTGTTCTGAGCAGACCCAGCGTTCTGGCCACAAAGAGCTGTCACTCATGTTTATCTTTTTGATCCAGGGGTACCCAAAATGGGCCCTGGATGGTCCATGGAGCACTGGCATGTCACATGGTGCTGTTCTCAAATTTATCTTCAGTTACTAAATTGCAACAAAACACAGCTATAAATACATTATGTTCCTGGTCTCATTTTTCCATTAAACCAATTGCGGAAGTTGACACAGGCATGCTATTGGATTGTGAATGGGAAGGAGAGACAGACTGTGCGATCATGGAATGGAAGGGGAAGTGGCCTGGCAGACAATCCCGCTGTTAAAATGAGGTCCAGTTCTGAAAAAGCTTGCTGATCCCTGGTCTAAACTATCTGTTGTATCAGCCCACATATTTACAGTGTGCTCATTGGAATGTTTTCATATAGGAATAGAGTTAAGGTAAATTGAAATAACCCGATCCAGCTACACTGAAGTCAGTGGCAAAACTTCCATTGACTTCTGTGGAGCGGGATCAGAACCCCAGAGAATAAGCTGTTTGGAGCTGAAATGTCAACTCTGATTCTGAGGGTACAAAAAACTGGTGAAAGGAACTATCCCCAACTTTTTCAAATGTGTGGATTTAGGCACCCAAATCCCTATTGAGGCCCCTAAATAAGGGGCCTAACTTTTCAGAAGTATGGAACAGCTGCAGTTCCCAATGAAATCAATAGATTCATAGTACGTCAAAAAATTAGCCCACTTATTTAAGTGCTTAAATTTAGGCACTTAAGTATCTTGTTACCTAATTCCTAAGTCTTTCATCTCTGGGTCACCAGTTTAAAGACCACCCAGACTGGTAAAAACGGTAGGTAGTTATCATCTGATGGCTGTTTTGTGACTTATGTGAAATGAGTTTGTGGATCGCAGCCTGGCTTCTAATGCCCAATCACTACAACTGGCATCACTGTTGTTGGCTTCATTGGAGAAGCCAAAGGTCGAATGGGCTCTGAGACTGCTCTGCTCCTTTCTCCTCTAGAAGTCATCACCAGGTTCCTTTGGGTCAGGGTTGCATTACTGGTGTGGGTAGGGGAAGCTTGCAAAGCTGATCTCTTTCAGAATATCTAATGCTGGAGGTGCCTGTCATGGCTCCATAGTCAACGTTGAGTTCATGTTATGTTATGTATGAAGAATGCAGCCTATCCTCCCCCAAATTACAGTGCTTATAAAATGAATTTTCTGAACATTTAGAAATCTGTTGATTTATTAATTAAAATCAATATAACTACATAAAGAGTTCAATCTCTTGATCTGTCGATCTGCCAGTCTTCGTGGGCACTTAACTCACTTCCTCTTTTTTTAAAAAAAGCTTACTTTATATAAGAAAAATAATGTGAAGTGCATTGTAATGCGCTAAAGAAATATGTTAGCTACAGTTATGGAATCCATCCCCTCCACATGAGAAAAAATAATGTAGCTATCAACAAGAATGGTGTAAAGGGGGATGATACTTGGAAAATTAAAAATTAAAGTACCAAAAAGAAGTTATGGTTTGAGGGTGATATTTTCAGAGGCATCTTAGTGACTTAGATAGTTTTGGATAATCTTACTACTGAGCTTTATATTTTCCTGAATGAGTTTTCCGTTTTTGCTACAGTACTCTGAAATCATTGAGTTTAGCCTTGTACAATTCCACTTACTCGTTTGCTTAAGACAAGTCACTTTTTGAGGGGTGGGGGATGCTGGTGTGTAAAATATCTAGGGGTTTGTTTTTGTTTTAGGGGGGTGTTTCACCCCATCATCATGGCAAAGAATTGGTGGTAGATTTGGTGCTTGAGTTGGTTTACTACTTTGTTTACTTGGTTTTCAGAGGGAAATCCTCCATTTTTACTGACTGGTACCTGCCTTGAATCTTGTTTGGAACTTGAAAATGGAATATTGGCAAACAGGATCTTATAAAATCTCTTGCTAAAATCTTAACACAGCAGATGATTGATTTTTGTGGTCCTGGAGAACTGGTTGACATCATAAAGTCAGTTGTAACTCTCTGCGGTATATCTGTTTACATGAAGATGTTATTTAAGGCTGATATAATTAATAAATAGTGAACTAAAAGATTTCTTTTATTTGTGCAGTTGCTATCTACAGTAATGCCAATGTAGAATTTGTTCTTTGATGTTGTTCTCAATGTATTCATTTGAATCCTTGACTGTCCCATATTTTAATTTTAATAATAACACTGCAAGCTCTCAGAATTATTCAGGTCACACTTTTGTCTGTCTAGAAAGAGACCTGAGACTTATACAATTAGTACGGCTTGTTGTTATTCTGTGAGGGAGCTCATGGTTATTACTGATATCTCATGACATCAGCAATAACTAGGCATTAGGGTGGCAATCAACACTCTCTTATCTACACCATCGTAAAAAGGCATGCTTTGCAAATTACAGCTACCACATGTCCTTTTGGCGCCCGTTTGCAGAATATGCCAGTTACTATGGATGAGTCTCATTTTGTACAATTCATGTGTAAGTCTATGTAGACTATTACAGAACCTGAAAAGTGATCTAGGGTGACACTCCTTTTCAGAGGGCCAGCACAATGCCATTGCATCAGTTAAGCTCTGTTTTCCTAGTTTCCAAGGCCAGAAGGGATCATGGTGATCATCTAGTGACACTGACCACCTGTATGACACAGGCCATGGAATTACTGGGTGAAATTCTTACATCAAGCCTACATCTTGTGATTGGGTTAGAGCATATGTTTTAGAAAGACATCCAGTTTTGACTTAGACTTCAAGTCATGGAGAATCAACCATGTCCCTTGGCAAATTGTTGCAGGGGTTAATTACTCTTACTATTAAAAATTTAGCACCTTCTTTCTAACCTGAATTTATCTAGATTCAGTTTCCAGTCACTTATTATGCCTTTGTCTGATAGATTAAGGAGCCCTCTAGTATTAGAAATCTTCTCCCTACGAAGTTACTTAAAGATCAATCTCAGGTCACCTCTTCACCTTCTCTTTTGAGAGCTTAAGTGAAGCTTAAGCAAGTATTGTTGAGTTCAAAATGATAATAATCAACACTATCCTTCCCCAGCCACAGAAAGCTGTCTAAAGCGTTTGTCAAGTGAGGCCATGGCGGCCATGTACGGCCACTAGGGGCTTTTCTTGTGGCCACAGCCTCCTGGGTGATGATTGGGGGCGGGAGGCAAAGCAACGGCCCCTCCCCTGGGGCCACCAGTAGTGGTTGTGGCCCCACCCCACCCCGGAGACACAAAAGCTGGAGGAGCAGGCAGCCAATGAGTTCCCCCACCTTCTCGGGGGCAGTGAGGTCAGACTTCAGCTCTGGAGTGGTGGGTGGCAAGCTCCAGCCACGGGGCTTCAGGCTCCGTTCCCCGGCTGCGTGGTGGTGAGCTCTGGCCCTGGCAATATACGGCAGATTCAAAATAACAATAACTTGGATCATTGGTGGTTGGGTGGGAAATAGTTTTGCTTTATTTCACTCACTGGAAGCCTTTTGGTTGTGAGCATCTTAAGAGATGATAGGGTACCAATCAAAGGTGCTAGTCTATACCTGTTTCTGGTCAGTGAGTGACAAAGTGGTTACCCTAAGATAAAAGAGGGTTTTGGTTTTTTTAAAATTATGTTTGTCATCTTACATGGATCCTATCTAGTGGTTTTGCATATCTAGTGTCTAAGCTTCTGTGTACTCATTGGACTAGATTCTGCCACTATTACTCTTGTTGAATAGGATCTTCCTCCTGGAGGATTCCCACTAAAATCAGGTGGGCTCCTTGCAGAATAAGGCACTACTCAATGTTAATAAAGGTGACAGAATTTGGCCCACTGTGGGAACGGGTTGATCATAATTAACAATTCAGTTGTTCCATTGGAGAATCTCTAAGCAGCTTTGCTAAGAAAGCAATTTTTTCTGAGCTTTACAAATTAAAAAAGCACTGTGTTAATGCCTCAGAGTCCTGTGGCACCTTTAAGACTAACAGATGTATTGGAGCATAAGCTTTCGTGGGTGAATACTCACTTCGTCAGACGCATGTTAATGCCTGTTATTAATACACTACTATAACATGGTTTGCAGTAAAATCCATCTTTGAAGGAATTAATGGTCAGATCATGAGCACTCATATAAGGCCTCAATCCCGAAAACACTTAAGCACATGCATAGCCTTACTCACCATGACTTCATTGGGACTATTCCTATTATTCATATGAGTAAAGTTAGGCACATGCTTAAGTGCTTGTATGATCACAGCGTTTGTAATTCAGTCCATTGTATGTATATCTTAATTGCTCTTTCTGTTCACAGCACATACTTTCCGTCGTATCTTGCGGTAGTGGCAAGTCTCATAAGTGCAATGATAGTTATGACCTGTATCCCTGCTCACACCAAACCAAAGTCAGAAGGACAAGCTACGCAGCAGCGTGAGTGTTTACCCTTTCTGGCAACTTTTCATCACTATAGGAATGTATCTGGGCAGTTTTAAATGCTGAGTGCTGATCCCTCATCCTCATCTGAGAAGACGTTGCTCATGGTGCCAAGCGTGTATCAAATTAGAAGGCTTTTTTGCGATGTTGATGATGAAACCATGTAACTGGTGTTCACTTGGGACCCATTCACTACTTGAACTCAGATTTCCAGAGGCCTAAGCTTGTTCCATTATCATTTGCTGTGCAACTTGGCTGCTTGAACAGTTCAGGGCAACGGCACCTGTGATTTCTCCCTCATAGTCCAGCAAGGGCACCCACTTTCAGAGTCCTGACTCCTTAGTTGTCACCCTCTGCTTGGGCGGAGACCCATGTCTCTCCCTCCCTCCTGACCCGGGTTTTTCCAAGCTGCACTGTTCTCTGACTATTCCCCAGCATGCAGGCTCCCTAAGCGGTCTGTTTTGCTTTCTCTTCAGAGGCTATAAAATGTGTAATTGCCTACAGTCATGAGGGCACTAAGTAAGCACATTTATTCTTAAAATAACAACACTCTACACGCATACTAATAAGCTTACCAGAGTTCACCCCAACAAGGACTCTGGTAGGAGTCCATCCCTCAAACCCAACACTGGTTTTCCTGTAGTTACAAGGGCAGAACCAGAACCCTCATGAATCTGTGATTCGCTCCTTTATACGGTTTGGGCCTGTATCCTTGGGACTCTGGAAACAGGTAATCAGCAGACAATGGATTTCTCCTCAGGGCATAGCTTCGAAAGGTTGGGTCCAGTTGTGGTAATTTGCATTCCCCTCCTCCCAAGTATTTCCTAGGAAACCCACTTGACTGAAAGTTCATTCTTATCTGGCAGATTGTTTTAAAGCAGGGGTGGGCAAACTATGGCCCGCAGGCAACATCTGGCCCTCCAGCTGACTTAATCTGGCCCTTGAGCTTCTGCTGGGGAGCGGGGTCTGGGGCTTCCCTGCTCCTGCGCTCCAGCTGGGGGTTGGGGACCACTCCGCACGCAGCTCCCGGAAGAAGGGGCATTTCCCCCCTCCAGCTCCTAGGCGTAGGGGCAGTCAGGGGGCTCCGCACGCTGCTGCTGCCCCTGCCCCAAGCACCACCCCCGCAGCTCCCATTGGCTGGGAACTGCAGCCAATGGGAGCTGCAGGGGCAGCGTCTGTGGACGGGGCAGCACGCAGAGCCGCCTGTCTGCGCCTCCTTGTAGGAGCTGGAGGGGGGACATGCCACTGCTTCCAGGAGCTGCTTGAGGTAAGTGCCTCCTGGAGCCTGCACCCCTGGCCCCCTCCTGCACCTCAAGCCCCTTGATCTCAGCCTGGAGCACCCTCCTGCACCCCAGAACCTGCACCCCCAGCCAGAGCCCTTACACCACACACATCCCAGTGCCCCAATCTACTGCCCCAGCCTGGAGCCCCCTCCCAGACTTCAAACCCCTTGGTCCCAGCCTGGAGCACCCTCCTACACCCCAAACACCTCATCCCCAGCCCCACTCTAGAGCCCTCAGTCCCCCTCCCACACCCCAACCCCCTGCCCCAGCCCAGAGCCCCATCCCGCACCCTGAACTCCTCATTTCTGGCCCCACCCCAGAGCCCGCACCCCCAGCCAGAGCCCTCACCCCCTCTTTTACCCCAGTCCCAATTTCGTGAGCATTCATGGCCCACCATACAATTTCCATACCCAGATGTGGCCCTCGGGCCAAAAAGTTTGCCCACCCCCATTTTAAAGAGTCCTTTGACACTCCTAACACTTCTTGGGTTTACAGTACTCATGTTTCCCTCCTAGCGATATGTCATACAATTCCACAATTATACATAAACATTTGCACTTGTGACTGCAATGAACTTCTAAGATACTTAAACATAATTCAATAAGGTTTAACTTAATTCAGTAAGGTTTGTCCAGGATATTGCAGGAAATTGCCATAGCTGTAACAGCTGCAACCCAGTTTGTTTACAGAAGTGCTCAATTCTCCACTGACATTCACCCAGCCTCCACTACTCCATTAAACTTAGAGTTTTCTCTACTTAATGCCCAGTCCTATGCATTCACTAGTCCGCTGTGCCAAATCACAGAAACTCTCTTCAGAGGATTTTTTTAAAACCCACTAATGCAAAAACAATAATTTCAACCATATGGATTACATTCCAGTAAACTCTTCAGATAACACGAAGGCCAGAAAACCAAGAATATTTACAGCTCAGCCTGAACACCGATTCTCTATTGTACATAGGTGGCTCTAGCAAGGGGATTATTGTGCATAAAAGGCCCAATGTGCAAGACCTCCACATTCGGAACTCCCCTTGGAATGGGAGTTCTGTGCACGGTGGATCGAGTGGACAGCATCTTGGTCAATAGTGTCAAGGGTGGAGTTTCAGCTGCTGTAAATCAGTGACTTTGATGGCTTAAGGCTGATTTATACGAGCTGAAGATCTGGCCTGGGTTATCTTTTCTTTAAAGGTGTCAGGCCTTGTAATTTATTTCTGTGTGGTATTTTATGGTGCATCGTCTTTCAGACTTTGGTTCTATGTGCAATCTTCACACACATTTTCCAAGTTGTATCAGTTGTGATACAACTTGGAAAATCTATGTGAAGCTAAAATAAAAAAAGCTTTGGGATGGGTGAGAAGGTGGAAATGTCATGAGACTGTCCCACCGTGTGGCCAATTATAAGGGCTGGAGGGAATGCTAAAAGGGAAAGGGCTATAGGTTTTTGAATCATATGCAGCATTGTCCTCTCCCATCAGCTCTGCCTGTCTCTGACCCACACTGCAGATGTCTATTGGATATTCTGCTTTTGCTCTGCACACCAACATCCCCCTGATGCTAGTGGGGTTCCTTGCACATAGAACCAAACCCAAACAGGCAATGGAGAACCATGATGCAGAGAAGAAGGAAGAAATTTTCCCTGTGGAGAGTTGGTTGTGAGTGTAATAAGATAATGTATCGTTTCTTGTTTCCTGCTTCTAGTCCTTGTAAATAGACTATTATTTTGTCCGTCATTTTCATAGGCACATCACAGTCCAGTGTGTTTAGTCTCAAAGAAATCCTACGCCTGCTGAAGCTTCCGGGAGTAAAGGAAGTGTTCTTAATCAAGGTCCTTTCCGGACTCCCTACAGGTAATTCTCTGTGGTCATCGTAGTATTTAAAATAACAAGTATAAATCCAGTAGAGTTGCTTTTCATGTGTATCTGAAAGCCCTTTATATTTGCTCATTGGTGAAGGAGAACGGAAGCAGGACTATTTTTTTTTCTGCTGGAGCTATTCCATATTCAGTGCTGCATATTCCAGCACAGGCCACTCACAGTTATATAGGGTCCAAATCTGAAGTTGAATTTATAACAAATTTCCTGCCATGGGTTTTCGTGTGACTTTGGGCAAATCACGTATTCTCTCTACCTCAGTTCCCCATCTGTAAAATGGGAATAAGGAAACTTTATCTCTCCCATCCTTTGTTTGTCTTGTCTATTTAGTCTGTAAAGTTCTTCAGCTCAGAGACTGGACTAGACTGTTTGTGCAGCACCTAGTAAAATGGGACTCAGTTGGGGCCTCTAGACATTGCTGCAATACAAATAAAATAAGAAAATAATGATACATTTTCAACAATGAGAAGAGAGATTGCTGGACCAGCCGCATTCATTCATGACTGGCTGCATTCATTTATACATACATATAGGGAAGCTGACAGCTTTTAGGACTTCCCCTACTATGCGACTGTTTTCAGAGTGGTAGCTGTGTTAGTCTGTTTCAGCAAAAACAACGAGGAATCCTTGTGGCACCTTAGAGACTAGAAAATTTATTTGGGCATAAGCTTTCATGGGCTAAAACCCACTTCATCAGATGCCCGGAGTGGAAAATACAGTAGGCAGGTGTGTATATATATACAGTACATGAAAAGATGGGAGTTGCCTTACCAACTGGGGGGGGGGGGGTCAGTGCTAACGAGACAATTCAATTAAAGTGGAAGTGGGCTATTCTCAACAGTAGAATACCAAGGGAGGAAAAATCACTTTTGTAGTGGTAATGAGGCCAATGTAATCAGGATGGCCCATTTCAAACAGTTGACAAGAAGGTGTGAGTAACAGTAGGGGAAAATTAGTATGGGGAAATTAGTTTTTGTAGTGACCCACCCACTCCCAGTCTTTATTCAGGCCTAATTTGATGGTGTCCAGTTTGCAAATTAATTCCAGTTCTGCAGTTTCTCATTGGAGTCTGTTTTTGAAGGGTTTTTGTTGAAGAATTGCCACTTTTAAGTCTGTTATTGAGTGTCCAGGGAGATTGAAGTGTTCTCCGACTGGTTTTTGAATGTGTTAATTCTTGATGTCTGATTTGTGTCCATTTATTCTTTTGCGTAGAGACTGTCCGGTTTGGCCAATGTACATGGCAGAGGGGCATTGCTGGCACATGATGGCACATATCACATTGGTAGATATGTAGGTGAATGAGCCCCTGATGGTGTGGCTGATGTGGTTAGGTACTATGATGGTGTCCCTTGAATAGATATGTGGACAGAGTTGGCAATGGGGTTTGTTGCAGGGATAAGTTCCTGGGTTAGTGTTTTTGTTGTGTGGTGTGTAGTTGCTGGTGAGTATTTGCTTCAGGTTGGGGGGCTGTCTGTAAGTGAGGACTGGCCTGTCTCCCAAGGTCTGTGAGAGTGAGGGATCATCCTTCAGGATAGGTTGTAGATCCTTGATGATGCGTGTTGTAGGAGCACCAGTGATCTATATGCTATGTATAACCTGTATGCTCAAAAGGTCCGTTACACTTCCACCGCCCCTTTTGTCTCCTCTCCCTCTCTGAATACCTGTGAAGTGGCTTTCCCTCTCCCCCTCCTTCCTGGAATGCTTGTGGGATGAATGGACTGGTTGAACAGCTGGAAGATCAGAAGAACTTCCAGGTAGACATGGTGTCTGGGACTCTAATTAGGTAGTGATCACACACCCAATGCATGGACGCTGCATGGACACTGCCGGAGGTGGAGTGTGACCAACCTGGCGCAGCCAAGGCATCTCTAGTCGCAGGCTATGAGGAGCAGATCCTTAAAATGGGAAGGGGCCATGTGCTCAGGAGTGCACTCACAAGCTTGTACCTCCCGTGAGGACCGCCTGGCCAGTGGTTCTCCACGTTGCATTCCATCATGCCTCGGGAAGACGTACCTTCATCACACCGTCCATCACTGTGCTGTGGGACACTTACCTTCAAGGATCCTAACATCTCCAGTGCTGTGCCTGTCCTGGGAGCATGAGTATGCGAGTGTGAGTGTGACCCCCACCCTTCTTTTGAGCTTAGCTATCAGAATAATAAACGTGCTGCTTTCTGCCAAACTCTGGTGGGTCATTAGTCCTCCCTAAGTTTACTAGCTGGCCCAATTTCGGGTAACAATGCACTGGAGAGATTTTAGTTGGGGGCTGAAGGTGATGGCTAGTGGCGTTCTGTTACTTTCTTTGTTGGGCCTGTCCTGTAGTAGGTGACTTCCGGGTACCCTTCTGGCTCTGTCAATCTGTTTCTTCACTTCAGCAGGTGAGTATTGTAGTTTTAAGAACGCTTGATAGAGATCCTGTAGGTGTTTGTTTCTGTCTGAGTGATTGGAGCAAATGCAGTTGTATCTTAGAGCTTGGCTGTAGACAATGGATCGTGTGGTGTGGTCTGGATGAAAGCTGGAGGCATGTAGATAAGTATAGCGGTCAGTAGATTTCCGGTATAGGGTGGTGTTTATGTGATCATCGCTTATTTGCACTGTAGTGTCCAGGAAGTGGATCTCTTGTGTGGACTGTTCCAGGCTGAGGTTAATGGTAGGGTGGAAATTGTTGAATTCCTGGTGGAATTCCTCAAGGGCTTCTTTCCCATGGGTCCAGATGATGAAGATGTCATCAATGTAGTGTAAGTAGAGTAGGGGCGTTAGGGGACGAGAGCTGAGGGAGCATTGTTCTAAGTCAGCCATAAAAACATTGGCATACTGTGGGGCCATGCAGGTACCCATAGCAGTCCCGCTGACTTGAAGGTACAAATTGTCCCCAAATCTGAAATAGTTGTAGGTGAGGACAAAGTCACAAAGTTCAGCCACCAGGTTTGCCGTGACATTATCAGGGATACTGTTCCTGACGGCTTGTAGTCCATCTTTGTGTGGAATGTTGGTGTAGAGGGCTTCTACATCCATAGTGCCTGGGATGGTGTTTCCTGGAAGATCACCAATGGATTGTAGTTTCCTCAGGAAGTCAGTGGTGTCTCGAAGATAGCTGGGAGTGCTGATAGCGTAGGGCCTGAGGAGAGAGTCCACATAGCCAGACAATCCTGCTGTCAGGGTGTCAATGCCTGAGATGATGGGGCCTCCAGGATTCCCAGGTTTATGGATCTTGGGTAGCAGATAGAATACGCCTGGTTGGGACTCTAGGGGTGTGTATGTGTAGATTTGTTCTTGTGCTTCTTCAGGGAGTTTCTTGAGCTGATGGTGTAGTTTCTTTTGGTAACCCTCAGTGGGATCAGAGGGTAATGGCCTATAGAGTGTGGTGTCAGAGAGTTGCCTAGCAGCCTCTTGTTCATATTCTGACCTATTCATGATGACAACAGCACCTCCTTTGTCTGCCTTTTTGATTATGATGTCAGAGTTGTTTCTGAGGCTGTGGATGGCGTCCTGTTCTGTACGGCTGTGCTGCTTATTAATGAATATTCCTCCTCCTCACTGAATGGTACAACCCTTTCTCCTCCCATATGTTGTGTCAGGAAGCAGCTGGCCCGCCTGTGCATGTACAAATAATCTGCTCATCCTACTACTTGTGACATAAGGAGAGGGGCAGAATCTAATGCAGTGGTCACAATCTTTTGTAGGGGACAGGGCCCTGAACTCAGGAAGGGATAAACTCAATAATTTGGTGTGTGTTTTTCACTTGGAGACTCTTGAGGGTTCTTTTTGCTAATTGTGCAAATGATCAGTACCATCCCTCTGGACCATGCAATTTCAAGGCTTCACTTTTGTGTGCCTAAAGATATTGGGAAAGTGCCAATTTATGGACACAGGAACTGTGTTAGGTGGATGTGTGCACAACTTTTGCAAACTCTCAAAAAAGGAGGAGGCCCTTTTAAAAATGATTCTTGATGTCTAAGTAACATTAAACTTAACTTGCATATCAAAGCAGATTTACTAGGAGTGGCTGAAAGAGAGAGATGGCATTTCAGCCTGTCTGGGCTTGACAAAATGTTTTTACTATTCCCTGGAAAATGTCCTGACATATAATAAACAAGACTCACTGTCTTCTATAGGAATCTGTGAAGGATTTCTAAGTAAGGAAGTTCTGCGTTTCTCTTTTTGCATGCACTTGGCATTGACTGGAGATGCTGAGTTCTGTGTAATCTAACACCCCTGTCCAAAGAAAACCCACTGGAGAAAAGAACAGTATGCAAGTAAGGCCAAAGGAAAAATGCAATTCCCTTAACTCTTCCAAAAACGTTACTTGCGTTTAACTACACTCGCCTAATGGAAAATTCATAGAATTAGTCTGTTTTACAAAACAGGCAGGATTGTAAAGTGATATTTTTAAGGGGATTCCTAATTTCAAGGTGTTGCTTATGGTATTATTTTTAACTTTTAAAATGTCACTGTGTAACCCTGAGGCTATAGTTCTGTGCCATCTACAACATAATGCCTCATATGTACCACATGTAGCAACTTTCTTCCAAAAGAATCCCAAGATGCACTTTATATCTCGGTATTAGTCACCCACTGCCGAAATGCATCATCCTAAGGGGTGGAACATGGCAGCCATTCTGCACAAGCAGCAATGTACCATATTTACAGGGGAAAACAAAGAATAACAATGCCATTCAAAAACTAAAGGGGAACTGTCAGGTAGGCAAAATATAATTAATTAAGATGGGATTTGGACAGGACACAGTGGCTAATATTCTAACACTTGAAAAAAAATGTCATGGGAACTTTTAACAATCCTGAGTGCCTAGGGTCTCATCTTACGTTTCATCAGAAAGACTGTCCCTCCAGAAGCACAGTGCCACACTGGGAAAGTAGCTGGTTGACACAGAAGAACTCCACCTATTAAATCTCTAGCAACATCTAACTTCACTTTTCAGGTCTCACATCAAGTTACTGACCTGATGATTACAGCCTGAGGTGATTTGGCTGTTGTCCACTTATTTGCACCTCACTGCTTGAGGCTAAACTCTCATCTACCTTCATCTCACTACTGCAACCATATAATTATATTAGTTAATTCGTCTAAATTACAGACCTGCTTCTATTTACATTGTAAACAAGTTTGTAATGTATATAGAGGCAAGTCGGCAGTGGTTACTCACTAAAATTAACTTATGTGGGATAATAAGTACCTTCCTAAGTGAGGTACATTTAAGGCAGGGTGGTGATGGACAGATGGGCTGATATAGTTTGGGTCCCTCTAATAGTGGGAATATCTGCCAGTCTAAGAACAAGGTGGGGTATTTTACTACATGACAGTGCTTCATTCTCAACTTATGCGGGGGGGAAATGCCCCATTAAAATGTAGTAAGTAAAAGAGAGAGAAAGCAAAACAGACCAAGGGTAAAATGTTCAAAAGTGTCTTAAGGTCCAGATTTTCAAAGATATTTTGGCGCCTAAGGATGCAGATAGGCCCCAGTAGGATTTTGCAAAGCACCTGGGCACCTAACTCCCTTTGAAATCAAGGGGACTACAGCACTTCTGAAAATCCCACTATTTGCCTATCTGCATATTTAGGCACCTAAATACCTTTGAAAATTTAGCTGTAGGTCATTACGTGAGAGTCTAAATCACCTTTCCAAAATGGACTTATGAACTTAGGCCAAGATTTTAAAAAGTGACTAGTGATTTTTGGTGCTTCAGTTTTTGGGTACCTAACTTGAGACCCCTTACAAGGGCCTGATTTTCAGAGGGTGAATGCTCAGCACTTTCTGAAATTCAGACTCCTTTAAGGTGTGTAAAATTAGGAACCCCAAAATTGAGACACCCCAAACCACATGTCATAGGCCTAAATCTCACGGAAAGTCAATGGGACTTAGTTTCCTAAAGTGCCCAAATCACATTTGAAAATGGGACTTAGGAACCTAAGTCACTTAGCCCCTTTTTAAAATGTTACCCCAAATTTCCCAGTTTTTATTGAGTCTCCCAAGCCATGTATACACTTTCTACTGTACAAGGCTCATCACTTGTTCTTCTTGGACCAGATTTTCAAAAGAGGGCACAGGCAGATTTTCAAGAGCTCAGTAGCCACAGTTTGGTCCAGATTTTCAAAGCAGTTCAGCTCCCATTTAGGCACCTACATAAAGGTCAGTTTTTTAAGTTTTAAAAAATGTCTTCTGGAAGTCTGGCCCTGACTGTGAGTGCTCAGCTCCTCTGAAAATTCTGGTCATAGTGAACACACCTTTCTCCCCACTCATAATGCTAGCCAATAGCTGTCAAATACATTGTCTAGCTTTACATCGCAAGCAGTGTAAGGTGGACAGTGGATGGAACTTCAGCAGCCATCTTAGTTCTGTTGGTCAGCCAAGCAGTGGAACACTGGAAAAGTTATGAATTGATGTGGTCAATAGGCCAGATGTTCATTTGGAGTGAATTGGTGTACTGTAGTTCCACTGATTTACACCCACTGAGGAACTGGTCTAATATGTGTGACAGTACGCTCTGTACAAAATAGCCTTTAGTAAACATCTTGTTTTTTGTGGACTTCCATTGAAAAATATATTTCCCTGTCTAAATGCCTCTAAAGCTACAAGTGAAAATAATCTAGTTGTATGCTTGTAACAGGTGGACAAAGTGAACCTCTGTGAGTGTACAGCATTATAGACCGATAATTATAATCCTTCTCAGCGTCACAGGAAATGTGGGCAAAATCCTTCTGCTGTAGCTGAGTTAGTGAGTCGTTTGCCAGCAAACTGTCATCCTCCTTTGCTGTACTTTTATTTTGTGGCAAATATCTACTTATTATGTACTGGTGTGTGTGTGTGTGTGTGTGTGTGTGTAAAATACAGTAATTGAAAAGCAGGCCCACTGTGGGCTGCCTCTCTGTGCTGACAACATTAGAGATGCATGAGAGACAAACTCCACGTACCAATGAAGTCATTCACCCTGTGCACAGTGAAACCACTGTATTTAATCTCCTGTCCCTAGACTGTTTCTGAGACCCCAAATCCAATGGTGAAAATCTGAAGTTAGGCAAAAAGAATGAGGAATTATCCCCTGGTTACAATCTTGCCTGAACAAAAAAATTTTTTCTTCTGCTATCCTAAAGGTTAGCATGTCTAGCCTAATAAAACCATGTGAACTGTGTCAGCATGATTGTATCTAACTTCCTCTAAGTTACATTTTTAAAGGTAATAGTTGAAATGGTGAAAGATTTTTTTTTTAAACCCAAAGTATATTTGTCTGCATTCAGCGTTAATGTAGAGCAACTCCACTGTCTTTACATCAGTGATAACTAAGCAGGGTGTGGCCCTTTTCTTGCACTGTAAATATATTCCAATACCCATTAAAGATATTTTCTTTTTAATACACTCTGTAGGTTTGTTCCTGGTTATGTTTTCCATCATCTCTATGAATTTCTTTGGGCTGGAGGCAGCACAGACTGGATATCTGATGTCATATTTTGGTGTCCTTCAAATGGTAAGTGGACATGACAATATAATCAGACCTGCTGTATCTGTCATGTGGCAGCCAAGTGCTCTCAGGAGAACCTCCACTTTTTAGCTAGATTCAATTAGTGCATATGGGCAGGTCTACGCTATCACTTATGTTGATATAATGTATGTTGCTCCGGGGTGTGGAAAAGACACCCCCCTGAGCGACGCCAGTTACAGTGACCTAAGCGCTGTCCACATGAGTGCTATGTTGGCGGGAGATGCTTTCCTGCCAACACAGCATCCACCTCTAGTGGAGGTGGAGTAATGATGCTAATGGGAGAGTGCTCTCCCGTCCACATAGAGCGTCATCAGTGCAGCTGCGCCGATATAGCGCTTCTAGTGTAGACTAGCCCTAAGACACACAGCCCATAGCAGTCAAGACTTTGCCAAGACCTGCAAAAGCTCCAGGCAACTGATCCACCAGGTGAGCTGAAGAAAGTCCCACCTGCTTCCTAGCTAGTATCTAATCATGCACTTAATCACCCTTTCTGCTGCAGTAAACTAGGATTGCTTCAGGCAGAGGATTACCATTAAAACCATTTGGTAATTCTTGGCTGTGGATTGCACTGACTAGATAATTTGTCTGGAACCTAGAAAATAATTATAAATAAGCATTTCTTCCACACTTTTGGATAGTAGTCGAGAATGGAGTGTCTCTGGAAAACGTTCTTCCACTTGACGACTTTTGTCATTGAGTTTTAGGCCATGGATGCAGTCCAGTGTTGAACTGACATGTTGTCCTAGCTTGCACAGCAAAAGTGTAGCTCTTGCTCTAAACTCAATGGGCCACATCCTTAGCTGGTATAAATTGGCAGAGCTCCATTTACTTCAGCAGAGCTCTGCCAGTTTATGCCAGTGGATGATCTGACCTAGTATTTTTATAGAGGCCTTGAATACGGAGAAAGGAATCCTATCCACTCTGTGGAAATGAGCATGACTGACTAATGCATTACAAAAACTGTAACGAGGAAGAAATTGTCAATGGAATACAGCCAGTAGGAGAGGAGAGTGAGGAAGTGGGAAGATTCAGCTATGCTAGTTGGTAAAGGAGACAAAATCAAAAGGTACTGTACTGTACCAAAGGGTACGTCTTCACTACCCACCGGATCGGCGGGTAATAATCGATCTATCGGGGATCGATTTATTATGTCTCGTCTAGACGCGATAAATCGATCCCCGAATGCACTTCCCGTTGACTCCGGAACTCCACCAGAGCGAGAGGCGGTAGCGGAGTCGATGGGGGAGCCACGGCCGTCGATCCCGCGCCATGAGGACCCGAGGTAAATCGATCTAAGATACTTCAACTTCAGCTATGCTATTCACGTAGCTGAAGTTGCGTATCTTAGATCGATCCCCCCCACTAGTGTAGACCAGCCCAAAGTTTTCTCAGAAGAGAGGAAGAGACTTAAGCAACTGCAGAAATGTCAACAGTTGGTTTATAGGTAAAAATGAGAGTTAAGTTCTACCCTAAATTATTGTCTTGGGTTTAAAGCATTGAACTAGGGCTTAGGAAATCCGAGTTCAATTCCTGGCTCTGCCACAGAGTTCGTGTGTGACTTTGGACAAGTCACTAAATTGCTCTGTGCCTCAGTTTCCCTATCTGTAAAATGGTGATAGTGTAAAATAGCAATGATAGTTCTTTTGTCTATTTAGATTGCAAGCCCTTTGGCAGGGGGGACTGTCTATCACTGTGTGTCTATACGGTGCTTATGATAATTGGGCTTCGGTCTTGGTTGGGGTCTTTAGGTGCCACTGTATTTCTAATACTGATAATAATTGGATTTCTATGCTAACCAAAGATCTGTTCCTGCAAATAATTACTGCTGGCTATAGTGCTTAATAATCAGGCGTAGTCCCACCAAAGCCAATAAGACCATGTCTATTAGTAAACTCTATACCTGCTAAGTGTTTGCAGATGTTAATTTTTTAACAGAAATTATGTTTAAGCAGACTTTTTGGTAATTCTTTTTCAATCCATGAAATGGAACTATGCTGCTTCATTGAATGTATCCTTGAATGCATCATTCTGCACATCACAAATACCATGGGTTTTGTGGGGTGCAGTGAGACTTCAGTTTTTTGTGATGTCCCATTGTGGGATATTGGCATTGAGCCAAAAGCACCAAGAAAATTCTCTAGGGAAGCAAGCAAATAATGTTAAAACTGGTTCCTGTGCTTTCCCAACCCCACCTCTCCACCAGCCTGATTAGTAAGAGAATCCTATTCATAAATCTAGGAACAACTCAAGTTTGATTTTTTTTACTTTGTAGCTAACTTTTACAAGTTTTAGGTAAGCAGGACCAAATCTTCAGCTGATGTAAATCGGTGTAGCTCTACCACCTGAGAATCTGGCTTAAAATATGCTGATACTTAGCAAGAATTGTGTTTTCTGTTCAGATCAGGTCTTTAAATAAAACAGTCCAAAGGTATCTGATGTAGACAGTGTCCATAATGGAGTTTATTGCAGGTGTGCTAAATCTGTCCAGCAGAGCCCATTTATTTGTGTACCTACACCTTTCTTTAGATTGGCATTTCAGATATATTTGTTTCTGTGGTATAATGTTGGTTGATACTGATATGCGTGTGATTAAGGTGCAAGTGAATTCCACCTCTCTAAATGGATGAATGCTGATGAATAACTGCTGAATGGACTCCCTACTTCATTGAGTAAATTAAAGCCTTATTCATAACAAATGTAATGTACTTTTCAATGAACCACATCAGTTTGATCCTCAGCTACAGATTAGATTTCTCGTTTCCTTATTTTGCTCTCTATAAAATGTCTGTCTAACTTGCTTTGAGGAGCTCTGCAGATTAAAGATGATGATGCAGGAGACTCCCTTTTATCCATATGTAGGATCTATGGTCCTGTGCTTTGTTCATTTTCAAGGAATAGAGTAGAAAGGTAGATGCTGACATCACAGAAATGAATGAGGGGGGGAAATCAAGCAGTGTTTACTTTAAATCTCTCTGTGTATATTCAAAACAAAATGGTTTAGTTATAAGGAAAGCCAAACACACACACCCATTGTGTTTCAGAAACAATAAAGCAGCTGGTCTACTGGGAAGAGAACAGCATTTGTTGTTTGCCTGTGTTCTTTGCACACATTCCACACACGCAGGGGCTAGAGAAGGGTGCAGATTTGCAGGAGGGAAGCAAGTGACGGTATGGCCCTTATCCACCCACCCAGTCCCAAAAATGCAATCAGATGCAGCATTACCAGGTCTTGCAATTTTATCATGAGTCTCATGATATCTGAGGCCTTTCTTAAAGCCCCAGCTCCTGGAGTCATGTGATTGAAGGAGAATCTCAGGATTATGGTTTTTTTTTTTTTTTTTTAAGTAGTTTCTAGCTTTCCTGGCTGCAGTGAAAAGCTTCAAAACATGATCCCTCATGGCTCAAAATCTGGAAGGCAAATAAAAAGAATTTTATATATATCCTATATCTATATCTATATATATAATGTTAAACTCAAGGTTTTTAAGCAAATCTCTTTACTTTGGAGAGCTGACCCCTGGTTTTTTAATCCTTGTGGTTGGCAATACTGATATTTTTCTCCCACACAAAAAATAATGGCTCTGCCCCCCCTCAACCCTCCCACAGGGAGTGATGGTTATTGCCCCCAATCCTTTCAAAAACTGATAGGGTCCTCTTCCTTCCCCTCCCCCAACCCGAAGATATTATACTTCAACTGTTTACACTGTCTTTTTTTTCTCTTCAAACATTTCTCCCTTTTTTAGCCTGCAGCAAGTGAGAAGTGGAGGCATAAATAAATCCCCCTTCTCCTCCCCCCCCCCCCCCCCCCCCGGGCATCACTCATCCAGTTCAAGCACTGGCCTAAAGCATTAGGAAAGGAAATTTTAAAATAGCCTTGTGTCAATCTGGGGGGAGGATATTTGACAGAAAATATTTCTCATGTTGCCTACCTCTAAGGCCTGGTCTACACTTGTGGGGGGGATCGATCTAAGATACGCAACTTCAGCTACGAGAATAGCATAGCTGAAGTCGACGTATCTTAGGGTATGTCTACACTACGAAATTAGGTCGAATTAATAGAAGCCGGTTTTATAGAAATCGGTTGTATACAGCCGATTGTGTGTGTCCCCACATAAAATGCTCTAAGTGCTCTAGTTGGCGGACCGTGTCCACAGTACCGAGGCTAGCGTCGACTTCCGGAGCATTGCACTATGGGTAGCTATCCCACAGTTCCCGCAGTCTCCGCCGCCCATTGGAATTCTGGGTTGAGATCCCAATGCCCGAATGATGCAAAACAGTGTCGCGGGGGGTTCTGGGTAATGTCGTCAGGCCCCTCCCCCTCCGTCAGAGCAACGGCAGACAATAGATTTGTGCCTTTTTACCTGGGTTACCTGTGCAGACAACATACCACGGCAAGCATGGAGCCCGCTCAGCTCAGCTCACTGTCACCATATGTCATCTGGGTGCCGGCAGACGTGGGACTGCATTGCTACACAGCAGCAGCAGCTAACTGCCTTTTGGCGGTAGACGGTGCAGCATGACTGGTAGCCTTCATCGGCGATCTGGGTGCTGGCAGCTGTGGGGCTGGCAGCCGTAGGGCTGCATTGCACCAGCCCTTGCCTTTTGCCTTTTGGCAGTAGATGGTTTATTACGACTGGTATCCGTCGTCATCATACTGCCGTGGCTGTCAATCATGGGCACCTGGGCAGACATGCTCAGTCCTATCGAACTGTCTTGACAATGATGGCTATCAGTCGTAGTATGCTATTTTCTGCCAAGCGCCCAGTATTTTCTGCTAAGCACCCAGAAGAGGCCGAGGGCGATCTGGGTGCTGGCAGACGTGGGGCTGGCAGACGTGGGGCTGCATTGCTACACAGCAGCAGCCCCTTGCCTTTTGGCAGTAGATAGTATGTTACGACTGGTATCCATCGTCGTCATACTGCAGTGGCTATCAGTCTTAGTACACTAACTGCCAAGCGCCCAGTATTTGCTGCCAAGCACCCAGAAGATGCCGAGGGCTATCAGTCATGCTGCACCGTCATCTTAAGATGTAAAAAATAGATTTGTTCTGTATTCATTTGCTTCCCCCTCCCTCCGTCAAATCAACGGCCTGCTAAACCCAGGCTTTTGAGTTCAATCTTTGGGGGGGGCCATTCTGTGTGACAGTTGTTTGTGTTTCTCCCTGATGCACAGCCACCTTTGTTGATTTTAATTCCCTGTACCTGTACGCCATGTCGTCACTCGCCCCTCCCTCCCTCCTTCCCCTGGTCCGTCAGATACTCGTTTCGCGCCTTTTTTCAGACTAGACGCCATAGCTAGCACTGGGATCATGGAGCCCGCTCAGATCACCGCGGCAATTATGAGCACTATGAACACCACGCGCATTGTCCTGGAGTATATGCAGAGCCAGAACATGCCAAAGCAAAACCAGGACCAGCCGAGGAGGCGATTGCAGCGTGGCGACGAGAGTGATGAGGAAATTGACATGGACATAGACCTCTCACAAGGCACAGGCCCCAGCAATGTGGAAATCATGGTGTTACTGGGGCAGGTTCATGCCGTGGAACGCCGATTCTGGGCCCGGGAAACAAGCACAGACTGGTGGGACCGCATCGTGCTGCAGGTGTGGGACGATTCCCAGTGGCTGCGAAACTTTCGCATGCGTAAGGGCACTTTCATGGAACTTTGTGACTTGCTTTCCCCTGCCCTGAAGCGCCAGAATACCAGGATGAGAGCAGCCCTCACAGTTGAGAAGCGAGTGGCGATAGCCCTGTGGAAGCTTGCAACGCCAGACAGCTACCGGTCAGTCGGGAATCAATTTGGAGTGGGCAAATCTACTGTGGGGGCTGCTGTGATCCAAGTTGCCAGGGCAATGAAAGACCTGGTGATATCAAGGGTAGTGACTCTGGGAAACGTGCAGGCCATAGTGGATGGCTTTGCTGCAATAGGATTCCCAAACTGTGGTGGGGCCATAGACGGAATCCCTATCTTGGCACCGGAGCACCAAGCCACCGAGTACATAAACCGCAAGGGGTACTTTTCAATGCTGCTGCAAGCCCTGGTGGATCACAAGGGACGTTTCACCAACATCAACGTGGGATGGCCGGGAAAGGTACGTGATGCTCGCGTCTTCAGGCACTCTGCTCTGTTTCGAAAGCTGGAGGAAGGGACTTTCTTCCCGGACCAGAAAATAACCGTTGGGGATGTTGAAATGCCTATTGTGATCCTTGGGGACCCAGCCTACCCCTTAATGCCATGGCTCATGAAGCCGTACACAGGCAGCCTGGACAGGAGTCAGAACCTGTTCAACTACAGGCTGAGCAAGTGCCGAATGGTGGTGGAATGTGCATTTGGGCGTTTAAAAGCGCGCTGGCGCAGCTTACTGACTCGCTCAGACCTTAGCGAAAAGAATATCCCCATTGTTATTGCTGCTTGCTGTGCGCTCCACAATATCTGTGAGAGTAAGGGGGAGACATTTATGGCGGGGTGGGAGGTTGAGGCAAATCGCCTGGCCGCTGATTACGCGCAGCCAGACACCAGGGCGGTTAGAGGAGCACAGCAGGGCGCGGTGTGCATCAGAGAAGCTTTGAAAACCAGTTTTGTGACTGGCCAGGCTACGGTGTGAAACTTCTGTTTGTTTCTCCTTTGATGAACCCTCCGCCCCCCCCCCCACCCGGTTCACTCTACTTCCCTGTACACCAAACACCCCACCCTCCCCTCCCCCCTTCGAGCACCGCTTGCAGAGGCAATAAAGTCATTGTTACTTCACATACATGCATTCTTTATTAATTCATCACACAACTAGGGGGATAATTGCCAAGGTAGCCTGGGATGGGTGGGGGAGGAGGGAAGGAAAAGGACACACTGCAGTTTAAAACTTTAACTCTTATTGAAGGTCAGCCTTCTGATGCTCGGGCAGTCATCTGGGGTGGAGTGACTGGGTGGCCGGAGGCCCCCCCACCGTGTTCTTGGGCGTCTGGGTGAGGAGGCTATGGAACTTGGGGAGGAGGGCTGTTGGTTACACAGGGGCTGTAGCGGCGGTCTCTGCTCCTGCTGCCTTTCCTGCAGCTCAACCAGCAGCCGGAGCATTGACTCTTGCCTTCTGTCTGCAAGCTGACGCCACCTATCATCTTCAGCCCGCAACTTGCTCTGTTCATCCTGCGATTCAGCCCGCCACCTCTCCTCTCGTTCATATTGTGCTTTTCTGTAGTCTGACATTGACTGCCTCCACGCATTCTGCTGTGCTCTGTCAGCGTGGGAGGACATCTGGAGTTCCGTGAACATATCGTCCCGCGTCCTCCGTTTTCTCTTTCTAATCTTCACTAGCCTCTGTGAAGGAGAAACATTTGCAGCTGGTGGAGGAGAAGGGAGAGGTGGTTAAAAAAGACATATTTTAGAGAACAATGGGTACACTCTTTCACGTTACATTTTGCTGTTAACATTACACAGCACATGTGCTTTCGTTACAAGGTCGCATTTTTCCTCTTATATTGAGGGCCTGCCGGTTTGGTGTGAGAGATCACTCACGCAGTGCCAGGCAACAGATTTCGGCTTGCAGGCAGCCATGGTAAGCCACAGTCTTTTGGCTTTTTTAACCCTCATAACATGTGGGAATGGTTTCAAACAGCAGCGCCCTCATTTCCCAGATCAAGCACCCATTGGGTTGGCCATTTAAAATGGGTTTGCAATGTAAAAGGAGGGGCTGCGGTTTCCGGGTTAACATGCAGCACAAACCCAACTAACCCCCCTCCCCCCGTGAATGATATCACTCTCCTGAGGATAACAAAGAGCGATAAGGAATGGATGTTGTCTGCATGCCAGCAAACACCGGGACCATACGCTGCCATGCTTTGTTATGCAATGATTCCAGACTACGTGCTACTGACCTGGCGTGGTAAAGTGTCCTACCATGGCGGACGGGATAAGGCAGCCCTCCCCAGAAACCTTTTGCAAAGGCTTTGGGAGTACATGAAGGAGAGCTTTCTGGAGATGCCCCTGGAGGATTTCCGCTCCATCCCCATACACATTAACAGACTTTTCCAGTAGCTGTACTGGCCGCGATTGCCAGGGCAAATTAATCATTAATCATTAAACACGCTTGCTTTTAAACCATGTGTAATATTTACAAAGGTACACTCACCAGAGGTCCCCTGTGTGCCTTCAGGGTCTGGGAGCATGCCTTGGGTGAGTTCGGGGGTTACTGGTTCCAGGTCCAGGGTGATAAACATATCTTGGCTGTTGGGGAAACCGGTTTCTCCGCTTCCTTGCGGCTGTGAGCTATCTACATTATCTCCATCCTCATCTTCCTTGTACCCTGAACCCGCTTCCCTGTGTGTTTCTCCAGTGAGGGAGTCATAGCACACGGTTGGGGTAGTGGTGGCTACACCCCCTAGAATGGCATGCAGCTCCGCATAGAAGCAGCATGTTTGCGGCTCTGCCCCGGACCTTCCGTTTGCTTCTCTGGCTTTGTGGTAGGCTTGCCTTAGCTCCTTAATTTTCACGCGGCACCCTGTTATGGCCTCTGTCCTTCATGGCCTTGGAGACCTTTTCTAATATTTTGCCATTTCGTTTACTGCTACGGAGTTCAGCTAGCACTGATTCATCTCCCCATATGGCGAGCAGATCCCGTACCTCCCGTTCGGTCCATGATGGAGCTCTTTTGCGATCCTGGGACTCCATCATGGTTACCTGTGCTGATGAGTTCTGCGTGGTCACCTGTGTTCTCCACGCTGAGCAAACAGGAAATGAAATTCAAACGTTCGCGGGGCTTTTCCTGTCTACCTGGTCAATGCATCTGAGTTGAGAGTGCTGTCCAGAGCGGTCACAATGAAGCACTGTGGGATAGCTCCCGGAGGCCAATAACGTCGAATTCCATCCACACTACCCCAATTCCGACCCGCTAAGGCCGATTTTATCGCTAATCCCCTCGTCGGAGGTGGAGTAAAGAAACCGGTTTAAAGGGCCCTTTAAGTCGAAAGAAAGGGCTTCGTCGTGTGGACGTGTCCAGGCTTAATTCGATTTAACGCTGCTAAAGTCGACCTAAACTCGTAGTGTAGACCAGGCCTTAGATCGACTTAGAATTACTTACTTCGTGTCCTCGTGGCGCGGGATCAACGGCCGCGGCTCCCCCGTCGATTTTGCTTCCGCCTCTCGCCGAGCAACGCAGAGACACTCAGGGTACGTCTGCATTTGAACTGGGCGGTGTGATTCCCAGTTCGCCTAGACAAGCACAAAGCTGACCAGCTGGTAGGTAATACCGATCACCTCTGTGCAGGCAGATTGTTCAAGCAGTGACAGTGAATGTTACAGAGCAGTTAGTGAACAGTTGACTAGTCAGTATGAATGACAGCTTCCCTGAATACTGTAATGCTGCTTCAAAGAACAGATCCAAAGATCCAAACTGGATTTAGTGCCACTGAATCACAGCATGGCCACGTAGGGTATGCCGACACTATGTTTCAAAACCTGCCTCAGCAAGTCTCAGAGCCCAGGTCTACAGAGTTGGGCTAGCAGAGTTTGGTCTAACACTCTAAAAACAGCTGTGTAGCCAGCACTCTGAAGTCACGGGTCAGGCTGGAGCTTGGGCTCTGAAAGCCATCCCCCACCCCGGTCTTCAGACTCCCAGCCCGTATCTTTGCATAGCAGTTTGTAGAGCCGTAGCGCAAGCCCAAGTCTGTAGACCCACGCTCTGCGACTCACTGCCACAGGTTTGAAAACACTGTAGACGTACCCATAGGGCCACATCCAGAGACCCAGGGCCCAGCCCAGGGGAGAACAGAATTCTCCTTCCCAGGTTGTAGAGCAGATGTAGAGCTAGTCCTTGGAGCCTGATGGAGCCCCGCGGCACTCCTGTGGCAGTGGGAGGACTGTACTAGCACCGCTCCATCCCTGCCATTTAGTAAACAGATTTAAACCTTGATCAGTATCTTGTCATATCTTCAACTGCTCCTTGGTGCACAGGGAGCCTCTGTAGTGCCGGGTTCCCTGCTATGCATCCCTTCAACAGCCCTGTGAGTCCAGGCTCCCACACACACACAACTTATGCAGCATAACTGCAGCCAGGGAGCCTCCCTCACCTGTGATGGTCTGACTCACTTTGCCCCTTAGTGTCACTCATATTTGTTCTACCAATGAGCAAAACTTCAGCGGAGGCCTTACACTGTAAGTTTTAATACTGCTTGTATCCAGTTGATGGCATGATTGGCTCTGACCACAGATTGTGTCCTCACAGTCCCACGTGGTTCATACTTGGTTAGTAACCATTGTCTGGCACGCTGCTGTCATCTTGTAATTGCTTTGGCACACTTTTTCTTTTGCCGTATAGAAGGGAATTCCCTCCCAACACCATGTGAGCCTGTGTAACCAGTTTGGCTAGACTTCCTTCCTTCCCCCTCTCTCTGTGCTGTAGAATATCCCAGAGTGCATGGGCCCAGGTTGTGCTGGTGCATGTCCTCTGGGCACTCTCTCCCATGCGGAGGCACTATAGGATAGCTGTCATAATTTTCCCACAATGCACTGATATAAATTACTTAGGCAAGTGCAGTTCAGCCCCGGTTGCAAAGCAGAAAGGCAGCAATCTGAACTCAACCTGTGTTTGTTGTAAATGGGTCAGATGAGCGTTACCAGCTGTGTTTGTGTCACATGCCACATGGCTAGGGTCAACAAGTCTCATTCCAGCATTGTCTTCAGTGATACACTATTGTGAGGACCACTGATTCTCTTGCCTTATTAAGAAGCCACACTTCCAGGCCACATTTTTAAATCCAACTGTCTCGCTATACAATAGTACCTTAAATCATCTTTAATGTATGGGATCTCTTTTCTTATTCCATAGCCCAGGGCTCTGGTGCATCTTCATTCCGAGTTTTTCTTTAAAATGTTAACAAAATAGATTTATTTTAAAAGGCATCTTCTAAAACTTAATGAGGGAATCTGCCCCAATCAAGTACTTGCAATCTGATCAAAACTAAACGTTCCATGTCTCGTAAAGCAACACCCATCAGAGAGACCTCTTTGGCATGAAGCTTGTGTATCATTAATTGGCTCAACAAATAAGTTAAGGTCTCAAATTATCTCATCCTCTTTTCCTTGGTATCCAGCTACAAGAGCCAGAACCTTAGCTGGTGTAACTTGATGCTCCACCAGTTGAGGATCTAGCCCAGGAATGTCCTCTCCAGAAAACCTCAGTAATGTGGAGTAGTGGATAGGGCACTGGACAGGAGGAGACCTCGATTCTGTTCCAAGCAATGCCACTGACCCATATTTTGACCTTGGGCAAGTTGCTTAAATGTTCTGTGTTTCCGTCGCCCCACCTTTGAAATGAAGGTAATGATATTTACCTTCTTTTGTGAAGCACGTTGACATCTACAAATAAAGAGCATTATGTGGGCCTGCTCAATCTCCCATTGAAGAAGTCTTTCCATTGGCTTCACTGGGCTTTGGATCATGGTTTCTAACAGCAAGGGTAAGTTGGGTTGTTTTAAACTTTTTTTTTAATGGCTGCTTAGAACTTATTTTCAGATACATCTGAAAGTTAAGCAAAGATCACAGTTTAATAGCACAGGATATTGGAAAGTGCTGTGCAGCTGTAAAATAAAGCTAAGTAACGGGGGAAAAGGGGAGAAAGTTGAGGTCTGGAAAAAGGAAGAGTGAAATAAGATCAGAAAATGAGAAGAGGGTTCTGGAATGCAGTGTCTTAAAGACAACAAAAACAAAGAATTATTTGACTGGGAGATGAAGAAGCCACTCAGGAACTGGATATGACCAAAACTGGAATTGCTGAGGTCTGGCAATTAGGTGAAAGTAGCGTGGGTAGCTTAATGGAAGAAAGCCATGGGTCTAGAGTAGTACGGAAGTTGTTGTATCATGATGATGTGTAATTACTTACGGTTATGCCAATATAAATCCAAAAGGGAACTTCTGATTGAAGATAATGAAATGAGGTCAAGAGTTTTGCAAGCAGCCACCTCCACACTACTCAGCTTGTGTCAGGGAGATTCCCTAAAACCTGCAATATGTTACAGCAGGCATAGAGAGCTGATCACCGTAGGCTATTTAGTCAAGGGCTTGGAGTGCCTTCAGAAACACACAACCATTCTCAGCCAGGTTCTGATTTCAGAGTGGTCTCATCACAGAAAAGATGTGAACAAAACCTCCTTCAAAGTACATTTACTGAGCCCACGTCTACACTAGGTGTGCTTTATACTATACTGGCAAAGTGCTTCTAGTGGGGATGCAGTTTTTGCCAGCATAGCTTATTCCAACCCTTTCCCCACTCCACCGAGCAAATTAAGCTTTACTAGTAAAAGCACACTTTTTTGCTGATATAACTACATCTACAGCAGGGGCTTTTGCTGGCACAGCTATGTCTATCATGAGTCATGTGCCTGACCGAAACAGCTATGCCAGCACAAGTTTGTAGTGTAGCCCTGGCTCCTATGAGAATTTTTGCTTGGAGGTGTAAATTTTATCCCCTTTCTCTCCAGAACGTCATTTTACACTGCACAGTTGGTTGAAGCTGGCCTGATAGGAAAGCTTTTAGGTTCCAGTTTTCTATAGAATTGTAAACATCAGTAAATGGAGAAAGTCTAGGGCAGTGGTTCTCAACCAGGGGTCTGAGGCCCGCTGGGGGGCTGCGAGTAGGTTTCACAGGGGGCCGCCAAGCAGGGCCAACATTAGACTTGCTGGGGCCCAGGGCAGAAACCAAAGTCCTGCTGCATGGGGTGAAGCCCAGGCTCTGAGCCCCGCCACCCGGGGCTGAAGCCGAAGCCTGAGCAATGTAGCTTCGTGGCGACTCCTGTGGCATGAGGCCCCAGGTAATTGCCCTGCTTGCTACTCCCTAATGCTGTCCCTGGCTTTTATATGCAGAAAACCAGTTATTGTGGCACAGGTGGGCTGTGGAGTTTTTATAGCATGTTGGCGGGGTGGGGGGGGAGGACTCAGAAAGAAAAAGGTGGGGAACCCCTGGTCTAGGGCATGATGCTGGAAAGCTTGTAGCATAGTATCTGCTCTGAACATGCTGCACGAGGATTAGGCAAATGAAGCACCTGGAGTTGCTGGCAAGTAACTGATATCTAAGCACCAGATGTGATTTTAAAATTAAGGCCGGGGGGGGGGGGGGGAATTACACACACAGACAGTCTGGTCCCTTGACTAAATTTATCTCTTCTTGTCAAACAAATTGTATCTCCAACTGCACAGCTTCGGGAGGCAACAAGTTGTTACCGGATTATTCAAGAGACTGTCTCTGGGAGGAAAGATTTACATTATGTATCCTCTGTCTGTCCCTCTAGCTTTCTCTTATGGGCAACAAACAGATGATTAAAGGATTGGGTTTTTAAGTATAGCCAGGTAAGCCTGGGGAAAATCTACCTGATGAAAGACAACAAACACAAAGTTCTTCAGTTTCCCTGGTCTGAAGAATTTAAGCCAATAGAAAAGATGAATGACACACTGGAGCTTGCAAAATATAAAATATTCTGTATTCTTTCAGGCAAGATGCTATGGTCAGCAGTTTGGGACTCAGTATGTCTATCTTCCCACCACCTAGCATCTTTATATGCTTCTGTCAGTCTCACAGACATTAAGTAGCGGGTTCAAATCAAAAGGTGTTTGTGACAGAAAGTTGTGACCAGGTGATAAAATAAAAAAGTAGGCTTTACCTTCCCACATTCTAAGGGCTTTGTACAGGCCCTGAAATTCAAGGGGCGGAGGGCTTTCCAAAGCCACATTTTCCTCTTTTTGTTGTTGTTGTCCTGTGGCTGCTGATCTGGTTTGTGAATGAGTCGCATGTACATCCAGTGGCTGTTCAGTGTTTTATAGATTACATGGTACCTGCTGAACTTCTGTAGAGTGCACATGGATGAAATCTGTGATTGTACAGTTCTCCCCTCAATCCGCTGACAGAACTGGAGCTGTTCTGGAATAACTTCTGTATACTGTATGCTGACCTGATTACTGGGCTGACCAGCTGACCTGATTAGTGGTTTAGTTAATAAGGAGCATTTGTAGGAACCAGACTAAGATGCAGGCAACCACCAAACTATCTGAAGAAGCTAGGCCTGCTCAGGTTACCATGGGGATAGTGAGCCTTTAGGAAAGGTAGACATACACTTAGATTGTGTTGTTTTAAAATCCCTTTTCTCTAAATGCTCTGGATGGGATCCACAAAGGGACTTGGGACTTAGGTGTTGCAACAGTGAGCATCATAGTTAGGGTTGCCAACCCTCCCAGTTTGGCCTGGGTCTCCTGGAATCGGGCTCGATCTCCTGGAGACTACTGAAGCCAATCCAGGAGATTTTAGGCCGCTAAAAGTCCGGCGGCGCAGCGGGACTAAGGCAGGCTCCCTACCTGCCCTGGCTCCGCGGCACTCCCGGTAGCAGCCGGCATGTCCGGCGACGGCAGCAGCTCCTAGACGCAGGGGTGGCCAGGGAGTCTCCGCGTGCTGCCCCTGCCCTGAGCTCCGATTCCGTAGCTCCCATTGGCTGGGAACGGGGAACGGCGGCCAATAGGAGCTGCAGGGGAGGTGCCTGCAGGCAGGGGGCAGAGCCACCTGGCCCCCCCTGCGCCTAGGAGCCGCTGCCGGACATGCTGACACTTCTGGGAGCCACCCAAGGTAAGTGCTGTCCGGCCGGAGCCTACACCCTGAACCTCCTCCTGTGCCCCAACCCCCTGCCTCAGGCTCAGCCTGGAGCTCCCTCCCACACTCCCAGCCCAGTGAAAGTGAGGGTGGGGGAAAGCAAGCGACGGAGGGAGGAGGACTGGAGTGAGCAGGGGGCAGGGCCTCGGAGATTTTTTTTTTAATATGGAGATATACCTATCTCATAGAGCTGGAAGGGACCCTGAAAGGTCATCGAGTCCAGCCCCCTGCCTTCACTAGCAGGACCAAGTACTGATTTGTGCCCCACATCCCTAAGTGGCCCCCTCAAGGATTGAACTCACAACCCTGGGTTTAACAGGCCAATGCTCAAACCACTGAGCTATCCCTCCCCCGAGAAGGGGCATGGCCTTGGGGAAGGGGTGGGCAAGGATGTTTGGGTTTGTGCGATTAGACTGTTGGAAACCCTAGTCATAGTACCTAACTTTTAGGCACCTGGAAAATCACAGGACCAACACTGTAACCCCCAAAGCTGAGTTAGGCACCTAGGCTCCCTATACAATAAATGGGGAGAGGATAGGCACCTAAGAATGCCATCCACAAAAAGGCAGCACGCTAGTTGGGGAGCTGCCTAAGCTAGCCAAATGGAAGCTGGCAATGAGAAGGGTGTGTCCTAAGCCCTGCCCAGAGATTGGTACCTAAGTCTAGGCTGCAGGTAAGGGCCTATCTCTGCATAGTGATCCATGAATGGGAACCCCTCTCCTGCAGTCAGGTGCCTTACGCACCCAAGGTATTTCTTGTGAGAATGTATTTGGGCGCCTGCCTTACTCCACACAAAATGGCCACAGGAGGTGGTGACGGTGGTGCCCTCCTTATACTTTTTGCCTAGGAGTTGGAGCACTCACCTGGGATGTGGGAGACCCAGGTTCAATTCCTTGCCTCTCTGTCAGAGGGGCAAAAAGGATCTGAACAAGGGTCTCCGCCCACCAGGGGAGTGCTCTAAGCACTTCTTCTTAGCACATGCACAACATGCCTCAGGTGGCACGTGACCAGGATTCATCACTAAATTTGGTCTGCTGGCTGGATCGTTAGCATCCCCGGCCCGGGCACTGACAGGGCGTGCGACATGAACGCTGATCCATGCCCCCTAACCACTGGGCTATGGGATAGTCTGATGCAGAGCTCCCTGAGTCTCTCCTGTTTAAGCTGTTCCACTGTGGATAGATAATGGAAGAGTGACTGGAGCAGAGGGATGGGACTCTGGGGGTGCATCTACACAGCGAGCAGCACTGAGTCCCAGAGCTACAGCCTCGGGCTTGTGAGGCTTGTGCTGTGGGGGGGAAAAATGCTAGGTAGACATTCAGGCTCAGGTTCTGAAGTTTAGGGAGCGGGGTGGGCTAAAGAGGCAGAGTCTGAATGTCTACTCAGCTATTTTTAGCCCTGGCCTGTAGTACTGCAAGCCCAAGTCTGTCGTCCTGTGCTGAGACACGCTGCTTTGGGCAGCTGCTTGCTGTGTCAACCTACCTTGGGTCTCCCACCTCCCAGTTGGGTGCCCTAACCACTGGACTAAAGAGTCATTCCCTGTCTCACCCAATGACTGTTGTACTGTGGATAAATACTTAAATTGCAAATGGAGCATGGAGGTTAGAGAGAGATTTCACTGCTTAAAAGTATTTGCTGGGAGTTTCCAGATCAATATTTCCACTGGCAGTTCAGCGGCTCATCTGTCTTTCAAGAAGAAAAGATCAAGCTGTTTCACCTGTGGCATGTGTACACAGCCATGGGCGGCTCTTGTAATTTCACTTGCAAACTATTTCCTTCCTCTTTTGTTCACTGATGACAGATCAGATTTCTGCAAGGTCTCTTTTCACAGTACTTCAAAGGACAAAGGTTAGCACCATATGGGTAAGAATAAGCCCATGATAGACAGCCCCCGGCATGCTCTTTGAAACAGAGGCTACATGCAAGGAAGGAGCTCAGAACACGAAGATAGAAATAATACTCACGTTCCACTGCTGCTTTTTCAGTGCCATGAAGGCTCTTCATGGAGACTTATGGGCGCAATAAGGGCCAAGTTTTCAAGGAGCTTCAGCCCAGCCTCTAAAGCTGCACCCACTATTTTTGCAGTGTGACTATGTTTGCAAAACTATGGGTGTAGATAAACACAATCCCTCTCCCCCCAAAAAGCCTGCATGTGCAAATAATCCTTGCTAAGCATTTAGCTCCGGTCACCACCGCAGTAGAGAGATGAGGAAGAGACAAACTGAGGCAGGGAATGGGCTGGATGTGTATGGTGTAACCCAATTAAATAAAGACACACTCTCAGTTCAGGTCTGAGAAAATTCAGACTTGCATTGCTCAATGTGAAAAGGTAAGTAGCTCAGATTTCTAATCCGGTATTAGAAACTCACTGTGGCTGAGTCAGTCACACAGAGATCAAACTGAGCCTTGGGAGGGGCTCATCTCCACTCCAGATCTCATTACAATACCTGTTGGGTGAGCAGCTATGACTCAGCAAAGCTGCAGGTCCACTCCAGCAGTAACAGGCCTTTGTGGCATGCATCTCCTTGAGATTTCATTAGTTAGACTGGAATGTTGCAAAAGGCTAGTGACTGCACACTTTTAAAAAGGTAAGCCTAGAGAAGCATTACTCAGCCACTTCTCCTCCCTCCATTGAATGGAGCCACAAATTGCTTGTAGCGCTATCATCACCCCACAAACCACCTCCTGCCATTGCACAGCATGATTTGCAGTTGGCCTCGCTCAGCCTCACTAGTGAGTCATCCCTATGCCTGAGCTGGTGAGCACTGAGGTCATTCCCTGCAAGTCCTGTGATAGACCCATGCCAATCAACCAGAGCCCACAAGCAAGGGCCTAACCAGATGATCCCAAAGAAGGTTCCTAATCAAAGCTGCAACTTTAGTCTGCTCAGTGGTGCTGCCTTGCTGGGAGAATTCCCAGCTGCCTGGTAGTTCTGACAGACTGCTCCCACCTCAGCTGGCCCACCCAGCTATTCTGACAATCACCCCATCTATTGACATAGCATTGCAGGCCAATGTTAGGGTGTCACACAGTATTTATTCTGTGGCTCACTGCAGCTCCAATGCAACATTCTCATCAGCCTCTCCCCCTCCTTCCTGCTACTGGTAACTAGAATGGATGTGGCTATTTCACCACTTTTCCCATCCTCCCATTGCTGAGAGGGCCAGGGTATGATAAGTATTTCTGCTCACTCCCTCCTGCTTAACCCTGTTCCTGGCTGCTCCAAAGGACAGAGACCACAGTAGCCCCAGACAGCTTTTAGTGAGTAAATGTCATATATTAGAGAGAAAGAGAGAGAGAGTTTGAGCACCCTAAGTCCTTAGCTGGTGTACATTGAAGTAATTGTGCAGGCGTTGATTTACCTGAACTGAGGGTATGATCATGGATGTGCTTTTTTATCTCTTCCCCCCCCCATCCCCCCATATTGTTGTTTTCTCTTCTTTTCAGTCTTTTGATGCTCTGCCTTGGGCTTGAGGGTGCCAGTTAATGCTGTGACGCTCCCCAAGGGTAGCCCAGGTTGTGAAGCACGTCACCATCACTTGCCCATAGCGTGAGGAAGTCTTCTCTGTGGCTGCTGTGGATCAGCTCCCTGAAACCACCAGCCTCAGGCAACACAAGCACTGCCTTCCAGGCCTCCCTCTATCTGTACACATTAGCAATAGGCACACACCAACCCCTGAGTCCTTGGAAGCATTTCCTGTTGTGCCCAGCCCCTTGCCCACTGAACGCTCTCAGAATTACCAGGCCTGCTGCTCCCAGAAGAACAGCACACGCCAGCTTGTAAGATTGCACTCAGGATCACCACTTTACTTAATACCACAGCACTTAGGTATGTTTCTAGTGAAAGCAAGAATAAGGTCATTATCAATGAACAGAGATTCAAGTAAGAGTGAGTAAGAAGACTGGAAACACATGGTTACATACATGCTTCCTAGAGACTAAAATTTACTAACAAGTTACCCTCCTGTCCAAAGAAGCTTATCTCATCCAGTCTCTCCAGTGTTTTCAGCCAGGCCTGCATGAGACCTCTCTTCCAGGAAGTAGATGCAATTTACTTCTTCAGTGAAGGATGCCAGGGTGTCGTCTTTGTCCCCCAAATACACTAGAGCAAACCTTTGATGTGCACCTCAAGATAGGGGGTCTCCCTTCCTCCGCGGGGGCTCAGGTGGAAGGGGTGGGGCTGGGGGCTAGTATCCCCAAGCCGGTGGTTCACGGGTCACCCATGCCCCCCACATTGTTTGGTTCTTCTGTTACTATTCTCTCTCTGAAGTTTTTACAATCTGTATTATCATCCAGTTTAGCCTTGTGAGAGGAGACCCATTGTCAGCCATACAATACTTAATATACATGTAAACAGCCGGATAGATTAACATTTCTTGTCTGACAGAAAACCTATTTTGACACCTTTGCTGGTGACCAGTCCCTAGACAATGATTTTAAAAATGTAATTTTCTGTTTCTATACATAAATCCTTACACAACATCCGTACATACATTTTGCAATAATATTGATGACCAGTGTGACACGCTTTTATTTGAGACCTCACATGACACTCTTTAGTTGACCTAGTAGCATCCAAAATATGCCAGGTCATTAATTACATGATTACATACTATTTGTCCACAGGATCCCTGCCTCATTCAGTGAAGGCCAGTTATTCAATATTTTTTTTTCTCTCCTTCACATTCAGTGGGTGACCCCAGTCTTCATTTACTGCACATCAACAAACCCAGCACTGAATACACAATAATTAATCTCCTTATGGTCATACCTGTGGTGCTCTTGCCATAGCCTCTGAGTGCTTCACAAACATCAATGAATTTATCTTCTCAACACCCTTGTGAGAATAGATGCTGTTATTATCACCACTTTACAGGTGGGGAACTGAAGTATAGAGAAATTAAAGCCAAGATGGCCACTAGTTTTCATGCACCATGGCTCTGAGCCAGAAAGGTATTTAGGCGCCTAATGTCCATAAATACCTTTGTGGGGCTTGGCCCAAGAGCCTGAATTTTCAGAGTATTTAGTATTTTTATAGGATTTTATATGTTCAGAGCTCAGCTTTGATTGTAGCTGTGAGTGCTTAGCAATTTTGCAAATCCAGCCCCAGGTGTCTCATGTTGGGCACCCAGAAATCAAGGAACATACAGTTAGTGGCTACTTGTGAAAAGTTTGGTTTAAGTGACTTGCCCAGCATCACAGAGATAGAAGCAGAGAGAACCAAATTCTCCAAGGAGGCATTCAGCTGTCTTCACCATGAGATTATCCTTTCCCTTCCTGCTAGCCCCAGCCTTCTTCACTTCTGAACAAATGAATCAGGGGTCCAACAGTCTCTTTCACTACCCAATCCTGCTTAATCCCCAGCAAAGGGCCCTCGTGTGCATTCAGTGAAACAGGTGCCCTATGGAAAAAATAGCATGTGATCATGTAATTAAAGCTTGTATCATAATGAATACACACGAGGGGGGGCTGAATTAAGGTTACATGGGCAACCTTAGTTCTAGTATTTCCTCACTTTAGAGTGCTTGACTTGGCAACCTCAACATTCTTTTAAAGTAGTTATTGAATGTTGCAGTCTTTACCTTCCAATAGTGCTTTGTGGTCTCAGTCAAGATCAAGGCCTCATAGTTTTAGGCATTTTACTATGGGTATGTCTACACTTAAAAGGCTACAGCAGCAAAGCTGCACCACTGCAGTGGTGCTGCTGTAGCGCTTCAGTGTAGACACTACTTGTGCCCCAAAGAGCTTACCATCATTATAGACAAGACAAAGGCTGGGAGAAACTGTTGCTAGTGTCCCTTCAGTTTTTTGTTAAAAATTCATTACTTTTTCCAGTATTCCACAGATGTTTCTATCATGCCTGTCCCTAAATTAAAATGTTTATTACACTGTCTTGAGGAGTGTACTGAGCACTCAGAATCACTGTATCAGGAAGATGATCTATTTGGTATTTCTAATTTATATTTATGGTATTTACTCACTCTCAGGGGAGGGGGAAGCAAAACAAAATCATAGTTACTAGAGCTGGATGGAAAAAGGTAAGTATATCTTATGAAAAGAGTCAAAATATGCTAAATATGAGTCAACAGTGTGATGCTGTTGCAAAAAAAGCAAACATGATTCTGGGATGTATTAACAGGTGTGTTGTGAGCAAGACACGAGAAGTCATTCTTCTGCTCTACTCTGCTCTGGTTAGGCCTCAGCTGGAGTATTGTGTCCAGTTCTGGGCACCGCATTTCAAGAAAGATGTGGAGAAATTGGAAAGGGTCCAGAGAAGAGCAACAAGAATGATTAAAGGTCTTGAGAACATGACCTATGAAGGAAGGCTGAAAGAATTGGGTTTGTTTAGTTTGGAAAAGAGAAGACTGAGAGGGGACATGATAGCAGTTTTCAGGTATCTAAAAGGGTGTCATAAGGAGGAGGGAGAAAACTTGTTCACCTTAGCCTCTAAGGATAGAACAAGAAGCAATGGGCTTAAATTGCAGCAAGGGAGGTCTAGGTTGGACATTAGGAAAAAGTTCCTAACTGTCAGGGTGGTTAAACACTGGAATAAATTGCCTAGGGAGGTTGTGGAATCTCCATCTCTGGAGATATTTAAGAGTAGGTTAGATAAATGTCTATCAGGGATGGTCTAGACAGTATTTGGTCCTGCCATGCGGGCAGGGGACTGGACTCGATGACCTCTCGAGGTCCCTTCCAGTCCTTGAATCTATGAAAAAGACATAGTTTTTCATTGTGTTTGAAATTTTTCATGAGGGTTTTAATTTTTTATGAAAAAAATTGTTTAAATTTTTTCCCTCCCACTCAGGGTGGAGAATAACCTACTCTCTCACTGTTTTCCAGTTTTAAAACCCATAGCAACACTTTTTTATACTTATAAAAAACACAGGAAGAGAAGGAAAGGCAAGTGTGTTCCTCCTCCCCTCCCCCCCATCAAAATGAAAATTTCAGGAAAAAAATTGCAACATTTATCAAAATGAAAAATTTCAACCAAAATGAATTATATTTCATAAAAATGTTCATGTCAGTATAAAAGGCATTTTACATCCAAAAAAATTTCATTTGAAAGTTTTGACCAGTTCTAGGAAGAACAGTTTAATGGGAAAATCCATACCCTAGAGGATATCATATATCTTTCTGGCAGATTTGTGTAGCTTTATCATTGGAATACAAAACATTTAAATCCATTTAAACCCTACATAGAGGTCTTAAGTGACACATAGGTTTTGTGCTGGTCCTCTGCACAGGATAAATTTCATCTAGAATGCATTTCATAACACAGCACTTTGAATCCCAAGTGCCTTTCAGGTCCAAGTGCTTTACATATACTAATGAATTGTGTCTTGCAACCACCCACTGAGATAGTGACGTACACTTATTCCCATTTTACAGATGGGAAAACTGAGGCATAGGCGGTCAGTAGCTCACCTGAGGTCACTCAACACATCAGTGATGGCTGGGAATACAGAAGTCCTGACTCCCAGACCCTTGCTTGAAACACTAGCAACAGCTCCACCTCTCTAGCTTGCCCTGTAAGATATTTCATATAGTACTTAACATATATGTGTGTTTGCTCTTTTTCTAGGTTGTTCAGGGTCTGGTAATTGGAAGACTAACTAGTCGTTTTACAGAGAGGACCCTGATCATGTTGAGTGTCTTAGTCTTCAGTGGAGTGGGCCTTGCTATGGTAAGACAATGGGTGGGATTTTTAAAAGAACCTTAGGCCTGGCCTACATTTAAAAGTTATGCAGGTATAAATATATTGGTGAGGGGTGTTTTTTTTTTTTTTAAACCAATATAGCTATACAGGTAACAGCTATCGTGTAGATGCAGTTATATTAGTATGTTTAGTATGACTTATCAGCATAGTTATCCCCCTTCCCATACATGCATGGCTGTTCTGACATGAAGCACCTTTTTACCAATATAACCATGCCCACAATAGAGAGGTTGTACTGCTTTAATGAAGTAAAGCAATATGGCTTTGCAGCATAGACAAGCCCTTAGTGACTTAGGTCAAAAGGTTCAATGACTTTCAGTGAAACTTGTGTTCCTAAAGGGCTTGTCTACACACAAGTTATACTCTCAACCTGTACTGGTGCCGTTAAATCAGTACAACCCCCTAGTGGATGCAGTTAGAGTGGTATAAAGGTGCTTCCTATATGGGAAAGGGAACAAGCTGTATTAGTATAAGAAAACTTCATATTGCTGGAAGGCCTCATCTACCCAACAGAGTTTACTGGCATCACACGCACTCACGCACCCACCCATCCCTGCTGTTTCATACAACTATGCCAGCAAAATCCCCAGTGTAAAAACAACTGTGCTGACAGAAGAGTGCTTCCGTCAGTTTAGCTAATGCCATTCAGGGACATTACTGTGCTGGCAGAACTACTGTTGGCTTATGCTGTGTCTACACTAGGAGACTATGCCAGTATAGGTATACCAACCAAGGCACTGTAATGTAGATAAGCCCTAACTGTGACCACACTAGAGGTTGTACTGGTATAACTCTTTTGGTAAACAAAAACAACAATAATGAAACCCCACAACACACTCCTCACACACCTAACATAAAGAGTCATACCAGTACAAAACCATGTTTAGAACAGGCCTGAGTAACTTGATGCTTTTGAAAATCTTACCCTCAGTTTTTGCTTGGTTATGTTTCCTGAACTTCTCTGAAAGTAAGTGAAAGTTACAGGAAAAAACCCCACACTTTGACAAGTTTGCTGGTGATATTAGGGGTTGGTCGTTTTGAACAATCGAGTTTAGTGCCTTTTTGGAATGAAGCAGAGAACAATTTTTGTGTACCTCAGTCTTGAACTGCCAAGACTCCAGGGTGCATGAAGTCTTGGACGAGGATGACAGAGAAAAATGACACTAGATTCAGCTGTTGGCCTTTAGAAATTCACTGAATAGTTTGGCCTTGAACCCTCTAACTAGCATTTGATTATTGTGTATGTTGCAATGAAATGGCTGTGTTACCGTGGCAAAAATGACAGGTCTTATTCACATACTTGTTGCACTGTAACCTTGTTTGTGGGCACACAGAGGTTAAGTGACTTTTCCAAGAGGACATATCAAATCCATGCCAGAGTAAGGAATAGTAACCCAGTTTTCCTGACTTCCAGACCCATACTCGAGCTACTAGGCAACACTGTGTCCCCTATACAAGTTAGAACACAGAGCTAGGAGCCAGGAAGGTCTGGAGTTTTAATCTGAGAAAGTAAACCATCGTTTCATTGGGTGACCTTGTGCCAAGTCACCTGATTGCTTTGTGCTGACCTGTGCTTCCACACAGAGGCTGCATGAGCACCAAATTGGGTCATACCAAAGGGGTGCAAATCACCTTTTCCCTGCTCAACCCAGATAGAATGGCCTGTCTTAGCAACGCTTCCTAAACCCTACCAGCCAGAGAACTGAGGAATCAAAATCATGAGCACAATATGGGTCCTACATGGGGTTGCATACTGTGCTGCCATAAGTCCAGCATGCCATTCATCATCATCACACACACAGCTGGCCTGAAACAAGCCTAATGGATGAACTTCAATGGCACCGCCTGAGATGCAGAACCTGAGTGGAGCCCAATTACCCTCCTTAGTCTTGCTGTCTCAGGAGTGATGGAGCAGGTTCACTGAAACATTTTAGCATTCCTGTCAATGCTCCAGACTTTAATTACCTCAGAAGATTTAGAAATGAGTGAAGGCAGTAATGAGAACATCATGAGCCAAGCAAGATGGCATCTCTTATTCAGACTCTTTGTTTTGTGAATTTGTTAGATGAGGTGTCATTGAAAAGACTTGAAACCCATCCAAAGCAGTAGGAATAGGATGTATGTTTTTAGTAATAATAATGAGGAAGGATAAAAAGGGAGTAATTTAAAGAGCATAATTTAAGTTTCCTCTGCATAGATCACAGTGTTGTTGCTGGGCAGCACATATAACTGTGGATTAATGAGCCACGGTTGGAAGAAATCCAGCCCAAAGAAGTTCTTACTAACTTTGTGGGGGAACTCTGCTGTGTATTCACTTCAGAGCTGGCAGTTAGGACATGCCCAGGGGGCTTGGGGACATCCTGATGGCATGGGCCTGAGAGACAAGGGTCGGGAATGACTTCCTAGGACAACTATTCATAGGAAAATACAGCTGCAGTCCTTTCCACCCAGGAGAGCTTATCAAAAAGTCCTCTGTTCGAGGGGCTGCCAAGAAAACATCTGTGTGTGGGGTGACTTTTCATAATGGAGGTCCCAACAGGGATGAGCCTTGTTGAGGCAGCTTGTTGCAGTGTCAGGGGGGCCCTGGCTGCCCTCAGCACTCAGATTACAGATCTGGGGTCATAAAATGTTTGACTTTAATTCCCCCTCCCTCCCTTTCAAGCATGAGCATTAAAGATAGATCAACTTAATTTTTTCCTCCTACTATGTACTTGCTATTGTTGGCCTGCCAATGGATGCCACTTCTGCAAAACAAAGCCTTTTCCTCAAGAGTGGAAGCAAGTAGAGAGAGCAGCTGTTTGAAAAAGAAACCTAAACATCTCCCTGGAAGGGTTTTGGCATCTAGCACAGGAGGTGCTCGGTGGGACTTTTCATGGCCTCAGAGGATAATTTTGCAGCTTGAAAGGAGTCTAGATGATGGGTGCCTATTACCTGGAGGTTGAAGATGGGGCAGGGGTGGGTCAGCTGGGAGATGTGGGGAGTTTGAACAGCCGGGATGGGCAATCAGTGTTCAGAGGAGATGATGCTTCTCATTTGCAGATGTGGGAAGGCTTACGAGTTAACGGGGTCTGGGAGGGGCTGCAGAAAGGTTTGGTAGTCACATGAGGGATGTTTTCCTCTAGGGGGTGCATGTTTTTGACTTGCCCTGCCCCTTCTCTCCTGTTTCCCATCCATCTGCCTTTGAGCCCCCTCCTGGGACCCCAGGCACAACCCTCCCTATCTGAAAAATAAATTCCAGGTTTGGCAATCATGTTCATACTGAGGCCTTCCAACCCTGATTCCTATAGGGCCTCAGCGGGGGGAAGCACTCCCTCTGCTTTTAACGGTCATTCCCCACTTTTGTTGTTTGTTATTGAAGGGCCCGTCCAGCATTTATCGTCTAATTCAGGGAGACATGGTTCTGCTGCCTCCACACTGCCCAGGTGGCAGACAATTTCCAGAGGTCAGGGGAGTGTTAAAGCTGTGTTCTCTCCTGACATCCCTGCATGAGCTCTAGAAGCATTTGCTCTAGCAAAGGAGCTCTTATCATCCATCCACTGGTCTGAATATTTTGTGCACCAAGGCTATATCCTGTAGTCCTGACCCAAAACTTAGGCAAAGGTCCCATGGAAATCAAGGCACCTATCTACCTTAGCCTCCAGACAGGGGTTTAATATATACATACTTTTTAATCCAGTCAGGAAAATGTTTTAAACCTCAGCATGAGCAGGTCATGAGTTAGGTATGTTTCTGGGCTTGTTTTCTCTCTGTAACCAAGAGACGCTGACTGGATTTTATGAAAGGAAAATCCATGCAGGATGATCCAATGAGTAAAACTTCCAGCTTAACAAAGGATATAAATGATCTCCAGATGACAGTAAAAGAAACACACCTCAAAAGTAAACATAGGATAAGAGACTTCCAGTACAGAGCGAGGGAGGAGGGGCATTAATTTCCTTTCCGTGCTCCAAAGAAATCCATTTATTTGACCAGTCGGGATTGTGAATGAATTCAGAGCTGGTTTAGCCCCACTGCATAAGAAGTTTATTCTTGTACTTTTGTTTAAGTAATAAACTGCTGAAATGACGTCTCTGCTCAGAACATGTGCAATAAGAAAATTGTTACATTCACTAATTATGCTCATTAACGTGTCCTTATGACTGGGAGACCCATTCCAGATTACTGAATTCAGTGAATTCATTAGCAAGTATACTGACAAACAGGATTTTAGTGATCCCAAGGGTACAGTATTACATAATGTACTGTGTTCATTTATTTTGACAAGCAAAGTTTAGTTTTAATTATTTATGATGATGCATTATAATGGGTGCTGTAGCGTGTTTTGTATAAGTAATGAAGACTTAAAGAGACTGTACTACAGGCCCCTGCTATTAAATTTTTCCTGAGAGGTGGAGCAGACAGCCTGGGGGAAGAAGGGGGGGATTGTGGGAATTGTCACGCTTTGTGAATTAGCAAAGCAAAACTAGATGAGGTTCTACCTTAATGTACAGGTTATAGTTTCTTACATATACTGAATGTTTATAATAATGCATTAAACACAAATTTAACAGAAGTGATTTGAATGGGCTGGATCTTCTATTGGTGCTGCATCAGAGCTTCATCACTGTACACCAACCCGGAGTCTAGTGCACTATGTATTTATGAAAATCCAGGTAGGATTGTATCTCATCAGTGACATTATCCTTTGTGCTGCCCAGGAGCTGGTTTTCTAATAGACGTGGTATATTTTGTTCTGTCACTTAGGCGCTGATGACCAACGTGTTCCATTATTGCATCATTGCTCTCCCCATGGTATTTGCACTCTGCACTATGGGCATCATTACGGACAGCATTCTCACCAAGTCCGTCCCTCCTTCTGACACTGGTAAGACTTGTGAAAAGACTAGATTTTTTTTTTTTAATTAGACGATCTTCCAGCTCAGACTCTGTGCCTTGTGACTTTTAAAGCCTGAGGTTTCAAGCTGTGAGCTGGCATGTGCATAAACGCTGCTGTGCTGATGCTGTGCTGCCAACCACGACTTAGAGCGTTGTGGGAAGAATGCCGAGTTCCCAGCACATCCCATCAGGCATAATTTGACTAAGAACAAAGCGTAACCTGTATTAGTCCTGCATCTCTGCCAACCAATGAACGCTGGTCAGAAGAAGCAGGCCTAGACTTACAAGGAGGCCTGCAGTGAGCCAGTGACCAGCATCAATTGACAGCACAACAAGAGGCAGAATCCTGCAGCCTTTACTTAGACTAAAATCCACCTTGCTGCAGAGGAGCTGTGCAAAACTTTACTTATGCTTAAGGCTTAGGTGAATCACAAGGCCTTGTGTCAGCCCTCTGCACTTAGGACAGTGCTCCCAAAGCTTTTTACCTCATTTCCCCCCTTACCCATGTCTGCGCCCTCCTCCCCTGGAGCAGGGTCATGGCTCTGGGAGGGGGGGACGTGGACAGGAATAAGGGAGCTGAGGCTGGGGTCACAGCTGGGGGCGAGACCAGGAGCAGAGCCCCCTGAACATTCCTCTGCGCTGCCCCTTGCTGGGCACGCCTCATAGTTTGGGGACCTCTGATTTAGGATCATAAGATTGAGATTAATAGATTTGGCCCTTGAAGGGGCTAGGATAAAAGGAAGAGCTACAATATAGGACAGCTAATGAGCTGAGTCATATTTTAAGGTTGTCACACTTCATAGCGCCCTTGCCACACTGCTGCAGTGTGGTTGTGCAGTTTTCATTTTACAGTAAGGCACATTTCTGAGAAACGTGCCATTCCCTGTAATTTATGTCAGAAACCAGGATGAGCAGGTACAGAATGAACAGAGGACTAGCTTGTACAGTATTGACCAAACACTCCATTTATGACTGTATGTTCCTCGTAGTCATTCAGGCTCTTGCTGCCTGCACTTCCACTTGCAAATACCCAGCCATATGGCTGGATCCAACAAGGAAAGGTCCACATAGCTTTCCTGTTACTCAGGTGCTTCTTTTCATGCAAAACCAGGCTATGGGACACCATGATAAACAATAAATGCTCAGTATTGAAACATGGTCGCATATTCTTGCAAATGAGGGGCCCTGTTCAGGCAGAGAGTCACCCTAGACATGAAACTTAAAAGGAGTCATGATTTCTGTGTATTATAATAAAGGAAGTGTCTGGCCACCACCCTATTGGAGAGGAAGGGTCAAAGTCCTGAAAAAGTCTTCATCATCTGAATGTCCATGCCTTCCTTCAATGAAAGAGTTCTCCCAGGATGCAGTGCCATACATATTGTAGCAACATCAGCATGACACTCTGAACCTTCCTTTCCAATATTGTAGTGGGCAACTGAGAGGCTGCTAAGCCCAGCAGACTCCTGGGTTTTGCCAAGCAACCTTATTGTCCTATCTACCATGGACAAAACAAAGACTTCTGCCTGACAGCTTCACTGTTCTATGTGAAGAGACCGGGAAACTACAGATGGTTACCCACAGAGCCAGCCACCATAATCCATACATAGCAGCTACAGCTTTGGGTTGCAGCTGGTTATAATAATTGTGCTTAAATTATTTTGTGATGTTTCCATGTGCTGTTAAAAGAGTTGTTGCATTTTGCCATAGAAGAGGCTGTGGTTCAATGGTGGGCATGTATATTTATTTCCTTCAGATGTGACCAGAAAATGTAAGCACACATCTGTGCTGCTGCAGCAATGTTCTGGTGAGCCTTGCTTGGCCCCCACCATCTATGTCCAAATTATTCTTGCTAGAAGTAGAGCGTCCTTTTGTGTGGAATGGGGCATATTAAGATGAGTTAGTACCTATCTGCAGGTGATGCTTCTGCTCTCTTAAGCCCTACCCCCATGGCTCCACTCCACAAATATCTGTGGAGTTGTTCTCTTTTGGGAGATCCATAACTGGACCAGTCAGATTCTATCCTGCATTCCCCATTCCGGCTGCAGCTTTATGGGCAAGTGTCTATACAGAGCCCAGTTGAAATTTAACTCAAAGTTTGTACAGTCTGTCAAAGGTTGTAAAGCACTTTGGGATTTTTCTGGATGACAATGTCCCATTGTTAGCCTGATTAATTTAAGGCTGAAATCTACCCCGCATACATTGTGAGCACTTAGAGCCATTGAATCTCGGTTAGATTTTAATTTGTTTGCTAAAACGTATTTAGTTCACACTGAGCTAAGGACAGAACTTTCCAGGACTCGATTCTGTGCGAATGAAAATCAGGAGTTTCAAGGCTTCAAAAAATGTTTGAGGGAGGGCAGTGGAGGAGGGGCAGAAATGGCATTTAAACATAGAGCAAATCTGGAAATCATCCAGACTGCTCTCAAAAGGCTTTTGTGAGGAAAAATGGAGCATGCTCCTCTTTCAAAGCCCAGAGGCTAACTTCGGTCACAAGTGAGCATGAGTTTAGTGGCCTCTTCGTAGTCCTTGTTTGTTTGCGTACATTATTAAGTTGCCCCCCACCCCCAATTCAGCAAGATTGGCAGTCTCTGCTGAAGGACAGTGGAGAGGGTGGTACTGCAACTTAGGACAAAGGTGCACTTGCAAAGGTTGTATGGAGCCCAGAACTAGCACATTGGGGAGTATTGCAAGAAAAGATTGTGTGCATTTGGAGAGCTGTGCATGGGCCCAGGACTACAATGGCAGGGGATTGTAGCAGGTCAGCATTGAGGTGCGTTGGCAGAGTTGTGTTTGGGCTCAAAACTAGATTGGCAGGAGGTGCTGCTGCAGGTCAGAATTGCAGTTCTTTAGCAAAAGCATGAGGAGGTCAGGGTAAAACTTGTACAGCCTGATACTAAAGACAAGTGCTGAGAGTCATTCACTTTCTCAAGTAGGATTTTGTTTTTAAAACTTTACATCAAGGCAGAGGCAACAGTGAAATCAAGAGTGCCTGACCTAGCAGAGCAATTTCAGTGTGTAAGCTGCTTCTTTGGAGTACCTGTGTAATGTAGTATGGGTGTGTTCCAGAGAAACAATGCTACTAAAATGTCTGCCACCCATTTCTGGTCATGGGTGGCACCATACAGTAGCCGTTCCACCCACATTCCAGATAAAACTATTGTCCCAACTGTACAAATGTACAATTTATGCTACAAATTAGTCATTTCTAGTTGCATTTGTTAATAAAGCTCTGCCTTTTAATAGCTCTTAAGCTTGATGTGATATTGTGACATTAAAGCTTTTCACATCAAAAGCACAGGAAGTGGCATTAGCCTTGAAGATTTTTAGTCAATTTAAAGAACACTCACGTTCACGAGATTGTTCTATTCGCCAGTTCAGCTTGAGGAACTCCCTTTGGAATTGTGTCTGTCTTGAGTCTCTCTGAAGGAATCTTCTGAAGATCTTTTCATTAAGGGCCCTATCCAGTATTGTCTGGGTCAGTTGTAGTCTTTCCATTGATCTTAATAAGCGCTGGGTCAGGCCTTTATGATAAAGAGGGGATTCGCCCCAGATTAGAGTGCCCCTCTTATGAAAGAGCTGGAAGACTGGATAGAAGTTAGTGGAAGCCGGTTGTCCAGTGAGGATTTTCTTTTCCACTGTCACAAAACATTAAAGCGTCCCTGCCCATCCCAAATAGGCTTGTCTACACTGGCAATTAACAAGGCTGCAACTTTCTCACTCAGGGGTATGAAAAAACACCCTCCTGAGCACAGCAAGTTGCAGTGCTGTAGAGCGCCAGTGTAAACAATGCCCCAGCACTGGGAGCTGCACCACGACCCCACACAAGGCACGTTAAAGTGCTGCCACGGCAGCGCTTTAGCGTTGCCGGTGTAGACTAGCCCTATAGTCCCACGCTGCAAAATTCAAACTGCCTAAAGATCAGAGGTGGTTCATACTGGGGGGTCTAATTTGGATCTAGATGGTTCTTTAGGAAACAGAAATTATCTGTCAGCAAAATAAACCTTTCAGAGGTGCAGACCTGGAGCCTGGGCCTGTTTAGAGGATGGATATCTGATTAAACATACACACACAACCCACCCACACACTACAAAGTGCCAGCTCAACTGTTGGGAGCCAGTTTGGCTGCTGTATATAGTAATTAGTTTAGTTCAAATGCCTGGAGGCGGGGGGAAATTGTAGAACCTGCCCAGAATGCTTGGTGGCTGTGTGATTGCTCCCACTGGGGAGAGGTCAATTTTGGGGATCCACCCAGCTCATTGATGGGGAGCAGTACCCAGAAGATCTGGCAGAAAGATTTTTCCAAGACACACACACATATTACTCCCCCTCCTACTGGCTCCCTTCTCAAACTAGCATTCTGAATAGAAGTACAGCAGGCTTGGATCTGCATTAGACTGAGGACTGGTCAGATTTCCTCTAATTCACAGTCGCCTAAAGATTTTTGGACTCAGTTCTGTTCCAGTTACATGGTCCTCCATCACTTTATAACTAGTAGAATCAAGTAGTGCATTTGTGCTCCCATTTAACTAGGCAGGCCTCCATGCATGGTGCCATACCTGACAGCAGGATCTTTATGTAAAGTCAAAATGCCTACATCCAGAGTTCTCTCACCTGTGCAAGCAGTGAAACAATCATATCAATATTTAAAATGGGCCCAAAACAAACAAACCAAAACAAAAAACACCCCACTTTGTGACCAAAGTCTAAGCTTATCTCCCTTCTCCTTCCCTGCTGTCCTGTTCTAAGACTTTTCATTTTGGTGATATACTGGTTTTCCTATATGAATAGCAGAATAATGTGCCTGCACCATACCACACGTGCTATAATATTCCATGTCCATTCATCTGCATGCACACATGCAAGTGGCCCTACGTTGCCAAGTAGTAAGTGCTTTCTCATGGTCTGCGGCTCCTGCTCTCTTTAAACTCCCAGCACGGCACAAGAATCTGGTGGAGCTCGATAATTGTATCCAGCATGTGTTCATTCATATTGAAGCAATCTTTATTTGTGAGGAGGTTTTTCTAGGGCATCATCTGTTCTGTTGAAAAAGACTAGTCAGAGCCCAGCCTTTCCGAGCCAAGTTGCTGTACTGACATCCTGAGCACGAGGACAAACTGTAATAGGTTGTTTTAGTAAGGTGGAAATGCACTGGTGGCTGCCTCATCTAATTATTGTATTAGAAAAGTCTGATCTTCCACGGTTTGCAAGAGACCGAGGACTAAATTACCACACCCTCAAGGAAATCAATGTTCCCAGTTGCAAGCCGAACTAAGAGGACTACTTCCAGCATCAGAGCCTAGCTCCCAGTATTGGGCACTGAATTCTTTCTTGAACAGTGCAGAATCTGATTGCCCTTTACTACAGTATTCCTGTTGTGTGAACACTGCAGTGGAGAGTTGAGATGGCTCACAGTGGAAGTCGCACACTTCTGGACACACAGGGGCCCTGTAAGCTATGTCTGTTCAACAAATTATCATTAAACCTTTGTAATTAGAATTAATTGGTCACTTATGTATGCACTTTTTCTCTCCCCTCTTCTGTAGGTGCCATGCTTGGGATATGTGCATCTGTTCCTCCCCTGACACGGACAGTGGGCCCAACACTAGGTGGAATTTTGTACAAGATGTTTGGAGTCTCAGCCTTTGGTTATTTGCAACTGGTTGTCAATATAGCTCTGTTTTTGTATATTTTTAAGAATAAAGTACCCCAGAATGAGGAGAAAGTTCAGTAATCCAGGCTACATGTAAATCTACTTTATCCACAAAAACTAAAATGTGCAATGTTTATATATAGATTATATATCAGGACTTTTACCTCTATCACCCCAGATTGAAAATAAAAGTAGCTTTAAGCCAACACTTTGCATTTCAGCAGCATATACAGTAACTTTTGCTATTGGAGCGGTTTACAAAGCCTTAGTATATGATGTCAAGTATCAGAGGGGTAGCCGTGTTAGTCTGAATCTGTAAAAAGCAACAGAGGGTCTGTTAGTCTTAAAGGTGCCACAGGACCCTCTGTTGCTTTTTAGTATATGATGATATTCCACACCATTGATAGTTTGCAGACATCTTCTGGGCTCAACACTATTACAAGAGATAGGACCCCATCCTCCGCTGATGTAAATCAGCATAGTTCCATTGAAGTCAATGAACCCAATCAGGATGCAGCCCTCTCTCTTTAGTAGTAAAGGGGAGGCACTGACTAGCTCAGGTTGTTTTAACAGTGCCTAGCACAATGAAGCTCAGATCCCCATTTAGGTCTCTGAGCAATACAACATCCAGTGCTAATAGTTACAGAAGTTCCAGCAACTGCATTTCAGCCACCCCCACTTACAGGGGTGGGTCTATCATCTCTTACACTGTAGAATGGAAGTAAAGGCATGTCATCCAGATTTTTCAGACATGGTGTCCTAAAGTTAGCTACCTGAATCCATATTTAAGTCATGCTTTAACCCCACCTGGAAAAAAAAGAAAATTCACACCTCTTTAGGAGAGTGTTCCAGGCTGCAGTACAGGTAATTGAAAAACCTCTAGGTTCAGGAAACCATGGAAACTAAGTACTGTATCCTTCTGCTTTAAGGCACAAACCCCTCAATGCAGAGCATTTATTCCCACCAGCCATACATAGGGAATCAGAACCAAGACTTTCTTCAAGATGGTCCACGCAACAGATAGCTGAAACCTATTTCATTCTGTGGGAAAAAAGCAGCTAGTCCATAACTTACAAAGCCTCATTAGTAATTTATAGCCATGGCATTTCCCAGTTCTTGGATGAGCAAGTACTTCCCTTTTGAGCCACACCCTTGACTAGCTCCTTATTAGAACTATGCATTAATCAGCCCCTAATTAACCCTCCTACATGCTGTTCTCAGTATAATCTTTGTAGTTTCCACCAATACTCTCTGGTCTCCCTCAAGCAAGACTCTGTGGAAGTCAGTGGGAACTTTACCCCTATTAAGGATTTCAGTTTCAGACCATTCGTAAGAAACACTACACAGGAAGAGTCTTGCAACTCAGTTTCAGTGCCAAATGCATTTTTCCTTGTACTTCCCCTTTCTAGCTGTAGAGAAAGGATAGCTGTATGTTGCAGAATTACTCTCAAGGAAATGTAGATTAATTAGCAATAAGTCTCATAAAACCTGATTTTCATAATCACAGTACCAAGAAGTTCAGCTATTTCGCCAACCCCTTGGCTCTGCAAAGTGCCCTAAGAAGAAGCTGATAAGATGTACAGCACTTCCTGCCTCTGGTTAGGCTGGAAACCCCTTGAGAACAGCCCCTCGCTGGATCTAGAAACTGCAAAGCTGCATGGAGATGGGAAACAACAGGGAACTTGTTATATAAACCAAACCCCTGAGATTCTATATGTTGGTCTTTATTTTATTCTGAACCAGTTCAGCTATCCCTCTTCTTCTGGACTAAGCAAGCAGGGGGTATTAGAGGAAGCATTCTGGAAGGCACTTTTATTCTGTAACTGGTGACTGCAGGGGTTCTTGCACCTTCCTCAGGCTACGTCCTCACTACAGGGGGGGTCGATTTAAGATACGCACATTCAGCTACGCGAATAGCGTAGCTGAATTCGACGTATCGCAGCCGACTTACCCCGCTGTAAGGGACGGTGGCAAAATCGACCTCCGCGGCTTCCCGTCGACGGCGCTTACTCCCACCTCCGCTAGTGGAGTAAGAGCGTCGATTCGGGGATCGATTGTCGCGTCCCGACAGGACGCGATAATTCGATCCCCGAGAGGTCGATTTCTACCCGCCGATTCAGGCAGGTAGTGTAGACCTAGCCTCAGACTCAACTAATCCTGACTATTGAATTCTGGATTAGAAAGGCCAGTGGTCTGATGCATCTAAATTAGGAATTGCTATACTGTAACTGATTTTTCTGCTTGGAGACTAATTGAAGCAGGCCCTTTCCTACAGACATATCAGCTTTCTGTTATCAAAGCACATTAGTATTTTTATTAACAAAAAAGTGTTTGGATAGATTAGTGTAGCCCTATTTACAGATGGTGTCTATGAACTATTATTCTGCAACCGGCACCAAAAAACATACTGCACTACAGTGTATAGTAATAAAATGTGAACATTTCAAGTAATTTATTTGGAATGGACACATTAATGCAAAAGCAACATTAAGACATCTGCTTAAAGACATTCATCAAAATAAATACAAATATAGATACCACAAATAATTTAAATTGGGTTTGTTTTGCACCAATGGGCGCTGAATATTCTTTGCATCTCATAAATAGATAAGAGTAGTTTGCAAAGCTGTGCCACTTAGAAACTTCTTGACACTTCACCAGAAGTCCTTTTGAAAGAGTCTTTGGTTTTTAAAATGCATCTCAGGCAAAGCTCAGGGCTCTTTGCTCAGCAGCCTCAGACTTGGAGGAAACCCAACTGTTCCCAGCCACCTTCTTTGCTTTCCTTCATTGGTACCCTGTCCCATTTCAGTCCAAGACACTCGATCTGGTTTATCATCCAGCAGTGCATTCTAAAAAGAGCAACAGAAAATAAGTCAGAAGTGGAACAATACAGTAGTATTCTTGTGGGGTAAGAGCCTAAGGGAGTTTGGCACTCATATTTAAAAATCCCAGCCTATATACAGAGTTCCTTAAAGAAGCCCCCATTAAGTGTCTGTCCACATTTCCTCAACTAAGTGGCATAATTATTAAATTGCTCTTGCTAGTTAGTAACCATGCACAGTATCACCCAGAGATCCCTGCTAGGTAACACTCACAAAAGGGCAAAAAGCTCAGCCTCCAAAATGGAGCGCCAAGTCTACAACTCTTCAGCGTTCTCTGCTGGCCACAATGGCTTAAGGAGCAGCATTGGTGCCAGTCTAAAGGCTAGTATTACTTTCCAGTCAAAAGCTGCAGCATGTAAAGTCCATGCCCACTGCTTGAATTATGTGGGGAGGGGGTGATTAATGAAAGCCTGAAACAGGCAAACAGCCCACCCCGTGCTTTGAATAAGACAGAAATGAGGTAGCCCCTCAAAGTAGTAAGAGGGCCTGGACCCTCCAAGCCCCTTCCCCAATTCAAGCATTAAAACCGAAGTCCGGTGCTGCTGAGTGCCTCGAGCACATGATGGGAGAGTCTTCCCAGGGAGAACCAGCCAGTGTCAGACCCACAGAAGGAGGTCCCCAGCCCAAGTGAGAGAGTAGAGGAAGGCAGCATCCCAACAGCAGTTTTCCCATTCCCATTATTGCTTCCTTTCGCCTCTTAAAAAAATGGAGATATTTGCCACACTAGCTACTAGGAAGTCACTTCTTATTCCAGGCGCTAAAGTGGCTTTAAGACTATCCCTAGTGATTTTCATAAGAAGCCAAAGGCACATTGGTGCTTTCCGGGAATCATTAAATTGCACTGCCCAGCAGGGGCCGCTGTGGCGCCAAGTCCATTCAACCCCTCCAGCACGGACCGGCTCTGCTAATTTAATCAGCGCATCTGCGTGCAGGCGTCAGGGCTACGGTTTTAGCCAATACAAAAGTCGGGGGGGGGGAGTTTAAGCCTAAAGCCAGGGGGTGCCGGTTCAGCCCGAGTGCTACGGGCAGAGCCGGCCGATCCCAGGGAGATGTGGAGTCCCCGTGGGAGTCCCAGTGAAAAGGCAGCAAGAGCCACGTGCTCTCAGGGGCTCGCAGCCGCTGTTTAAAGCCCGGGAGCGGCGCCGGTCTGGAACTGGCGGGGGAGAGAAATGCCTCCCGCGACACTAAACAGACGCCGAGCGCGTTGCAAGCTCGCCTGCCTGTGATCTCTGGTCTCCCGCCGCTGGCCCTGCAGCCCGTGAAGCTCAATGGAGACAGACTAAGGCGCAGCGCCGCAGCCCACGCGAGTCTTTTGCGAGCCCAGCGGAGCCTTGGGGGCGCGCTCGGCTCCCCTCGGCCCGCGCTGGCAGGGTGAGGGGCGCTCCCCGGACCCCCCGCGGCTCACCTTTCGCCGTACCTCCTCCCGGTCCTGCCGCCCCGCGGGCTGCTCAGGGCGCCCGGGCCAGGCGCCGCTCCGGGCTGCCCGCCGCCTGCTCCAGCTCCTGGCGGCTCTTGAAGTCCTGGATGGCCCGCTTGTTCTGGAAGTCGATGAGCGCCATGGTGATGGAGGCGTTCCAGCAGCTCTGGTCCGGGCAGCGGAAGTCGATCTCCTTGCGGTCCGTGGTGACGATGGTGAAGTAGATGTACTTGCCCGTGCGCTCCACGCAGTCCACCTTGAGGATGGAGTGGAAGCCCAGCTCCTTGCCCCGGGCGCGCTTGTGCCCGTCCGGGAAGAGGCTCAGGCTGTCCTTGGTCAGCACCACCAGCTTCTTCTTCCAGAACTGGAAGAGGCTGTCGCTGCGCTTCTCCAGCTCGCCCTCCCGGATCACCTCGCCCGGCATCTTCATCCTCCGCCCCGGGCTCCCTCTGCGGCGCGGCGGTGAACTCTGCAGCTGCTCCTGCGCCTTCTCCAGCTGCAATGGGCGAAGGACGCTGGATGGGGAACAATTTATTGTGGTGAGTCAGCGCCTCGCTCTTCCGGTGCCCCTCCCTCCCCAGCCCTGCTGTCACCCACCCCCGGCCTCCCCTGCCCGGCCCTGTCCCTCCCCGAGCCGCGCCTGAGTATCCGGTACCTCCTCCCCCACTGGCCCCAGGCTCCGCCTGCACCCCACCCCCCTCCAGCTCCAAGCCGGTTCATCTCACACCCTCTCTTGCATCCCCGCCCTCTCCCACTTCAGCCTCTTTCATGCCCCCCTGTTCCCTGCCTGGCCTCCATGAGTCCCCAGCCTGCCTCTCTACAGCTCTCCCTCTGCTCCACTCCCTTCCCTATCCCCCCATTCCTTCTGCTTGTGCCCTTCCCCCAACCTCCCATCTGTTTCAGGTCTCCCCCATTCCCTCCCCCCCCCCCCCAGAGTTGCCAGCCCTCCAGGATAGTCCTGGAGTCTCTAGGAATTAAAGATTAATCTTTAATTCAAGATTGTAATGTGATGAAACCTCCAGGAATACATCCAACCAAACTTGGCAACCCTCCCCAAGCCTCTTCTCTCTTCCTGTGTCTCTTTCCCCCTCCCCATCCCCTCTATCTACCTAGCCCCTCACTTGTCTCCTTTCTCTTCCTCTATTCCCCTTGCCTGCCCCCAAGCAGTGACACTGCTCAGGAATGCAATTGCTGCCCAGCCCATAGTGTGACTCAGCCCCGCAGCGGCCTTTGGAACTTTCTCAAGGCTTCAAGCCACTTCCAGGCTGGGCTGAGCGCTCAGGCCGGATGCTGGGGGATGGGGAGGCCCCTTAACCCTAAAAGTCACCAGACCGGCTCTCTGTCCTGCTGGAAACCTGTGGGCTGAGGTTCCTGATTTTTGTCCTCTTGACAGCCAGGTATCTGGGACCCTCCCCAGCTCGCATGCCAGGAGAGACAAAAGGAGAACGGCCCTAGGCTACTTCTGCCTTTCCTGGCCATTAAATGTACGAACACCCCCAACCCCCTTATATGTCCCTCCACTCACCTACCTAACCTATTTCATCTCTCTGTATTTCTGAAGTGCCCGTCACCATGCTATGTAGGCTTCCTTTATTAAGCTACATTAAAGAATGCAGGACACTTTTTCACATTGGAAGCTCTTATCTCCTACTACAGCACTTTGATCATCCAAGCCCCGGATCCTGTAATTCATCATACTGGAAAAGTCTGCTGAACTCTGAATGAAACTCTCCCAGTCTACCCACACACAATGAATTGCAGGATGAAGGCTATAGATCAGCTTTTGTGCTGATAGTTTGGGGAGAGGTGTTTGTGTTTTTTTCCCCCCCTGTTTCATGTGAAATTTGCTTTTGGCAGGTGTTTCTGAGGGCAAATTCAGTAGTTTTTAGAACAAATTGCATTTTAAACTATAAAAACAAACAATTTCTTTACAATTAGGAAGGTGAGTTAAGATGTAGTACCTAAATGATAGGGTGATGGGTGCATCAGAAATGCAGAGTAGAGGGGGTCCAAAAAAAGGAAATGTTTTGTTTATATTGACCCCCCCCCTCCACCAAAAAAAAAATCGAATTGTCCGTTTCCTATTGAAATGTCCATCCTTTGGAAATTTTCCATCCTCTAGCAGGCAGAAGTTGGTAAAATACCTTGACCGTGAACAGTTGTGTAAATGCCAAGTATTAATTATGATCATTACTTATTAAGATATTCTGAGAGACCTGATTAAAAGGGACATTGTCAAGGCTAAAATCTAGGGGTTAGATGGAGGCAGAAGGGAAGGGAGCAGTACTCTCCCACACACCACTTACAAAATATGCTGCACTCCTGTGAATAAGATGCTGCTTACAGTAGAATATGCACAGGTTTGTATAATTTTTGGTGGTGCCCAGATGGGTCCAAGTCCTGTCCCCCCACCCCCACCCCACCCCACCCCACACACATACCTGCCTAAGGCTGTAGGAGGGAGTTTGGGTGCAGGACAGGGTTCAGGCTCTAGGAGGGAGTTTGGGTGTGGGATCTGGGTGGGGGTTGGGGTGCCGGAGGGGATGCGGGGGGCTGGTTCTGGGAGAGAGTTTGGGTGTGGGCTCTGGGCTGGAGCAGGGGGTTGGGACGTGGGAGAGGGTGAGGGGTGTGATGCTTACTTCGGGCGGCTCCCGAAAGTGACCCACACACCCCTCTGGCAGCAGCTCCTAGGCGGGGGGGCGGAGGGTCTCCGCATGCCGCTGCCCACAGGCACCGCCCCTGCAGCTCCCATTGGCTGCAGTTTCCAGCCAATGGGAGCTGCAGAGTCAGCGCTTGGGGCAGGGAGACACCCGCCCCCCCCGGGCCATAGAGTCATTCTGGCCACTTCCGGGAGTGGCACGGAGTGAGGCTGGGCAGGAAGCTGCGTTAGCCTCAATGCGCTGCTGGCGGTGGCTCCCAGGCCCTTTTAAATCGCCCGGGGGCAGCAGTTGGGGACGGGAGATGCTCCGAGGGAGGCGCACGGGGGGGCGGCAGGCAGGGCTGGGGGAGAGACCCAGCTGCGAACGTTGGTGGAGCTGGGCCCCTGGGTCCTGAATATTCCTGGAGCACAGGCACCACGGGCCCATATAACTCGCGCCACTCCTGAATATGCAGATGTTCAAAATATGATTGCTGCTGCTTGGTTCCACTGCACTCCTTGAACTGGGCTTTCCCTCAGTGGGATTGGAATGTACTCCACCCTGGAGCTCTGCTAGGCTCTTTGAGCTTGGATCCTTCTCAACTGGGGAAACAAAATAAGTGGTGGTATAGCACCAAAAGGAGAAGTCACTAACAGTAAATTGTGCAGGTCTGTGATCTTCCCTCTTCTTTCTTAGGCCTGGTTTAGGTACAGATTTTATACCAGTAGAACTATGTTGGTTAGGGGTGTGATTGTTGATTTAAAAAAAAAAAGTTCTATCGTTACGACCCCTCGTGTGGACATAGTTATATTGGGATAGAGGTGCCTGACACAGTACAACTTATTCTCCTGCCTGTGTGGCTCTACGCAGTGGTTCTCAAACTTTTGTACTGGTGATCCCTTTCACATACCAAGCCTCTGAGTGCGACCCCCCCCCCCTTATAAATTAAAAACACTTTTTATATTTAACACCATTATAAATGCTGGAGTGCAACCCCTCTCCCCCATGTAATAAACTCGTGACCCCCTGAGGGATCCCGACCCCCAGTTTGAGAACCCCTGCTCTACAGGTATAGCGATAGCAGTATAAAGCACCTTTATACTGATATAACTATGTCTGTGCTGCAAGGAGGGTGGGTTGCACCACTTTAGTGTAGTTAAACCAGTATACCTTTTGTATGCAGATAAACCCTTAAATGAGGAATGAAATTTGTTAATAATGTGGAGAGTGAATTACCATCATTGGGGATGTGAGTTAACACCACCTCACTGAGATTCCTAGATTATAAAGTCAGAAAGGACCCTTGTGATTATCTAGTCTGACCTCCTACATAACACAGGCCAGGGCCTGCCTGAATTAATTCCTGGTTGATGAATGGGGCAGCTCATACCTCAGAGCTAGTATTTCAGATTCTCTGCCAACATAGCAGCTCTTTTGAGGTTTCTTTGCAACCCTAAAATCTAGAGATGTAGGTTTTTGTTTTTTGTTTGTTTGTTTTTTTAAATGAAAGCTAGCGATCTGGAGAAAAAGATAATAATAGATCCATTGATACAACATGGCTTATGGGCCTGTTGTGGCTGTTTCCAAGCCCTGGCTAAAATTTGATATGGCTAAACTTAAATGGCAGTAAAATATGTAACATTTTTTCTTTCATATTATATAAGCAATAGGGAGAAGGATTGGAGGGTTTTACACAGCAGACTCCCCCCCCCCCCCCAAAAAAAACCAAACAAACAAACAAAAAAACCCACCTAAAACATAGAACTTGGTTCAGTCATTGCAATAGGGAATCAACATAATTTGTTCTGACTTCATGAACAGACCTGTATATTTCTTTCCCACTACATTGGCCACGTTCATCACTTTATGTGGGACTATGATTCTTGTCAACATTTATTTTATTTCCAGTACAAAAAAGTAGAGCAGGCAAGCACAACAGTGAGGAAGTGTGTATGTGCTACTAATGGAAAGCACAAGAAGTCTTAAACTGACCCAAGATCCTTATCCTCCTCTCACTCATTGGGACCAGTTATTCTAACAGATGGAACAAACATTTACACAAAAACCTAAGGCACAAATGGCAGTGTGTGAGTGATGACAAGTGATGCGTTAGCAATTGCAGTTCTGACTTTCCTCCGTTTGTTTGGCTGGTAGGTTTTTCATTTAGACACTTAGTGTTACTTTAGTGTTTGCTTTTTTTTTTTCCTTAATGTAATATTTATTTAAATTCCTTAATTGTTAGTATTATTTATCCTAACTAACAGCTCCCTTCTCTTAACATTAATAGGACATCAAACGGCGTGCCAATAGTCCTCCATTACACAATAGGCTTTCATGGTCTTTGATCCATAATCTGTCATTTGATCAGTGACTGTTTTAAATTAAATGTAAAAGATTTTGCATATTAAAATAAAAGCATATAATGCACTGAATTAATGCTGTAGCTATCATATGAATGGGCCAATATCAGACAATGTCTGGACCTGTTGCATTCCCCAAATCCTGCTGAAATCAAATCAATTCTACATATAACTGGGATCTACTGCACACAATCTGTCACTGGCTGCATGTGACTGCTTACCAAAAGGTTTTTCACAAAATACAAACATGCTTAGGTTTTGTTACCTGCTTCACCTTTAAATTTTAAACAACGCCATAAACAGTAAATCAAAGTTAAGCATAGGATTTTCCTTAGTGAGGAAATTTTCCATTTGGGGTGCTCAGCACCTCGAAGAGGCCCCAATTCAGGAAAGCACTTAAGCAAATGTGTTACAGTTAAGCATGTGCTTAAGTTCCACTGAAGACAATGGGGTGTACCAAATATCACTGCTTCCCTGAAGTGGGGCCAGGATCAAGGTGAAAATTTGAAACAAGCACTTTATAGTTACTTCAGCTATGCTGTTTCAGAAATAATGTTTAATCAGTTATGCAGCGTGCACAGCTTTTCTTTCCACACATACCCCCTAGCTTTTTGAATGAGCTATATTTCTTTACATTTTTAGAGTAAATGCTTTCAGGGTTAGTTAAAAAAGTGAATGTGTCCTGTGTGACTCCTGGTTCCACTGAATACGGCAAAACTCTAATTGATTCAGTGGGGCCAGGATTTCACCTTAAGCATCCACTTGTTGCAGCTACCAAACCCTTTCCTATGCAAGTGAACTCCCCAAAGTGAATGCCAGCTTCTTTTTGATGTCTGTAGTAAAATTCACCTCTGATGTTGTGCTGGTCCCTGGCACAATGCGACTTCTAAGGCCTCTCAATAGAATAGCGGGAGTTAAATGGTACTTGTGCTGTCCCTCTGCAGAGGGGTGAATTTCACCCCAGCGGTGCTGATTCTTTTACCTTTATTCAAGTGAGTAGTCCCTTACTACGCAAATAGTTCCACTGATTTTAAACATGAGTAAGGGCAGCACAATCAGACCCACAATAGGGAATACGTGTCCGCAGCATCCGCTGCACATCAATACATGTTTTAGCAGATATTCATTCTGTCCCTGAAATCAAATGTTACAGTGCTTCTGGCTTCAAAGGTGAAACGTCTTTCATGGATGAAATAGCCAGAATACTCTTCTACTATAGACGATTCAGGAGGAAACAAAGTATGCGAGTTTATTGTTGTTCCTTTGTTTCAGTGCTGAGAATAACGCTCTAATACTAATTAACCTCTGTGCCACAAGAGAAAACTATGTACTATGTAAACATAATTTAACTCATGTAGCAACACTAGTTGTACAAGGCACTATAAAATGTCCAGGCTTCTGCCCAACAGGAGTTCATAGTCTACTTTGTAAAGCTACAGCACAGACTATTAAGGGGGATGGGTGCTGACTCCAAGTGGGAGGAGATCAAAGCTGGACAGCTAAGCACAAGGCAGTTTTAGGAATGGCTGTGAAGTCGGAGAGGGAATTAGCCTTGCACACAGGAAATGGGACATTGCTCCAGGAAGAGAAGAGCAGCCTGAAAAAGACATCAAGTCAGCAGTGGGAAAAGGAGCACCTGGGAGAAAGGTTCAAAGAACATCAGGCCTGCAGGAACGTACATGTTTGCACACACCCTACTTCAGATTTCTAAAAATATAACTTGTACTTGGTTTTCAGTGAAACTCACTTCTGCCAGATGCACACTCAGTACTACCTTTCTGTTTTCTTAATGGAGTTGTTTCCCATGGGTTTGTCATTTTAAAAAGGCAGGGCCTCACCCAACTGGAAATGTGTATATATAATGATACATCTACAAGCAGCATGTTGTCATCTTGTTGGCATTGCTAAAATGAAAAATGAACAATAAAAGCTGTTAGGACAGACATGACAGACACCTTAGCGAAAAAGAAGCTCTGTTCAATTTGTCCAAGGTTATTTGCCTCTTGCTTAACATTCAGAAGTCCAAGCATAGGACTAGAGTCAGTGTCTATCCCATCTCTTTGTGAATTTGCATAAGTCACTTAACTTCTCTGTGCCTCATTGTATGAAGTAGACAATAGTAAAATAATACTTTATTTAACTCACAAGGGTGTTGTGATGTATATAATTAGTTGTGTGAAGTGCCTTCGATTAGAAATGATTTAGTAACAGGAACTTTACGCATTTTTAAATACATGAGTTTTGTGTCCATGTAAGTGCTACTCTATACTTAAAACACTGCTCTGCTGCACCAATGTAGCCCTTCAGTGTAGACACTACCATTGCCGATGAGAGGGATTCTCCCGTCGACATCGATACTCCAGCTCCCTGAGAGGCAGTAGCTAGGTCGACAGAAGAATTCTTCCGTCGACCTAGCACTGGCTACACGTGGACTTAGGTTGGCTTAACTACACCAATCGTGGTGTAGTTATGAGCGATTTAGTTATGCCAACTTAATTTTCTAGTGTAGACCAGGCCTCTGTGTGCTTGTTCAGTAGAAACGGTGCAGCACTAACCATAGCAGGTTTTGGCTCAGAATCGACAGATCTGCTCAATAGAAAATGTGCTAGGCCCTGATCTTGAAATGAGACTCCAGTGGGCTTACTCACAGTGCATAAAGTTACACACAAGTCTTTGCAGGACTGGGGTCCTAGTTTGCAATCAATGTAAATTACCATAACTCTTTTATTTTTATGTATTATTGTCATGTCAACTAACACAAACCTTTTAGGCAGAAGTAACAGGCACACATGAGAAGGCATATTGGAAATTATTGTTCCTAAAATATCAGTGTGTCTTTGGCATTGAAAAACGTTTCATAAAATGAGTATAAAAACTTCTATTTTTTAAGACTAGCTTTTTAAAAAAAAATAGCACTCCTGATGGCATGGACTCTATTAGAACCATAACATTGTATAGTTTAACCCAGTCTGAATAAATCTTAATGATACATGCCTCAGCAAGAGCAACAGAGAACTCAACAATTTGAAAGAAAATAGGAAACAATAATCAATTATTTCAAAATAAATAACAGCCGTAACCCTGCTATGTGACTTTGCATTCACGTAACATTAATAGGTGTAGTACCTGTTTGGCGTAGATTTAAATGATTGGAAAATGGAAAAAAAGTTATGCTAATTACTGTCATATTTTAATAAGAGGTTAAAATATCAGGCAGTGTTAGCTTTTTTTTATAGAAAGGCTTTTGTTTATAACAACGTAATGTTAATTTCATTTTCAATGCTTGGGGTAGCAAATACAATGCAGCTAGTTATCATTAACTGGTACAGAAATACAGTACCGTCTGGATTTTTCCAAATGTCATGGGGGATTTGAATAGATTTGGGTAATTGAGGGTTTTGATAATTGAGGGAATTTTCATGTCAGAGGACATGACCCTATTTCAGATAACAGTAAGTTTGGGATAACTGCAGTTCAGATCATCACTGCTGGACTGGATACGAGAAATGCAAGGCTGCTTTTTGGCTGAGGAAAGAAGCCCATTGTTGCCCACTTTTCTATTCATCATTCCGGGCCTGTAAACTTGATATGGGAATTTGTTTCTTTACAAGACTGAGCTGGATTTATTAGTCTTATCTTCAACCATCCATCCTATCAAGCCTCTATGTCTACAGTATATAGATTTCTATAATGTAAGTACACTAGTTGCCATTAAATAGACAGCATTAGCCACATTCAGCATTATTCTGTATTCCAAGTATAGTGGAAAACTGCTGTATTTTAGATACAATGTCTGAGAACTCTTGGCAAATGTGATCTGAACTATAGCAGTTTGTCCCTATACTGTACTTAGATTAGGAAATATCTGTGGTAACAAGTAAGAAGCATGGTAACTGTTGGCAAAAGTTTACTTTTCAGCAGAAGGCATTGTGAAACATACAGACATTCATTCAATAATATATAATTTTGTTTCCATGTGTGCTTTCCCTAGTTTAACATGTGCTTTTTTAAAAATAACTTCTCTGTTATCTTATAAATTAAATAGTAAGTCACCATTGTCTTTGACCCTCACACATTTTAAGAATTTCCTGAAACTATCTTCTAAAGCAATTTTTGTTCTGCAGAACAGCAGGATTTAAAATAATTGGTTATATACTGGGACCCAAACCATCTTCTACAGACGTCAATGGGGAAAATCCCATTGACATACATGGGAGTGTAGTTTGGTATCAAGCTTTTACTGGGGTGAATTTGGTGTGGATGCATTATTCATGAATGATGAAAGCAAAAGTGTGTTATGTAGCTCATCCCATACAACTGCCCATAAAAACTTTAACTCCCCACTCTATCACGTATCTTATTTATTTAATGGATATTAGAGGAAAGGTATTTTTGTAATAGTTTTAGCGTTTTAAACACTTCTGTTGATACTCATTTTTGCATCCTTCTGCCTGCACAACCTGGTTGCCTTAGTTACCATGAGTTGCAGTAAGTAAAGCGAACCAGCTATACAGGTGGTGGTGGTGGTGGGGGGGGGGCGGGAAATAGCACAAAAAATAGATTTTTCTACTGACCGGAATGTAAGTTCAAGGCTGCTGTTTTGTAACCTGATAGATTTTAGCCCTAAGAGGCAGACCCTCAGCTGGTATACCTTGTCTACGGAGCTATAACAATTTACAACAGCTGAGGATCTTCCCACAGGCTACATACCATTCAGCTATGATTCCCAACTCTCTAATGGGATACAGCATTGCATTGATTTGTAGGGATTTCTGGTCCACACCTCACTAAAAATACTTAGGCCAAGAACATCAAACTCAGTATTTAGCCACTGATTTTAATGGGAATTAGGCACCTAAATGCCTTCGAGGGTCTGGGCTTCAATGGCCCTGATTCTCCTTCCCATCCCAGGGGATACAAATAACCCCCACCGACTGCTCTAGAAGTTACTCATATTCCTCAGGGCCCTGCAGTTTCTACCAGGGTAACTTTTTTAATCCTTGCTTTCACCTAATCTTCTGCCTATTTAAGACAAAGGACCTGAATTTCCTCTCGCATTAGTTTTTTACCTAGTGAAATACCATTGATTGCATTGGAGTTACTCCTGATTGTCATTGGTGTAAGTAAATGGAGAATCAGGCCCAGCTTTCCCCTCATCCCCATTATTTTTTTTTAAAGGGCAGTTGTGGGGGAGGCAGGAGGGAACTGCTCACGGGATTGGAATTACGGAAGTCTCATCTGAGTTAGGTTAGTGGACACAGTGCAAGTGAGAAGGTTTAAGGTGCAAAGTGAATGCAGTTTATTCCCTGGTTTTCAGTTTATTCCATTCTTGCAGGAACAAAGGTATTTATTCCCTGGTGCACATGGCCAGTGTAGCATAAATAAACTTGTGTGTGTGTGTGTGTGTGTATACACACCTCATCCAATGCACTAGATGCCCCAATAACAAGCCACTCAGTACAGTCTTGAGTGAACTCTCACAGAAAAATGATAAAAGACAAAGACAACTTATCACCCATGGACGACCATTTTTCCCAAAATGATCACTCCATATCTGACCCCTCAGATGGGTCAGGCCTGGGAGCTTAAATTCATAACTTTGCTAGATAATAAAAGTCATGGTCTTAATACAGACACTGGATTTATGGCTTATTATAACAATCGGTAAACCCCCAACTGCCCTTTTTGTCCTATGACTGCCAAGCTATTAACTAGCAAGACAAGGTCGGTGAGGTAATATCTTTTATTGGATCAACTTCTTCAGAGGAGCTCTGTGCAAGGTTGAAAGCTTTTCTCTCTCACAAACAGAAGTTGGTCCAGTAAAAGATATTACCTCACCCATCTTGTCTCTCTAAAATCCTGGAACCAACCCAGCTGGACCACCACTGCATGTAAGCTATTAACTGGCCTCTTCAACTTGAATGGTCTCTTACAATACATTTTAACTACTTATGCTAAACAATCTGTTCCACCTTGTATGTAGCTGTGACACTGAGTGCCTTCCCCAGACCTTGAAGAAGAGCTCTGTGTAGCTAGAAAGGTTGTCTCTTTTCCCCAACAGAAGCTGGTCCAATAAAAGATTCTCACCCACCTTGTCTCTCTGTACTGTATATACACACAAAGAGATAGAAATGCAGATCAGAGTATGATGGCTGACCTAGGGCTTTTGTGTTCAAAGTAATATAAGTCAATGTAATATAGACATGGTGATTTCTGTGAGAGTTGTGAATGTTTGCTAGTAAATAGAAGTCTTTTTTATTTTTTTATTTCATGTTAATTAAGGGGAAAAAAACCCATTCCAGAATATCTCTAAATAGTGTTCAATTATATTTTTCTCATAGATCTTCCCCTTCACAACTGATCTGAAAGACTGCTAGCATGTGAGGTAGGAGATACTTGATATTTTTTTAATGAATACAATGATTTAAATACCGTTAGACTGAATCTTTTTGGATTTATACACTGCAAAAGTCTGATTTTTGGCATCATGAAAACAAGGGAAATGACAGCAGTTTATTTGCCCAGTCTATGAGAAGTTCTCACTCCATACACATCAATGCATTAATCAGCAATATAAAGTAGATCATATTGCTTAATATATTAATATTTACCTGATGTAGATTTTGTTCCTAAACAGTTTTTTAAATGTCTCATCAAAGCTAACCAGATGTGTCACTATTATATACCGTAAACTGCTACACTGTAATTCAACAGTGAGGTAGGGATGGGAAGAAATGAGCCATTTCCATTAAGCTATCCCTTTCTTAGGCTTATAGCTAGATCTTCTTCATGATGTTGCTTAATAATTCTGACATCCTGTTATACCCTTTGATTAAATTTTTTAACCTGACCACAACCACAGCCTTCAGAGATGACAGAGCTGGATTATACTGCTTCCCCATGGAATTGGCCACTGACTCCCTATTTATCCCAATAAAAACAAAAAACCTGACTTTCCTTCTGCTTGGAACATGCCGTACAAACCCCATATTGTTGGTTTTTTTTGTTTTTGTTTTTTTGCAATCCCACAGAATACATTGAAAACTTACTCTTGTTTAATGAGATCATAAAATGATTTAACTGTAGATCACTATTTTAAAGTGACATCCCAATATGTTTAGTCTCCAAGGCCATGTTTATTCAGTATAAATATTTGGGTACATTTATTTTACAGGAACAGTAATAAACATCTGTGACTTCAGTGCTGGCTCTGCCCTTGATTGCATAATTAGTTCACATTAGTTAAAAATCATGCCAATTGGTTTTCTACAGACTGCTAACCGTTTATGACAGTGGTGTGCTGTCCAGGGTTACAGCTACAGCATTTGCTGGAAATTACTGTAAAAGCTGGGCAATGTAGTAATAAGTTGACCGCACATGCTGAATTAAAGACCCCAAACAGTCTGCCCACAGTATTCTTGCCAGCAAGTTAAAGAAGTATGGATTGGATGAATGGACTATACGGTAGATAAAAAGCTGGCTAGATTGTTGCGCTCAACATGTAGTGATCAACGGCTCAGTCAAGCGGAGTGCTCCATGGTTTTGTTCAACATCTTCATTAATGAACTGGATGATGGGATGGATTGCACCCTCAGCAAGTTTGCAGATGCCACTAAGCTGGGGGGAGAGGTAGATACACTGGAGGGTAGGGATAGGGCCCAGAGTGACTAGACAAATTGGAGGATTGGGCCAAAAGAAATCTGATGAGGTTCAGCAAGGACAAGTGAAGAGTCCTGCACTTAGGACAGAAGAATCCCTGCACTTCTACAGGCTGAGGACTGACTGGCTAAGTAGCAGTTCTGCAGAAAAGGACCTGGGGATTACAGTGGATGAGAAGCTGGATATGAGTCAACAGTGTACCCTTGTTGCCAAGAAGGCTAACAGCATATTGGGCTGCATTAGTAGGAGCGTTGCCAGCAGATCGAGGGAAGTGATTATTCCCCTCTATTCAGCACTGGTGAGGGCACATCTGGAGTATTGCATCCAGTTTTTGGCCCCCACTACAGAAAGGATGTGGACAAATTGGAGAGAGTCCAGCAGAGGGCAGCGAAAATTATTAGGGGACTGGGGCACATGACTTATGAGTAGAGGCTGAGGGATCTGGGCTTATTTAGTCTGCAGAAGAGAAGAGTGAGGGGGGATTTGAAGCACTGGAATGGGTTACCTAGGGAGGTGGTGGAATCTCCATCCTTAGAGGTTTTTAAGGCCTGGCTAGGATGATTTAGTTGGGGTTGGTCCTGCCTTGAGCGGGGGGTTGGACTAGATGACCTCCTGAAGTCTCTTCCAACCCTAATCTTCTATGATTCTATGAAAGTTATAAAGTTAGCTATCAGTTTTTATTAGCCATGGGTGAACTTCAAGATAAGCTTTAAAATAAATGCCTCAAAGCCTGGGCACTTATCCAATCCCTTGAAAAATTATTCCAGCTCCTTGGATTCTGCAAAACTGGGGTGGACATCTCACAGGATCTGGTGATCCTGTGAGATTTCCAGGATTTCCTGCTTCTGGCTAGAGATAGCTAAAGAAAAATCTCTCAAAATGTCCACTTCCAGTTGTGGCCAGAACCAGGAAGTGCAGAGGTATATTCTTTCTCTGTTTCCTTTGTCTGCATAGACCAGATGTTACAAGATGACAGGCCATGGGGATGGTACCCATTTAATTTTAATTATGCTGCTGCCATTGTAGTTCTCTCTTATGTACAGGATATGGTGGTGTGCCATGTGTAAAGAACAGAGTTCAAATTCCTCTGGGCCCCCCTCTTCTCCAAAGTTTGATGCTTTCCTCTTACTTTAATGTACAATCTTCATGCCCATTAGCTGGCTACAGTTTCCAAGCTGCTTTAAGTAACATTTTAATCGCAACAATTACAATCCCCAAACCAGTCATTTTAGCTAAAAAAGCAACTGAAGTCTCCATCAGTAGAAGGGACAGCTATAGATGCCAATCAAGCTAACTGGCAACACAAAGGGAATGATGGAGTGAAGCTGTTAGTTTCTCAAGTCACACTGGGGTAATAACCATATTTGCTGCTATGTAGAACAGCAGTTGCATCCAATGGATCAACTTTAGCAACTGTCCACCCAGTGGCAGAAAGTATACAGTTCAAACCAGATTCTAAGATGCTGTAGAAGCTCAGGAGTGGAGCTGATTGAGGTGGGAGGAGAGGTAAATGCAACATTTTTCTGTTTGTTTCCCCCCTCCCTCCCAAGTTTGGATTTTTTTTCCCCCCGCTCAACAAATCAGAGTTAGGTGAACTTAATAAATTTGAGCAGTAGCTCTGGCATCTGGCATTTACAAGGTCCAGGTGCCACATGATTGCTCCTATCCTTTGTCTTTTGTTTCAGACTGTAGGTGGGTAGTGCAGGTTTGGCTGCTTTGCATTTACTATGCTAATATTTAGTGATAGTGCAACTCGAACAAGTTAGCCCCTTCTTTTTCCTCCGTCAGTTATTTGAATTCTTTCCGAACACCTGGCCCCACCTTGGTAAATAATACAAAAAGCAGCTCCAAGCATGTCACTGGCTTCAGTTCTGCTGGGCGATCCTAATTGTTCTGATGTAATCCTTAGTAACTTAAGGGCTGAAAAATGTAGTTATCCTCAGTGCTGAGGTTATTCACTTTCTCACAGTCCATGGGATATGTCTCAGCAGAACCTTACTATATATGGGCTGAATCATCTAAGGTGAGGAAGGGACAGTGGGAACAAGTCATAAAAGGCAGAGGTCACTTTTTTTTTTGTAAGAAAGGGGAAATAACTGTTAGAAGGCCACAGCAACTTGATGATTTAATGTGAATGGTTCGAGATCCAAAAAGGCCTGGCTGAATCTTGTATGAAATGATTTATGTAAAAGAATCAAGACAGACTTTCTGCTTGTGAAATTCTTACTTAGCACCATCCTGCTGCATTTAGAGACAGACCTGTCTCCAAACCCCAGAACAGATACCTCCCTATTTCCCATTCTCAAAACAAATATTGGGGAACTTCAAATCTGGATTCAAATTTGGTGGCTTGCAGGCCGGCGTACCCCATACTAAAACCCTAGCACTGAACACCTCTAAGCTTTCAAAAAGTTCTGGTCCAGCTCTGAACTTTGTGGCTCAAGGTCCTTTCCTGGCCACTTTGGGACCTGAGGCTGCCTGGGAAACAATATGGAGCACAACCACCCAGTCCCAACAAAATTAACAATTTCTCAATCTAAGAAAGTCTCATAGACTTTAAGGTCAGAAGGGACCATCATGATCATCTAGTCCAGTGGTTCTCAAACTATGGGGTGGGCCTCTCAAGGGGAGGCATGGGATTGTGTCAAGGAAGGTGTGAGCTGTGTGCTTTTTTTTTTTTTTTTTTTTTTTTTTTTTTTTAAGAATTGCTTTGGCTGTCAGCCCCAGGTGGCTGGGGCTTGTACATGCCCGGGAGGTGGGGATAAAGGGGACATCAGGAACCCCACTGACCCGGGGCTGACAGCCTGAGAGCCCCACCATTCGGGCTCTCCCCCCCCCGACTCTCCCCCCCCCCCCCCCATGCCTCACCAGGAGGTGGCAGGGCTCTAGTTGTCAGCCCCGGGATGACAGCAGCAGCACAGAATTAAGGTTGGCAATGGTTCACTAAGTCTGCTGTGAAAAGCGATACTGACAAATAGCAGTTTTCACATCACCACCCAACCTTACTTCTGTGCTGCTGTTGGCATGGTGCTGCCTTCAGAGCTGGGCAGCCAGCCAGCAGCTGCTGCTCTCCACTTTGCCTTCAGAGCTAGTGGCAGTATACGTATGGGGTTTGGGGAAGGTGTAAATGACTACAGACACAAAGAAAGGAGGCCCGATCAAATACGTTTGAGAATCACTAATCTAGTCTGACCTCCTGCACATTGCAGGCCACAAAACCTCACCCCGCCTCTCCTGTAATAGACCCCTAACCTCTCGCTAAGTTACTGAAGTCCTCAAATCATGATTTAAAGACTTTAAGTTACCGAGAATTCAACATTTACACTAGTTTAAACCTGGAAGAAACCCATGCCCCAGGCTGCAGAGGAAGGCAAAAGACCTCCAGGGTCTCTGCCAGTCTGATATGGAGGAAAATTCCTTCCTGACCCCAAATATGGCGATCAGTTAGACCCTGAGCATGTGGGCAAGACCCACCAGTCAGACACTTCGGAAAGTATTCTCTGAGACAGTGAGAAATGTCCCCAGGAAAAATCACCTTCTAGTTAGGATGTCTAGGAAATCTACTCTGAGTGTATAAAAGAGTGTATAAAGCCTGCAAGGCATTTTTATGAATGGAAAAAGATTGTGTCCTTTAATCCGTGATAAAGCAGGAAGGCAATAAACATAGAGGAAATGGGCATGTTAGAAAAATAACCTTAGGTCAGGTTCTGCTCAGATACCCTGGTGTAAATCAAGAATAATCCCACTGAAGCCGGTGCAATTACTCCAGGTTTACACTGCTGTGACTGGCAGCAGAATCTGGTCCCTTATACTCATGTGGATCTAAGCTAAAGTCATTTCTCAATGTCCATCAATTAAGGCTGTAAGTGGGTGGTGAAAACATCAACTGCATGCACTAAAGTACTGAGTCTTAACATTACCCTTTTCTGGTTTCGAAGGTCACACTTACCATGAGCTGCAGCTTTATGTGTGGGTGATTTTTCTCACTAATTCTTCCACTTCATAGTAAAAACCTCCCATCTCTGGCTGTGTCATTGGGGCTGATGCGTTAACAGTTTTGTCCTACAGAAAACAGTTTTTAGTTTTAACCTTGCCCTCTTTCAAACACTACTCATTTAAACCTGACTCACACTGTAGCTAATCAGGAAATGTGTGTATGGCCTAAAACCATACAGTTCTATGGATTAGACTGTATGAAAAAAATTATTCCTCAGTGGTGACTAATTGTTCATAAGAAAGAGGGGGGAAAAGGTGATCTTGAGGCACTGAACTAATACAAATCAAGGACCCAGGCTTTCATATCTACTGATTTGATTTATTTATTTATTATTGTGCTTCCATTGACTCCAGTGGGAGTTTGGAAGTCAGAAATGCAGGATTGGGCCTCAAATCAGTAAACACATAAAATGTACATACAATGAACCTTTTCCTCTAATTGATTTTATTGTAAGTATAATACAAAAATGTAAAAAGACATCCCCTTGCTCGTTAATCTGTGAATCCCCCAACAGTTTTCCCATCATGTCCCAAAAATGCAGATTAATAACCTCAAAGCAATGGATTTAAAAAAAAAAGAGGTATAATGTACTTAGTCTGTAAGCAGTTTGGGGCAGGGCTGTCTTTTTGTTCTGTATTTGCACAGCATTTAGCACAGTTGAACCCTGGTCCAGGACTAAGGACCCTAGATGACATGGTAATACCAATAATAATAATTTCTGTCACTGGTGGAAACCTAATATAAAACTCTAAGTAGTATGTACCTGAGTGACTCTGATAGGATTATCCAGGGAAGGAGTCAGGCTTATGTTGGAAAGACAGTAACCAGAGAGGTTGATCTGAAGGGAAATGTGATACTGTATCAAAGTCCTTACTAGAATAAAGCCTTGAAACGCCAACTACTTGTTTACTTGGGGTGCTTGACCCATTGTAGATCCCTGAGGATCAGAAAGCATTAAGAAAGGTGTCCTCTGCTTAGCTGCTCAGTTATCATTACTGGATGGTGGAACAAAGAACCTCCAAGAAGAGCGGAATGAGTTAAGCACCTGTGGCATGTGGCTAGAATGACTAAGTAGCATTCTCATTCAGTCATCCTTATTGTAAAAATGATCAGTCATAAAACGGAAGGGACTGGCCACATTGGGAAATACCTATGGGAAGCTAATAATCTATACCTAAACCTGCTGTTCCAGCAGGAATTAAGGAAGCTGTGTGCTATGGGTGGGGTGGGTATGAAGGCCGGATGGAAGAGGTACTGATCCAGCTGAGAAGGCTGGGTCCATGTGATTCAACTGTTTCAGTGCTCAGGAAATGCCGAATCCTTTTGATCTTTGAGCAGTTTGTGTCTCACTGAAGAGACATGTTTTATTGAGAGGGTTAGAGGTAGCTGTAATAGTAGGGGAACATGCATTGGGGTACATGTATATACACATATTTCTGTATCACTTAATTGCGTCTCAAAAGACCTTTGGAGAGTCAAGATAAGTTGCTCTATGCAGTCCAATTTACCCTTCCTGGAGGCGATTTCTCTACAGTTATATCAGTAATGCAGAATATGTGGCAACACCCAAATGCTTTTCATGTGGCCGCACAGCTGTTTATCACCGGCAGTTTATTTAACTATGCTATCTTTCTGAACTGACTTGTAGCATAACTGGAAGTTCTCAATGGGCGTTGGCTTGGTCAGATACTGGCAAAAAAGTGTCATTGAATGGATAAGAGAAGGCTAAACATTTAATATAGCAGTTCAAGATGTCACCTTCCAGTGACTGAATACAGCTCTCCCAAGGCCTGGTCCGAAGCCCACTGAAGTTAATGGGAGTCTTTTAATTGATTTCAGTGGGGTGTGGCTCAATTCCCCACTGATCACATGCCCCTGGAATTTTAAAGGCACATCACATTGTGGACCTCACCTTTTTACATATCTTAGTACTATGCAAGCTGATAAGAGAAGGATGCTGACCTCTTATCTCTGGTGACTCATTAATTCCTCTGCTTCTCTTATGCTTTAAACTCTAGTTCCCCCAGGTTGTCCTTTGCTGAACCCACTTAAATGCTCTAACTAATAAACACAAGAAGGAAGGTTTGAGTAGTGGGGGATCCTTCCACAGAGCCCTCCCCTGCAAAGATAAAGCAGGTCTCTCTTCATCAGACAAAAATCAGACTCATTCAATGAGTTGCTTATTTTTTCTGGACCGCTTCATATGTCCCTATTAGTAAGGAAGGCCTTTTCTGGAACATTTTACCAGTAATGCTGATATAGTGATATTGAGACCTGTATAACACCCTGTGTGGACACTCTTATTCAGGTATTAGAGTGGCTTTGTGTGATTTAGCTTAAAGTTAACCCCCTCCCCAAGTAAACTGGAAAATGGCCCCCTTATACCAAAATAAGAATACCTACATGGGGAGGGGGGCTATACGAGTATAACTATTGGTTTAAATTTGCCTCTTAAGTTGTACAGAAATAAATGCTTCCATGTAGCCAAGGCCTAAGGCAGCAATTCCAATGATGAAAACTTAGAGGCCAGTCCTCTTGCCTGAGGGGCAGCCTGATGCATCACAATTAGGTGTCCAAATATCAGGGTACTTCATCAGGGCTTGCACATTCCCACTATGCCTCTAGCTAGCACTAGGAAATACAGCCAGATGCTGTGATTAGCAAGCAGGTTTCCCCAGGCATTTATGGTTGTTCTCAACAGAGGGTTAGGAGAGAGGGGGAGGTGACTGAAAGAATGGACCCAGATTGCATTTCCTATCACTGGGGCTAGGAAGGAAGAAATGCCAAACCCATGACTCCAGGAACCCCTGCAGTACAAATAGAGCCTTACTAACCTGTTTCCATGGCATCTACTCTAGTTTCTAGCAGCCAGATTTCGATGTCCTTATAGTGAGTACCACCTAATGCCACAAGTAGTCCCATTAGCAACAGAGGAAGGAACCATAGGTAACAGATTCATGTTGTTTAGAATACTATTGGAAGATGCTCAGATACCATGGTAATGGGCACAGTGTAAGAACCTGAATAGCACAGAACAGAAGTCAATGGGACTAGCTGAAGAGCAAGGTGCCATTCAGTGTGAGTAAGGGTGGCAGAATCTGGTCCTAAGTGACTTAGTCGGCATTGCTATTCCTACTCCCTTCGAATTGGCTTTCAGGAAGATCTCTGACTCTTCTGTGTTCCCTCCTCTCGAATAAGATGCTGCTTAGCTGGCACTCTACTCGCAGGGAGCCCTTGTGTTAAATCATTCCTTTGTGCAATCTTTGGCATTATTTAAATGCGCTTTTTAGTGCTGATGGAAGATGCCAGATGGACACCCTTAGACAATGAAGTGTACATGGCAAGATACAGTGCAGGCTTCTCACACAGCCCCACATACCCTGTGCTGGAGGGACCACCTCTGCTTGGGAAAGGGTAATTCAGTCTCCAGGCTAATTCAGCCTTTGCCTTCTCTGCTGAGACAGTGATGGGTGGGGAGGGTGTTTGGGTGTGTTTGTATGGACCTGTCCAGTACAAAATGGACTTAGACTGCTGAAATCTGATATATGAAACAATTTGGTCTAATGGCATTTAAGATGGGCTAGGTTATATGGGAGCTCATGGATATTCATGGCAATGGCTGGAGCTAGGCCTGCTATAGGCAGGCAGCATTCAAATTTTCCCCACACAGCTCTTCCCATGCATTTCAGTCCTGTCCTGCAACAGCCCTCTTATTCCAATCTGGCAGCTCCAGTGTAGTCTTTTGAACAAGGTAAGGTGGGTCACACAGGCACAATGAGGTGTGTTAAGGATGGGTATAATATCTTCATAGACAAAAATGAATGAGTTGCTAGCTCTATGGGGTGTCTCTTTGTGGATGTACATTAGGAGTCTGCTCTTGATTGGGATCTACCATAGACATTATCAGAATACCAACAATAATAAATAATAATCAACAACATGGGAAATGTCAGCAGCAGGACACTTTCAGGTGTAATGCATTTTTCCCCCGATAGACCTGGAAATATTCATCTTGTACTGGGCTCCACTGTAGCTGAAAACTGGGAAGAAAGATCATTGCAAATCTGAGACTGATGAATATGTTGCTTTCTTGGAAGCTCTGTACACCATCCATAACAAGGGCATGTCCATCCACAATTTACACACAGACAGTGTGACCCCATTCATTTATTACAAGCACCAGTGGATCGTTGAATTGCAAGGCTCACCTTAATGCATCAGCTGCTTGAGCCTTAGATGTGCAACAGTGCCAAAGCATCCCTTACATGAGAACACATAACCTAAAATAGGGTTACCATATTTAAACATTAAAAAAACAGGACACTCCATGGGGCCCTGGCCCCGCCCCTTCCCCGCCCCAACTCCGCCCCCTCCCCTGAGCGCCCCGCATTCCCCCTCCTCCCTCCCAGCCACGCGAAACAGCTGCCCGAGCGCTACCGGCTTCACGGTTTGCCGGGCAGCCCCCAGACCTCCAGACCCTGCGCCCCCGGCCGGGCACTTCCCCAGCGCAGCCGGAGCCCGGGAGGGGAAGCGCCCGGCCGGGGGCGCGAGGTCTGGGGCTGCCCGGCAAACCGTGAAGCCGGTAGCGCTCGGGCAGCTCGGCTCTTCAGCTGCACAGAGCTGAGGTGTCTGGGGGGAACAGCAGCAGCTGCCGCCGCCGCCGCCACAGGGGAATCCGCCTGCAGCTCGCAGCCTGCCGGAGCCGCTCTAAGGTAAGCAGGGGACTGGGACAGGGATGCCGGCAAAACAAAGCTGGGAGTATTTTCCCGGACATGTTCGGCTTTTTGGCAATTCCCCCCGGACGGGGATTTGAGGACCAAAAAGCCAGACATGTCTGGGAAAATCCGGACGTATGGTAACCCTAACCTAAAATGGTTTCTTTTCAGCAGCAAGAGGTACTCTTCCTTGAAAGGAAAAGAGTTTATCTGTAGCAATCTTTATACTCAATGGGTCAAACATCCTCAATTGGTGTAAATCAGTGCCACGCCATTGCTGAATGGAGCTCCATGCATTAGGTGAACTTTTCCTGGGGTGAGTTAGGTGAGTTCTCCACAGACATTTTCCTCATTCATCTCACATTGCATTGCTGACCCTCAGCTCCTCTCAGCCTCAGATCTCCTTTCTCTCTCTCTCACACACATCCCATTGCAAAACTAGGCAGAATGAAAAACCATCAAAGGTCAAGTCTCGAGCTCTGGGTGGAGAACAGGAAAATTCAGAAAGCAATACACACACCGTTGAGTTGCCAAGGAGAAGTAATACACACCCACACCAGAGAATGCTTGATGATTCATACCATTTGCACAGCCATTCAGTGCAGTTCTTGCCCTTGGGCTAGGGGTTAGTCATGGAAAGCCACCAGAACTCCAGCAGGTGGTCTCAGGATTTTACCATTTACTGGCACTGGGCAGTTTTGCCAGGTGGTGACAGTCCCTTTGGTTTCCTGTGCACAGACCATCATGTAATTCCAGGAGCCAAGCCAACTTTCCTTCCTAACTCATCACCAGATATCTCACCCAAAGGAAGGAGGTGCTCTCCACAGCTGGAGAGCAGCCACAGGGAACGCTCTCGCCTGCCTAGCAGCCATTAAGCGGTGGCCACCTCTACAAAATGACCACAGTTGAGTCAATGCCAAGAATGTTTCCTCCTCTTTTCTAAGACATCTATTTATTTTATAGATTTTTTACACAGCCACACCAGTGTACATCAGCTGAGGACTTCCCATTCCTCCCCCCACCCCCCTCAATGCTGTGTGCATGGCTTTGCGGAGAGACCACACAATCGTGTTACTGCGTCCACTGTCTCTTCTCCCCTAAACTGACGTGTTGTCCACGTTTCATTTGGATTGTAACCTTTTCAGGGCAGGGACTCTATGCTATTTATTTGTAATGGGAGATGCCCTGCTCACTTCTGGACTCTGTAAAATAAAATGATAATCCAGCTATTCAAAATTCAGCAGCTCATCAATGCAGCAGAATCTGATAGAGAAACCATGATACTGCGTTCTCAAGATGCTAGAGCAGCAATTAAAACAGCAACAAACGTGCCACAAACCAAAAGCGACAACAAGCTAGATGGCTTCAGATCCCTGCACAGCATTATTCCCTGCCCCAGCAGACCATCTCACCACAACACAATGTGCAGAACTAAGGCAGATGCTCACCAAATATGAAATCAGTGGCCATAAATAAAAGGTGGACTGTGCCTTGTTCTGCCCAGTTTCCAAACCCAGAGAAAGGCAATAGAGTAACTGTGATTAAGAAGAACTTAATATTGATAGGCAAAGGATTATAAAAAAGCTATTTCCTCAAATTATCTTGAATCATAAAAGATACTTCATCACAGAGAAATGAGGAAATAAATGAGCCTAACCCTGGGAGAAAGGAGAGAGAGCTATATAACATCATGCTATGTAGCAATGAATCTGCAACTGGTTCAGGACTGGATAGTGCTGCCCAGACCCCAAGCTCAAACCCCAACCAGCAGGTAGCCCCAGACTGAGCAGATAGTACCTACTACTCACTGACACCGGAGGGGGTGCATTTTTAAGGAAACATGTAAATGGCAGGCAATGTGCAGAAAGTCTCCTTGAACTGAGTTCATTGTTCCACCAGTGTCTTCCCACTCATTCAACCTCTCCCTGGCAGGCAACCACATGGAATTTGTTCAACACATGGGCAAATCAGTTCCAGTAAAATAATCCCACCCACTGAAACTGTCATTGCAGACTCAGCCCCTCTCCTTTCTCTGGCACCCATTCCAGGCGTCCCGTTTAAAAAATTCATATAGGAACCCTTCTTGTGTCTGGCATTTTAAAATTAAAGATGGGCCTCAGCTATAAAGATTCAGATCTGAACACCATCAAAGTTTATCGTTGCTCGGATTTGTAGGCATCATTATTTGTACAGCCGTGACAGTTGCTTTAATTTGCCCCATTCTAGCTAGGGTTGAAGTCCTGGCCCCAGTGAGGTCAGTTGGCATTTTGCATTGACTTTGATTGGATCTGGATTTCAGCCAGGGACGGTTGTAACAGGATCAAGACCCCGGAACTGAACTTCAATTTTGGGAGGCATTGGGATTTCAGCTGTTGCATCTGGCTCAGCTCTGAATTTGCTTCCAATCACATATGAAAAGCAGGTTTGATTTTATGATGATGTTTTAAAAGAAACCCTGCTCTTCCATCTGGCACAAAACTCAAAGTTCAAGTGGCAGGATCTGTATGACTCAGCCCACCCACAGAACAGCTTCTGATACTACTGAAGCTGTGTTTGTATAGCATGTGACTCAGTTATTTCAAGCAAAGTACCTTTTACCTGATTTTTCTGGCTCTGCTCTAATGCTAATCTGTGGCTCATATTGGCAATGTAAAACTTACTTGTTTTATGTGCAGCCTCTTTCAAAGACGATTTACTGAGAACCAGTGATGTGCATCTGGATGAAGTGGGAATCAAATTACTGACGCCCTGACTTTCATCAGAGCTCCACTACGCTAGGCCCTGTACAAACACAATGTAAGAGCCAGTTCTTAGTGCAAAGAACTTACAGCCTAGATAGACCTGGCACACTAAGGCCAGATGGGGAAACAGAAGCACATGAGACCAAATGACTCCCCTAAGGTCACAGAACAGTTGAGTGGGAGATCTGGGAGTAGAACCTAGATCCCCTGATTCTGGCCAGTGCCCTATTTACTGGATGAGGACCCCTCTCAGATGGGGACTGTGCTGTCAGAATGACTTCAGGCTCATATACGTTTTAAGCCAATGAGTACATGTGATACAAGTAAAATCTTTGTTACTAAGGGCCAGATTCTGCCCTGGGATAAATGCACAGAAAGGGAACTACTCAACGTGAACAAAGGTAGCAGCATCTGGCTCTCTAGGAAGAGGTATTTTGGTTTGTTACAGGCAGACATATTTCTGCAGCATATTTTATATTCCCGACGGGCTGCCAGTGTTGTGCAGCTTCATGGTCTAATAAATCCTGGAATGTCCAAAGTGGCTGTGCCTTGTGCCCAACCCCACTGAAGTTGAGGGCAAATCCACCCCTGGCCTCAAAGGGAGGAGACTCAGGCCCAGTGCAGTAGCTGCTGTGAAGGAACTGCCATTGGCACATTGAGGGCGAGGCATTCCAACAAAGACTCCTTTTATTTCCAAGAGTAGGACGTCATAAAGTGACGACATATTTAATAGCAATACAGGGTGTGGGGGGAAAAATCCCAGTGCAGGAGAACAGTCACTGGCTGAAGTTCTGAGATGATAAATGTCATGGATTTTAATAAATATACAACTAGGAGTGGCCTCAATCAATGACTGATGGGATCGTTTTTCTACCAGCTGATTATATATACTTTACCAGATAAAATAGTAACAGTGTCAGTTAGTCTGCCAGAGGCAAACTACGGACAGGACTGCAGGAATATTTTAAGGGTAAGAAGCAGATTGTCAGCTGGTGTAAATCAGTGTAGCTCTATAAATGTCCATGGTGCAGTCCTGCTTTACCCCAGTTGGGGTCCTTGCCCTAATTGTGCTGCGCTGTGTTCTAGAAGGCTTCGTTTGGTTTGGGAACATGGCTGCAAGCAGGGCACCTCAACGGCAGCCCAGGAGCATACAACACAACCCGAGAGGTGGGCTGCAGGGATGCAAAAGGAGCTTTAAGCCACCTTTGTGCTTGCCTGACTCTGGCACAGCTGCATGGTTTGAAGGGGGAGCTGCTTCTCTTCCTCAGCTAAAGCAGCAGGCCAACTCCCTCTCCTCTCCCTGATTTTGGCTAGCAGCACTCCCCTTCCTCCTGCATTAGTGAAGTGAGACCGCCCTGTCCTGTTTCAATCTTCTTCAAACGCTGAGAGCTGTGTGCTGGTCTGAAGCTCCACTGGGTAAATTATGCCAGTCAGGGATTGTGGAAGTGCAGGGAAGCTCAACCATGCTCCCTACACATGCACCAGGACTGCAGTGAGGGTGGGGCCTAGACTTTACATAGACTATAATGTCAGCAGAGACTCCACACACATTAGGAGACCCTTCTAATGCAAGGGCGAAACTGTGCAGTAGGGCCTAACAGAGACAAGCTGCTATGCTTCAGAGATACACAAGCAAGGAACAAATTGACACGAGGGAGTACATTGCCCCCTCATGTTTGGTCTTAATAAGGTAACACACTGTACCTGTACTAGGGTCAGAACCAACCAGGCGCAAGACACATAATCATAGAATCGTAGAATATCAGGGTTGGAAGGGACCTCAGGAGGTCATCTAGTCCAACCCCCTGAAGTCTCAGTTCCCGACTAATAAAACTGATTTTAAAAGAATGCCAAGGGCATCATCTTGCCCAAGTCATCAGATGGGACAAAGTGCCAAGCAGGAAAGGAAACCTCTACAACTGAAAGGATTAAAATATGTAGTACTTGATTTTGCTCTAATTTTACACTTTATATTTCCTGTTAATCTGTTCTGAATTTCATAGTTCTAATATTGGTAGATAAACATTGTATCATAGACCTTCATACCTCCTGCTTAAATAATTAGTGATAGAACTTTAGCTGGCTTTTTTCCCCATGTCTCTTGGGGTTGAAGTCCATAAGAGCTGTGGGTTGCGTATTCCTGATCTAAGCCAGTGTTTCCTGCCTCCATGAGGAGGCTCAGACTACTGCCAGCGAAACTCAATTAAACCCAGATAAATTCTCTTTGTGCTTAGGCCTTACCAAACCAAAATTGACTATTCACTATTGTGTACCAACATAACCCCCAAAATGGTTCTGAGAGTACAATGTGGAAACAACCCATGAAGAAAGAAAATCATGAAGGAAGAGTTCTTATCATTTCTGCTGGTTTGAAGTTACAGGACAGAATATTGGGTTTTTTTTAAAGCTGTAGTTTTAAAAATGTGCTAAAATGCTTTGAAAGAAAAACTTCAGCCACTCAAAGAAGGCTTTGAATTAAAATGATGGAGCCAAATCCTGCTGGCTATCACTAGTCAGCCCTTGCTAGGGGACACAGCCTGAGTGCTCAGGTGCCAATGAGTATAATCTACATGGATTAGCTAGGCGCAAAACTTTCAGCCTCAGGAATTGTAGCTAGGATTACTTAAAGTACATTTTTCAGCCACTAGAGCTGTCAGTTGGAGAGCATTCCAGCCTGGGTGTAGCAAGCAGGGAACCAGGGAGACAAAGCTGGGATGCATGCTGTGTGGAAATCTCTTTGTTTTCGTTAATAAACATTTCCCTTTTAAGAAAACCTGTGATAAAATATCATGCCTTACTTTCCTTGCCCAAGTAAGGCATGATTAGGAAGCCATGTTTTTTCAAGGTTAATTATTGCTGAGTGAATATATGCACAATGCATAATGTTTTTAATGAATATACTCGCTTTTTTACCCATGGAGTGTCTGTCAGGCAAAAACAATTGCCTGAAATATATTTGTTATGCAAGTGCCTTTTCACTTGTTATTTGTTAAAGCATGGGTTGCTCACAAATACTCAATAGCCTGTGTCTTCACAACTATTTGAGATGGGGTGGAGTGTGGTGGGCGGGAAGAGGAGGAGCGAGGGCAGGTCCTCAGGGGAGAGGTGGAGCTGGGACAGGAAGAGGCGGAGCAAAGGTGGGGCCTCAGGGGAAGAGACGGGGGGGGGGGTTGGGCCTTGGGGCAGAGTGGGGTGGAGCACCCCAGGGAAAACTAGAAGTCAGCGCCTATTGTCCCATTCTGGCACTACTGTCACTCCCTCTGATTAACTACATTTCTCAGGGAGTGACGTTTTCACATCTGAGCGAGGTAGCTCGGCTGACCTAACTGGTACTGTAGAACAGCCCTAAGAAAAAAGAACATGGCAGATTATGTGTAACAGCACCGCCTGGTGACACCTGCCATAAGGGTACCAGCTTGTATCAGAGTAACTGGCACCATCATTATGAATAGTGAGATTGGCTGATCCCGAAGCCAAGATATTCAAACGTGCCTAGTGATTAGGTATGTCCAATTTGAGCCATCAAAGAGGGGCCTGATTTTCAGAAAGTGCTGAGCATCCACGCTCTGAAATTAGGCCTTCTAAGGAGACTCAGGGTGGACACCCAAAATCACTAGTCACTTGACCAGTTTGGTCAATAGCGATGGCACCAGCTCAGCCAAGTAGAAGTGGTGAGGGCTCAGGGTCTCTGTGCTGGGGGAGGCTGGAGATCCTGTAAAGCTTGCTTCTCCTTGAAGGTGAACAATTCCCAGCCCCCAAAGACCTAACCACAGCCTGCACACACAGCTCTCCCTGTTGGGCTAGGAACACAGTTTAAAGGTGGGGCTTCCCTCTCCCCTACCTCAATTAGACATTGAAATTATTTCATTGTCTCACTTCATTAAAGCAAATTGGAGTCAAGCTGACAGGGGAAGAGGCGGCACCTTGTGCAGCTTGCAGGGAAGATGAGAAAGCTCATCACAATTAAGGTGTCGGTTTGCTTTGCCTTAGTCCAACTTTTTAATCAGTGTTGGCTTTGAAATTAGACTCCCGGTTAAATGTAGTTTTCAGGCTTCTTGCTGTCAAGCAACACAACCTACTGGTTGAGCAGGGTCAGCCATTCTCCACCCTGCCAGGCAGGGTGGCACCTCCACCACTGTGGGAAAAGGGGGATGGAGCTGCCTGCTCCCACCCACCAGTGTCTGCTTTGGGCTAAGTTGCTCATCTCCACTCATTAACCTTTCCACTGCCAAGGCTAAGGGGCCATCACTTCTACTGGCAGTGCTGCTGATGTTGGTGCACAGAATAGTGATGAAAGGCTCCAGGCACACATGCAAGAAAAGCTGTGCGTCCAAAGGGCTTTGATGGTGTAGAGCCCAGACCCAGCACGTGCCCAGCTCTGCCAGCTAGCGAGCACTAGGTTAGTTTTGTGTTTTGGTAGTTTTACTTATGCAGTACTGTGCTTGTCTGAGAAGGCCAGGTTCTGCGTGGCTGAAGGTTTTAGTGGTTGAATTCGTACCCACTGGAGCCAGTTGTCAATTATGCTATGGTCCTTTTACACTGCAAAGGGGCCTTAAACTGAGTCCCCCTGAGAATACCCTGGGCCAGATCCACAGCTGATGTACAATGTAGCTCCACTGCAGTCAACTTACACCAGCTAACAACGTAAGCGCCTGTGTGCAGAGGGCTGGTCAGGGACAGGGTTAGAGTATATTGTGCTACAGCTATTCTGTGCTTCCCAGAACACAGTAGGAGTCCAGGGAAGCAAAGTAGGTTAGAATCATTCTGAGGCTGTTTGAATTTACACAGGGAGCCAGGCAGGAGAGCCACAGAACCCAGAGCATAAGGGTGATCTATAGGCACCTTCCCCCAGCCCTGCACTTTCCTTGCCCAAAAATGAAGGAATGAAGTGAGAATCAGATTCATGTATTCTGTAATCCCATCTAACCAGGTCTCCTTGTGTAATGTGACTGAGTGACCCAGACTCTCGGTACAACCTCAACAGTATAGCTAAAAATACTGAGCAGACCTTTTCCTCCCTAATACAGGGGCATGTAACATACATTTATTGAGAGAGGCACATTTAATGGCAACTGCTTTCTTTTAAGAAATTAACACGCTTTCAACTGCAGTGGACCAGCAGCTAGGTTAACATGAGCAGAAATGACACATCCTTCCTAAAGAAAGCCTGTGGCATTTTCTACCAGATGGAGCAGGGAATCCAGCGCCGCCACTGACAACATGTGGCCTTGGGCACAACCTGTAAGCTCCCTGCCTCAGTTTCCCAATCAGTAAAATGCAGATAATACTTAGCTGCTTCTGGTGAAGCTTTTAATTAATGCTTGCAGTGTGATTTGTGCTGCTCAGATGAAAGGCACAGCAGAAGTGAAAAGTATTACCCATTTTTATTGGAGTCCACCTGACACAATTATCCACCCTAAATCAACTCCATGTCAGACTACTAAAATAAGAAGTGTAACATTCTTGCAATTCCAATTCCTGGGCTAACTCATCCACCCCCAGACTCTAGGGTTTGCATAGGGCTCATCAATGGGCATGCTGTGAGCTCTTGCTGCTGGCTGTGGGCCTGTGGTCCAGCATTCCCCAGGGAAGGGGTAAGGTAAAATTACCACAACCTATTCTAACATCCCAATAGCTTAGCAAACTGAGATTCCATTAGTTTCAGTATATGATTTGCAAGTGCAAAGGACTGGAGAACCTTTGTGTGAGCGTGGCCATGAGTCCAACAAACCCTGCACTCTAGGTTTTTTTGTTTTTGTTTTGCTGGTGTGGACGTGGCCTGGGTACAGTCAAACACAATGGAAAACCACAAGTCAGGATTTCCTCAATTTTATTGTGTGCTCCAACCTCATTCTTACCCTTTCTGCTTGTAAAAATTTCCTTCAGAACATTAATGGAATCACTGTTGTCTTGACAAAGTCTTTGAAACCAGCATGAAGTAGAGCATGAAATAATTAATAATCATTCCCCTCTTCTTCTCACTGGGGCAGAAAGCCAAATCCTTAGCCTTTAAATGCCAACATTATGAAAATATGAACAGTTTTTGCATAACTTCAGCATCTCAGAAACATCCAACAGTTTATTTGACATAATTTGTGGTTCTTCACGCTTTATGCAAGAAGACTCCTGGAAACAAAGCCTGAAATGGGGGAAGTGCTGGACCCAGGCTAAAGGGATTTCTACCTGTGTATGAAATGCCTGAGGCTTCCAAGCTGTAAAGCAAGAACAACTTGCCCTTTAAAGAGCTGCAGCCCGCTTGTATCATTTCTCAGGGTGAGCATCTGCTAATTCATATCCAATCTATTTAGTATATTAAGCTTAGGTTGTGATTTTTGTTTATTTGCTAGGTAATCTGCTTTGATCTGTTTGCTATCCCTTATAATCACTTCAAATCTATTTTTTGTAGTTAATAAATTTGTTTTTGTTTTAATCTAAACCAGTGAGTTTTGACTGGAGTGCTTGGGGAAAAATCTCGGTTTGGTTACCACAAGTGTGCATTGTTCTCTTCACATTGAGGGAGAGGCGGGCTGGGTATTAAACCCATCTACTGGCCAGATTTGACCAGGGCAGGACAGTACTGCTCTGGGGTCTTAGGCTGGGAAGCTGGTGGTTAGAGAGCCTGCATATAACTGCAGCTGGGTGTGTCCCTAGCTGTGTGAATGCTGGTGAAAGTGCAGGCTGGAGGGCTTTGCAGCTTGTCACAGCAGCACAGTGTGAGAGGGACCCCAGGCTTGTGGGGCTCAGTGGTACCCCAGTTCCAGGTGGCACCCGTCACAGAAAGGTTTGTCCATCTTCTGTTTTTGGAGAGTAGTATAAAGTGAATTCTTGATAATCGCTGAACGCCATGCAAAACAACATGGAGATTAACCAGGAACTTAAAACTAGAAAAGAACTGCAAAGGTCGTGAAACGCAGAAGGCTACGCTTTTAGCAATCATCCTGCTGCATGGCTCAGAAGTGACCTTCCTGACACCAGCCTTTCTAAACCCTGAGCCAAGCAGGTTTTAAACAACAGTTAGCTTAAACAGTACTGCAGGCACAGGTAGGCCTTGTGTACATTTACAGCTGAACTGCACTCAGAACCAGCTCAGGTGCCACTGTTATTAACAGCCACTCGTCCTAATAATGATTCAATTTTCTTGTGTGGAGAAAAACTATCTTTTTCTCAAGGTGCTGCTGTTTGCCCTATTTTATTCTAAGCAGTAGTGCATTTGGGTATAAGGCTGAGATTGAAAACAATGCATTTGGAGAGTTTTCACCTTTTTGAAGAAGTAAGGTAATGTCAGAGGCAGGTATAACTTAATTGGCTTTGCATTGCATTAAAATGTCTAGAACAAGTCAACCAGGCCCCATCTGCCCCTTTTTTAGCTAGACATTTCCCCGTATAAACTCATGCTCCTAATTCAGAGGGGTACAGTCCATCATTAAGTTTTGTCAATAACTTTGAATAGCACCTCCATCATGTCACCTGAACTGGAATCCATCGTTAACCTGGTGTCTTTCCATTGAGAAGGAGAGGGTGGGAACCCAGAGAGGGACAAAGGATTCCCGCCTTATGCAAAAGATATATAAATGGGTGGCACAGAACAAAGCAGGAGGAGCCATCATGAAGAATCCCCTAGCTACCACCTGAGCTGGAACAAGAGTTGTACCAGGGGAAAGAATTGTGCCCAGGCCTGGAAGGTGTCCAGTCTGAGGAAAAACTTACTAAAGCATCCCTAAGGGTGAAATTATCTGTATTCAGTTTAATTAGACATAGATTTGTGTATTTTATTTTATTTTGCTTGGTGACTTACTTTGTTCTGTCTGTTACTACTTGGAACCACTTAAATCCTACTTTCTATATTTAATAAATCACTTTTTACTTATTAATTAACCGAGTATACATTAATACCTGAGGGGGGCAAACAGCTGTGCATATCTCTCTATCAGTGTTATAGAGGGCGAACAATTTATGAGTTTACCTTATATAAGCTTTATATAGGGTAAAACGGATTTATTTAGGTTTAGCCCCCATTGGGAGTTGGGCATCTGAGTGTTAAAGACAGGAACACTTCTGTAGGCTGCTTTCAGTCAAGCCTGCAGCTTTGGGGCAAGTAATTCAGACCCTGGGTCTTTGTTGGAGCTGACGGGCTTGTCTGGCTCAGCAAGACAGGGTGCTGGAGTCCTGAGCTGGCAGGGAAAGCAGGGGCAAAAGTAGTCTTGGCACATCGGGTGGCAGTTCCCAAGGGGGGTTCTGTGATCTAACCATCACACACACATTCCATGATACGAGACCATCTGCTACAAAGCATATAAGCCAAATGGCAAGAGCAGTACCCAAATAAAGCTTAGTACTTAATGAAATAGGGCATCTGCAGCCCTTTTGAGACATCTGACAGAGGTATTACTGTTGCACAAACGTTAAAGTGCACATAACGAGCCCAAGGAGAGCACCTATTTAATGGTAGCATCCCTATTGCCATTCACTGGAAGAGATTGAGCTCCATGTGCTAGCGTCAGGCTACATTCTCCTTTTGCAAAAGTAGTTCATGTGTCTGCGTGATGCACCCTACCTACAGTGGTACCTTTTAAAAGGTTATGACTGGGCCCAAGATGGGTCAATTGTTTTGATTGGTGTTGCATAATCACTTGCACCTTTCCTAGACTACAAAGGCAGGATCTTTCAGGATTCCTTTGTGCTTAACTTTTGTTGGGCGCCTGGGCAGGGAGCGAAGAGGATACAGCTGAGGATGGGGTATTTTAAGAAAGCATATATTGTTTTATAGTCTTTTGCAGAGAAAAATTGTCAACAGTTTGTAAGAAATAGTGTGTTACATACAGGCAAGCTGACAAGTGAAGGCCATGGTTGGTGTGCTTTTATTAGTCTGGGTTTGGCATCAGAAGCTGTACAGATTCCCACGGTAAAAACCCTAGCATAATGTGAGTTGTGTAAGAGGTGAACATGATGGTGGGTGGAGAGTAATTTTCTTGTGTAGGAGAGAGGTGAACCAGCAGAGCAGAAAATTGGGCTACAAACAAATCTGGCAGTCAATGAACAGCTCGCTCTTTGCAAAAAGCTTCATTAGCAATAATTTGTGGGGGGCAGGGGCTGATGGTTTGGACACTTGTCCCATGTGAGTGACTTACTATTTATTATTGGAGAGCAGGAGGCTGCCACCTCCCACAAACAGCACTGCCTTTTGGGAATAACTTTGGGATGCCTTCCACTGGTTGTAAGAGGCTAGAACTATTTGGGATCACAGCATGAGCATGTGACAATATCAAGTACAAAGCCCGCTCTTAGTTCACTATTAATGTAACAAAGATAAAGAACCTAGGAATGAAAATGCTAAAGTTCTCCAATTTATTTTCAAGGTATGTCTATGTCACTTTAATTTCTAGTTAAACTTTATGTGAGCAATGTGGCTGTGGAGTCGGAGGATCTCAACTGCTCCAGTGTCTGTTTACATTTTGTAATTTTACATGGAATATTTGAATTTAAATGGTGGCTCTGAATACACCGTTCCATGGTTGTGGACTCACCTAGACAGAGAAAATGTTTAAGTTTTTATCTGTTCAGACCAATGGTGCATCTAGGCAGATATCCTGTCTGCAACAAGAAAAGGGACAAGGTGCTTCAGACAAAGATGTAGCACACTTTAACAGACAATTACATAACATACCTATGAGGAAAATTCATCATAGCCTCGGGCAGTCAATGCTCTGCTAATGCCTTGAAGTATAAACTTGTTTACTCAGCAACAAAGCCTGCCACCACGCACATGTGACCCCAGCCATCCACTCTGCCCTGGCTCCCTACCTAGTACAGGGTCATTGTCAAGGTTATGGTCATCCATGTTCAATTCCCTGAATGGAATTGGCCTGAATTAGAATGGTCCTCTCTCACAGGAGGGAACACCTGTAGCAGCACTGTTTAATTGAAACACTGGACTTGAGAGATCTTCATTTATTCTTAAAAATTTGAAGTGCTCTTCCTACTATGATAGGTGGTATAGCTACAAATGTCAATTTAGTCTAGCTCCTGTACCTGGGATTTTTAAAAATTCCCTACTGAATCTTTCTTGAATCTTAAGTTTTTTTGCTTCACTATTATCTGGTTAAAGTTAATGGAACACGCCTCTGACTCCTAGCCCCACTGAAACTAATTTAAACAAAGTTACATGTACAGTGAAAATGATATTTTTACTGCCATAGTTGGCTGTGCACATAGCTATTTGGCCCTAGTAGGTAAGCTACTTTAAAATGACTTGGGGATAAGGCAGAACTGTGGTCCCTGCAATGGCAATCTACAGGTACTTACACAGAAGATTACTTATTTTTGTTAAATAGAAGTTTAGAATTCAGTAAGCAAATGTACCAAGATGCTGCAACAGGAGATTTTTCTTCATCCACTTTGTTTTTATTGAAAATGTTAAGGTTGTGTGTTAAAAGTTGTAGCTCTCCCTTCTGACTGGACTTGGACCGTAGGTCTGATCTGGTCTAGCAAGTCCTCTATTAGATAGCAAAAACCTCATAAGTCAAGTACAATAGTTCATGGCCCTGTCTCCTCCACTGCAGGATTATTCCCTGTAGTATATTTTTTAGTGTTTTGCCCATTTGAGATTTTTGTCTTGGATTTCAATCCCAAAGTTATCCCAGCTGCCTAAAGGAATCCCCACATCCTTGCCCAGACTGCTGCTGACGGATAGGACAGTAGATGGGGGCAAAGGCTCTACTAAAATTATTCCCAACTGAATACACCGCAGCCAGTTGCATGCTGTAGAACTTCGGGCATTTGTTTCAATATTAGATGGAAGAATTGGTCCTCAGAGGACTAGCATACTCTATGCTTGCAGCTTTGTTAGCCAGCTGAGTTACTGCGGATTGTTATTCCTCTCACCCCAGATAACTCAGGAAAAGCGGTACAATATCAAGTACAAGTTTTCCAAAAGGTCCAGTCTTTGGCTGAGAACAAGCACAATTAGTTTTGGCCCTAAAATTAGGCTTTTCAAGGATTAGAAGCTGCAAACATTTTACAGTGGAACTCAGTATACTTAACATGCTACAAACAATGGTAATATTCCATTTCTCTTCCCTTCTCAAATAAACTCTTAGTGTACCCCATGTTAAAAAAAAATTTTTTTCCCAAAAAGGGGCCAGAATGGATCTTTATATCTAGTCTGACCTCCTGTACATCAGAGGCTCAGTTACCCTTGTATTGAACCAAACAACAGGTGTTTGAAGCATATCTTCCAGAAAGGCATCTGCCTTGATCTGAACACAAGCTGGAGAATCCACAGTTTCCCTTGGTAGTGTGTTCCATTGATTAAACACCCTCACTTAAAAAATTTGAATGACAACTTCCAGCCACTGACTCATTAGGGCCCTTTCCTGGTGGACCTTAATCCCTTTAGTACCCTACTATTTTCCCCACTATAAAAGGTGCTTTTCAAATCTGCAGATCTGAAAAACTTGCACACAAGAGTCCTAAAAGAGTTGTCTGAGACTTGATAATGTTAAATAAATCTTAGAACACCCAGCAAATTCCTGAAGACTCAAGTGTGCCAGTATTCAAAAGGGGCAAGTGAGATGACCTGGATAACCATAGACTGGCTATATTGACCTCAATCCCAGACAAAATAATGGAAGGGCTGATACAGGATTCAGTTAATAAAGAACTAAAGGAAAAGAATATAGGTAATACAAGTCAATATGGCTTTAAGTACTGTCAAACCTGACTTCATTTATTGAGATTATAAGTTTTGCTAAAGGTAACTGTGTAGATGAAATATACGTAGACATTAGAAGTTATTTGAGTATTGCACAGCATTCTAATTACTGATATTGTACAGTGCTAATGTTTTAAGCACACAGATGGCTTGGGAACAGGCTAACTGACATCTCAAAGTAGTTGTAAGTTGGGAATCATCAAATGGGGGTGTTTCTAGTGGGGTTCTGATGCTATTCAAAATTTTGATCAATGATCTTCAGATGAATATAAAATCACTGCAGATAAATTGTGAATGACAAAAATTGTCAGAGAGGTAAATAATGATGAGGACAGAGGAGTCAGAGAGAGGGATCTGGATCATAGCATAAGCCGCGTCTGGTGTTTTTTTTTTTTTTTAATGTTTTTAATTCAGCAAAATGCACAGTTCTACATCTAGGAACTAGGAGTGGAGGCCAGACTTACAGCATGGAGCCCAGTGACTGACGCCTAAAATCCTCTCAGCGTGGACAAGTAACTCTGTATGAGCTCTCTATACCGCTGTGGCAAAACACTAATGCCATTCTTTGGTTGTATGTATAGAAGGAGGAAGGTGATTTTTTTACCTCTGTAGAGTGCATGGGTGAGACAGATACTGGAATACTGTGTACATTGGTCTATATTTTTCTAAGAGATCATGAAAATGGGAGAAGGTGCAGAAGAGAACCACAAACAATTTGAGGACTGGAGAAGATGCCTTCCACTGAGACTTAGAGGTCAGTCTTAAGGTGGGTTTTTTTTTTTGTTTTTTTTGGGGGGGGAGAAAAACATTGAGGTGACTGGATTACAGTGTGTAACATTTGTTCCTAGCAGATATTTAACATCCTATTACACTGGTCTACAATTTTTGAGAAGTCATCTGCTTCAGAGATAAAATGTGTATTTATTATGTATTTTGATGTACTGAATTCAAATATGACAATTAAAACAACTGATTGGCTACTGTTTCTAAAATATTTAAGTTTTTACATTTTATGTCTATGTATATTGTGTAGATAGAGTTTTAATCATAAATTGTAAACCTAGGTCTTTTCATGTGTTTATGGTTGCTTTACATGATATTTCACCTGTCCTGTTTATGTAACACTTTAAAAATCAACCAAAGGGTTATATAAATAAAATTTATTATGAAACAAAAGGCAAAAAACTATTATGTACATAGTTAGTCCTATTCAGTGTCTACTCGGCGCTTCTTGGCTTGTCTCTTGTATTCATTAAATGGAGCATTTCTTGTCACTGTCCAGCAATAGTCTGCAAGCATTGATGGGCTCCATTTGCCCTGAGAGCGTTTCTCCATTGCAACAATGTCCTGGTGAAATCGCTCGCCGTGCTTGTTGCTCACTGCTCCACAGTTCGGTGGGAAAAAAATCTAGATGAGTGTGCAAAAAATGTATCTTTAGTGACATGTTGCAACCAAGGCTTTTGTATGCCTTGAGGAGGTTTTCCACCAACAACCTGTAGTTGTCTGCCTTGTTGTTTCCGAGAAAATTTATTGCCACTAACTGGAAGGCTTTCCATGCCGTCTTTTCCTTGCCACGCAGTGCGTGGTCAAATGCATCATCTCGAAGAAGTTCACGAATCTGAGGACCAACAAAGACACCTTCCTTTATCTTAGCCTCACTTAACCTTGGAAATTTTCCATGGAGGTACTTGAAACCTGCTTGTGTTTTGTCAATGGCCTTGACAAAGTTCTTCATCAGACCCAGCTTGATGTGTAAGGGTGGTAACAAAATCTTCCTTGATTCAACCAGTGGTGGATGCTGAACACTTTTCCTCCCAGGCTCCAATGACTGTCGGAGTGGCCAATCTTTCTTGATGTAGTGGGAATCTCTTGCACGACTATCCCATTCGCAGAGAAAACAGCAGTACTTTGTGTATCCAGTCTGCAGACCAAGCAAGAGAGCAACAACCTTCAAATTGCCACAAAGCTGCCACTGATGTTGGTCATAGTTTATGCACCTCAAAAGTTGTTTCATCTTGTCATAGGTTTCCTTCATATGGACTGCATGACCAACTGGAATTGATGGCAAAACATTGCCATTATGCAGTAAAACAGCTTTAAGACTCGTCTTCGATGAATCAATGAACAGTCTCCACTCATCTGGATCGTGAACAATGTTGAGGGCTGCCATCACACCATCGATGTTGTTGCAGGCTACAAGATCACCTTCCATGAAGAAGAATGGGACAAGATCCTTTTGACGGTCACGGAACATGGAAACCCTAACATCACCTGCCAGGAGATTCCACTGCTGTAGTCTGGAGCCAAACAGCTCTGCCTTACTCTTGGGTAGTTCCAAATCCCTGACAAGGTCATTCAGTTCACCTTGTGTTATGAGGTGTGGTTCAGAGGAGGAGGATGGGAGAAAATGTGGGTCCTGTGACATTGATGGTTCAGGACCAGAAGTTTCATCCTCTTCCTCGTCTGACTCAAGTGAGAATGATTCTGGTGCATCAGGAACCGGCAGTCCTTCTCCGTGGGGTACTGGGCGTATAGCTGATGGAATGTTTGGATAATGCACAGTCCACTTTTTCTTCTTTGACACACCTTTCCCAACTGGAGGCACCATGCAGAAGTAACCATTGCTGGTATGATCTGTTGGCTCTCTCCAAATCATTGGCACTGCAAAAGGCATAGATTTCCTTTTCCTGTTCAACCACTGGCGAAGATTTGTTGCACAAGTGTTGCAGCATATGTGTGGGGCCCACCTCTTGTCCGGATCTCCAATTTTGCAGCCAAAATAAAGGTGATAGGCTTTCTTAACCATAGTGGTTATACTGCGCTTTTGTGATGCAAAAGTCACTTCACCACAAACATAGCAGAAGTTATCTGCACTGTTCACACAAGTACGAGGCATCTCTGCTCACTTTGGCTAAACAGAAATGTGTCCCTTTGCAAAATCAAACTGACAAATAAGAGAGCACGACACTGTATGCTTTCTAGAGCTGATATAGGGCAATTTGTTCAGCAGAGTGATGTAAGCTTCGTTATGATTGCATCATCCATGACTCCTAGGAATAACATGATGCAATTCATATCATGTATGACACAATACCAGTTTCAGATTGCATCATTCATTGTTTTGCCTAAAAAGCAAGTACTGTCCAAACCCAGTCATAGATTTATTCATAGATCCAGTCAAAGATGTATTTTAGTCATTTCTGGTTTAAATTGAGATCCCTTCCCTTTATAACTCACTTATCCTCCGCCATTCCCAAGTCAAGGGTCGTATATACTGACCCAATAGCATATCTTGAAAACTAGAGCCAATCAACAATTTTAAGCATCATTTTCGTTCTCAGTGACCCAGAATTAGTAAAGTTTGACTACATTTATTTCAGAAGCATTTTGGCTGTAGAGCAGTGGTTACCGATGGTTGGAAATTACTTCCTTACCCGTATGAGTACATCATCTGGCTTCTTGCCAACCAGAACATTTTTTTTTTTTTTTTTTTTTTTTTTTTAAAAACACCATACTTGTGTTTAGCATGAACAATTTTACCATCTCCATCTAGTAATGGCCTAAACCATTTCTAGGATTTCTTTTATTCCTAGCATACTTAAAGACAGAGGAAATTCCATGGCTGGCAGAGATAAGGACAAAGTATTTAACTTCCTTTTCGGTATTTCATAACTAATTTTACATTGCTATTTGGTATATATTGCTTTAATTTCTAATTGCAACCTTCACTTTGCCACTCTATCAGGATAGGCTTTTATCCAAAGTTGTCCTACCTTGATAGTGGAATCATGGGTTTTTTGGGGGCCATCTAATAAACCCTTCTTAAAAGAACTCCCAAATCTCTCTCAATCACTCATTTTTAACACAGAAGTACATTTCAACCATGATGAATAAGCAAGAAACAATGGTATTGGCATGGTTCCTTATTCATTTTTCCTCATGTGCATCAAGCTTGCTCAGTTTTGCAAGTAAACACTTCACTACCAGCCCAGTAGAACTTATCTTGGGCTGTGATGGACTATCAAGCTGGGTTTCCATCTCATGCATCACTGGTAATAAAGTTATTGTGGATCAAATTGTGTCCTCTGTCACCCATGCAACCTCAGTCTATAGTGGGAGTGGACAGGTAACTTGCCCTCCAGAGTCTTTCCTGCTGGTGACTGGAGGAAAATATTCAGCTGGTGTGTCAGAGCCCAAGGTGAGAGTTCTGGCAGTTAAGAAAAAAATCTGCAAACTGAGCAAGTCTGATTATGCAAATGAGCAAGACAAACTATAGAACCCTTACAATAGCATGTATCATTTTTGTATCTGAAGTTATAAATATGATTATGTATCTGTACTTCAAATGTGTTTACACATGGGTAACGCCCATTAGAAATAGCCTCAAATCTTCTCTAAAAATAGTAGGAAGCTGAACACTTTATACCAAGTGTATTCTTGCATTAGGTGGTCATAAATTTTTGGCCATTTGGCACATCTCTTTTCATACTGCATACAGATGCATGTAAAATAGGAAATCAAATGGGTGTGTTCAGTTAATATAGGAAAAATGAACAAGACAGTCACTTTCCATGTTTCACAACTTTAATAGAATATTTAACTATTCTGTACAAATTGAAAACACTGTATTAAGTTACAAATGTGTAAGGTAAGGCTGGAGCACTCTCTACATGCCTGGTCACAGTGTTGATACAGCTGCTATTCAACTGCTGCCAGAGGTTGGCATTGGATGCTTAAACTAGAAATGTGCACCTGAAATTCTGCACAACAACATAAGGTAGCTTTGAAGACTTCAGAGTTTTAAACAAAACAAGAAACTGTGGAACAGAGTAATTTGAATGTTGCAAGTAAAACAGAACTTCGAATTTACTGAGTTAAATTTTGTTAATTTATATGTTCAGAATGAAAGCCCCTCCCATGCTGGATATTAAGCAATAAGACTACTGGAAATTTTCTGGTTCTTTGGCTGCAACCCATTTCCATCAACAGCAATAATTTGGCCTGTATGTTAGGATTTTTCCCCCCCAAAAGAGCTGTGATTTTGAAACATGTTTATTTCTTCTACTACCTTCAGAGAGACCAAATTTTCCTTGTACAAATACCCATATTTTATGCAAACAGGAAAAGATTTTCAAGTATATTAAAAACTATTAAAAAAGCACTAATTCAGTCAAAGTACTTACAAACAGGAATAAATAAATAGAAAGATGAACAACTACATAAATCTCGAATGACATCCCCATTAATGAAGAATTACTTCAATTTAATTGGCTTTACTGAGATAATAAATATGACATTTGAAGCTGCTCAAGCACTAGTCTGATTTGTAGGTTGCAGGAAAATTTTATATTAAAAGAGGAGAACTACTAGCAAAAGTCAAGTCATACTGTTGTATTTGTTTTAGCTATCATAAATTTAATTCGTTTAGTTTTGCTTCTCAGCACATGTGCTATTCCACAATTTCAATGTTTACCAAGAAAATGGATAGTCTTTACTTTGTAGTTTGGACTAGTTCCCTAAGAATAGGGCAAAAGGTTAATCAGAAAGCCTACAGACAATTATTTCGCTACAGTGTACCAAAGGCTGTAGAGTGTGCTTTATTTAAACCTCATATTTCCCAAATGCAGTGAAGATACCACTGTACAAGTTAAGCAAAAAATAAGAAAAAAAAAAAAAAAAGTTAGTGAAAATCATGCACTTGAAAACAAATTAATTTTAAGCATTGTTAATAAGATTGTGCTGCAGCAATGGAATATCCTGAACTGCAGGCCAGGTATCCAAATATATTTGTTACAAGTTGTTCAAATATCACTCTGAAGTGGTATTTCCTTATTATTGTTGTTTGCACTCAGCAGGTTGGCTGGAATCTTTCTGTTTGGAGAGGAAAAAGAAAAAAGTTAAAAAAGGAAGACGCCTACAATGGTAGTTCACTCAGTGCAATTTGGTCATGCATCCTTTATAGGCAACTAAATAGGTTACCACCACAAATGTCTACTGGGGAGGAAAGCTACAGGTCAACATGGGCTAAATCACGAGGTGCTTAACTACAATTCCCATTGACGTACAGTTGCTCAGCACTTCACAGGTTATTCTATTATACTTGTATTCTCTCTACCATTTAAGAACATAAGAATGGCCATAGTGGGTCAGACCAAAGGTCCATCTAGCCCAATATCCTATCTTCCGACTGTGGCCAATGCCAGGAGCCCCAGAGAGAATGAACAGAACAGGTAATCATCAAGTGATCCATCCCGTCGTCCATTCCAGCTTCTGGCAACACAGAAGAGTTTCAAAAACAAAAATTCTCAAGTTCACATGTAGGCTCCTAAATAAGTGGCCCAGTTTTCAAAAGTGCTGGAGTCAAAGGAAGATGCAGGGTGCTCAGCATTTTTTGGGGGAAAAAAAATAATAATCAATGCACTTGTTTTTTCAAGTCTTGGGCTCTCTGTTGGAGATGATGGAATGTATTTAACAGGTTGTGCTCCCCTCAGATGCCTTCTGCATCACTAGCCAATAACTACTCAACTGTTTAACACTCAGACACTTCTTGCCAAAAGTTAATCTGATCTATCAGAGCCTTCAGAAAGTAAAAGCACCGATAGCCCTACAACAGCACAGGGAGTGAAACAACCTGGGGGAAAAAAAACTAACAAGAAAGGTGCGTTGATTAAATGCTCCAACTGCTTAGCTTTACAGTTAACACTACCACACAACGTAGCAGGATATTTTAATCTAAGCATATACTTCCCTTTATTTGTTTCTCTCATTACCCACATCTACTATAGATATAGGGTTTGTGTTTTTATTGGTTTTCTGTGGTTTTTTTAGCCACACAAACATGCCTTTGTTGAACTCTACGGTAGGAAGGAAAATAGCTATAAGGAAGACATCTTTCAAGACAATACACCACTTCGACTGTAAAATGATTTATACTTGTTAACTATTCCAAACCTCAGGGGGTAGCCGTGTTAGTCTGTATCTACAAAAACAAGGAGTCTGGTGGCACCTTAAAGACTAACAGATTTATTTGGGCATAAGCTTTCGTGGGTAAAAACCTCACTTCTTCAGATGCATAGAGTGAAAGTTACAGATGCAGGCATTATATACTGACACATGGAGAGCAGGGAGTTACTTCGCAAGTGGAGAACCAGTGTTGACAGGGCCAATTCAATCAGGGTGGATGTAGTCCACTCCCAATAATAGATGAGGAGGTGTCAATTCCAGGAGAGGAAAAGCTGCTTCTGTAATGAGCCAGCCACTCCCAGTCCCTATTCAAGCCCAGATTAATGGTGTTAAATTTGCAAATGAATTTTAGTTCTGCTGTTTCTCTTTGAAGTCTGTTTCTGAAGTTTTTTTGTTCAATGATAGTGACTTTTAAATCTGTAATAGAATGACCAGGGAGATTGAAGTGTTCACTTACTGGCTTTTGTATGTTACCATTCCTGATGTCCGATTTGTGTCCATTTATTCTTTTGCAGAGGGACTGTCCGGTTTGGCCAATGTACATGGCAGAGGGGCATTGCTGGCACTGATGGCATATATAACATTAGTAGATGTGCAGGTGAATGAGCCCTTGATGGTGTGGCTGATGTGGTTGGGTCCTCCGATGGTGTCGCCAGAGTAGATATGGGGACAGAGTAGGCACTTCAATCTCCCTGGTCATTCTATTACAGATTTAAAAGTCACTATCATTGAACAAAAAAACTTCAGAAACAGACTTCAAAGAGAAACAGCAGAACTAAAATTCATTTGCAAATTTAACACCATTAATCTGGGCTTGAATAGGGACTGGGAGTGGCTGGCTCATTACAGAAGCAGCTTTTCCTCTCCTGGAATTGACACCTCCTCATCTATTATTGGGAGTGGACTACATCCACCCTGATTGAATTGGCCCTGTCAACACTGGTGTCAGTATATAATGCCTGCATCTGTAACTTTCACTCTATGCATCTGAAGAAGTGAGGTTTTTACCCACGAAAGCTTATGCCCAAATAAATCTGTTAGTCTTTAAGGTGCCACCAGACTCCTTGTTGTTTTTATTCCAAACCTGAACATTTCATAATTGTAAAAAAGCAAGCATAAAGAATACATGTTACATTCATTATTCATCATCAGGTGCCCAAGTGCCTCTTCCTAACTGCCTGGGTTTCCAAAGGACACTGAAGTTAGTTAATTGATCTGCACTGATATAGCCTTAAACATCAGGTGCCTATCCTGTCAAGAAGGAATCTTCATACACTCAACACGGCAGCAAATAAATGTTTTGTTTTTTAAAAAGCCTATTTGACACATACTACTTGTAATCACATGGGACTACTGTTTGATTAGATGTGGATAAGAGGGAGAACATGAACAACTTCCTAGCCATCAAAAAAGCCTATTTCTGAAGTAAAGAACATTTCATGAAACAACTGCTTTGTAGTGGAGATAAATATCAAGTCAACTGACGGCAGTTTCCATTTCAAATAGACAGCAGAAACATCAGTTAAGAGCAAGATAGATTAGGTCATTAATACTATCAGAATTGCAAAATATAGCTAAATTTAACCCAAACACTTAAAGGAGTAACTGATGAATTAAAGATTGTTTACAACATTATAATGGTTTAGAAACTATATTTTAATCCTACTTTAGATCTTTTTAATATAACACAGCCTTTAAGCAGGTAGGAAAGGAAATATAAAGTATTGATGTTACTGCTTCAAAGAGAAAAACAACTATTTTATTTCAGTTTTATTCATGAAGACAAAACCCTTGTGATTATATTTTCCAATAAACTTTTTATTATCCATGTTTTGTACCACTTTACAGCAATAAAGATATTTACAAAAAATAAAATGCTGTTGCTTAATTTCAACAAAATACATGAAATTGCATACTACAGAGGGAACTTGATATGTAAGTTTCACATGTTAAAACCTAGATATTGTTCTACATGCTATACCATCACACTGAAAATCTGTTTGTATATCTCTAGGATAGCTGTTTTTCAATATACAGTGCTTTGGGCAAGGATGTCAAAAGCACCTAAATCTCAGTCTTTCAATGAACTATCTTAGGCACTTAGGAGCTTAAGTCCCATTTTAAAAAGTAGATAAGGTGCTTTTGAAAATTTTACCTGTTAAATGCAATTGAAATATAAATGATCTAAACCCCAGTATTTCACACAGTAAATTGCTTTATTTGCCTGCCTCACTAAACCCAGTCTCCAAGCACAGAAGGAAAAAAAAGATGTTGAGAGAGAGCGAGCACGCATATTCAGAAGGTTAACAGATCTGGTTCTGCCAAACTAGGGAGTTCCAAGACAATCCACCTTTTCACAGAGAATACCCTGCCAAGAGGGACCCACACCAAAATGCGGGGGAATGGAGGGTTGGTTTAACTTGAGCACCTTCACCATCTACATCTTTTGAAGTATCATAGGGAGCGAAGTGATCTCTTAAAGAACCAGGACCCAAAGTATTTAGAGCTTTCCCTTACTCCTTGAACTCCACCAGTGCAGATCACATAGCACCAGGGGTTTGCTCCTGAGCTAAGGCTCTGTTCAGCAAGCTGACAGAGATATTCTCTAAGTTTCAGTTTCCAAATGGTCTCAGTGTGTAGCCCCACACAGAGAACATTACACTAGTCTAGCCTTGAAATGACAGAGGCATGGATAGTTGTACACCTCTACCCCGATATAACGCGGCTTGATATAACGCGGTTTCACCTATAACACGGTAAGATTTTTTGGCTCCCGAGGACAGCGTTATATCGGGGTAGAGGTGTTCTAAGGTTCACATAAAACCATCCAAGTTGCACTTGCCTTGTCAGGTACAAACAGAAAGTGGTCTTCGTTACAGATACAGTTGCCTGGGAATCCAGTAGCAGCCTAGGAATCTAACAATACTCCCAAATTGGGAAGCTGTTACAAATTGCAGATCTTCTTTCTGCTACTGGTCTGCCCTGAGCCTCCCTTCCAAGTCTGCAGCCCCTTACCTCCTATGTGGTCACTACATGCAGGCAGGTTTGCTGGACAGTAGCACCAGGAGGAATCAGTGCTGGCATGTGCTGAGCACTGGTCACAGGCAGGTTTGCTGGACAGTAGCACCAGGAGGAATCAGTGCTGGCATGTGCTGAGCACTGGTCACAGGCAGGTTTGCGAGGCAGCAGTCAGAGAAGATAAATCCCAGCACCTTCCTTCCCTGGCTGCAGCCTTGAAAACCTGCCTGCAGGTGGCACCTTTTTTCCAGGATAGGTTGCTAATAAGTGGCACGCTGTTGCGAATATCCAAATCCTATTAATACAGATGTTAATGGGATGGGATTGATTTCCAGTAAAACATTGCAATTAACCAGAAGTTGCATGGAGCCGTGAAATTGACAAGAATGACAGCCAACAACCAATGTAAATAATGCACTGTCTACAGAGAGGCTGCGTAGCCCTAACTACACCAACATGAGAGACGTAGGGTTTGAGTTATGTTGGTGTAGGGCACTTACTTCGGCAAGAGCAAGGCTGTAGCCGATACACTGACATAGTTAGGTTGATATAAGCTGCCTTACGTTGGCCTAGCTGTGTACTGTAGATCAGGGCTGAGTTATTCACTGAGCTCTACATTCAAGCTTTATTTGTAGCTCCAAATTTGCAGTGTGTTGGGGAGGAGAGGAAAGAACAAGACAGATCCAAGACACTGCAAACTTCCCTGCTCAAACTGCTTTCCCGGCTTCTGTACATCCCCAAAGCATTGCAGATTAAACGCTTTTCAACTACACCCTTTCAGAACACTGAACTGATAAAAATTTAAAGTCCAGCAAATATTTCAAGTAATGTGTCTGCTCATTAATTATAAAGTTCTGCAAGTTAGTGTCAATGCCTCGATTCCCAATCCTTTGATTCATATTAGGAATAGGTTTATTCAAAAGATATTACTGACTGTAGATGCTGTCACTCATCTTTCCACCACCGTTTAATGTTATCCTGTCTCAGAACAACATATGTTCCTGGTAGATTTACCAATCTCCTTCTGGAAAGCATCCAGTGTAATACAATGAAGTAATCATTTTGTTCCACATTCTAGATTGACATGCATATCTGATAGCTGGTCATCCACTTATTTCTGTACCCTTAACAGCAACCTGGCCACCAACTACTGTGGGATCAACAAAAGGTAGTGAGCACTAAATACTTGTTCTCAGAGTCTTCAAAACAGGTTTGCTGCTTAGTACTGGAGGCTTCTGCCAAGGTTGCTTTGAAGATGGAGCAAATATTTTGAAGCATCAACTGTCATCCTCTCAGGAGGGGAGACTTCAGCCCTGGAGTACTGACAGAACTATGCTGGTTATCTGAATTTAGCCAGTTAGCTATCCTTCTCCCCTCAGTGACATCATACTCACTCCTTCAACCAGTAAGGGCTGGTCCTCACTGGGGGGGATCGATCTAAGATATGCAACTTCAGCTACGGGAATAGCGTAGCTGAAGTCGACGTATCATAGATCGATTTACCTCGCGTCCTCACGGCGCGGGATCGACGCTCTGGTGGAGTTCTGGAGTAGATGGGGAGCACGTTCTAGACGAGACGCGATAAATCGATCCCCGATAGATCGATTACTATCTGGCAAGTAATGAAGACGTACCCTAAGCTAACAAGGGTCCTCCAAGGCACACAGTGTACCAGTTACAAGACACCTAATTGGCTACTTATACACCTCTACCCAGATATAACGCGACCTGATATAACACGAATTTGGATATAATGCGGTAAAGCAGTGCTCCGGGGGGGGGGGGGGGGGTGAGGGGGGCGGCGCAGGGCTGCGCACTCCGGTGGATCAAAGCAAGTTCGATATAACACGGTTTCACCTATAACGCGGTAAGATTTTTTGGCTCCTGAGGACAGCGTTATATCAGGGTAGAGGTGTACAGCCTAACACCTTTATACAACACCAACCCTTTGCACACTGCTTTACACAAGTGACATGGTTCTGCCTGAACACTTTACAATCTAAATTAGACGAACTTAGGACAGGTGGATAGGGAACAAAAAAAGCAAATCAAAGCAAGAAAAAGCAAGCATATTCTGATATTTATATAGCAAATGAGCTATGTAAGAAGGGAGGAGTAGACAGCACAGGAATGGACGTCAGTGGACAGTTAGGCAAAAAGTGGATTTAGGAGGAGAGATCTGAAGGAGAGTAAGGATTCTTGGTGCACAGAAATGGTAATGCCTTCCCAGGCACAGGGAACAGAGAGTGAATAAAAAGGAAGGCAGCAAGAAGAGTTGGCCAAGTGAAGGAGATAAGATGGGAGAAATGGAAGATAAACTTTTTGTACTGACAGGATTGGAGCCTTGCCAATCTTAAGCTTTATTCTGAAAGACGGGGAGCCACTGATGGGGAGATGAGAGTTGAGTCCAGATGAGCGTGAGGGAATACGACATGAATGAGTTTTGGCAGTGGGGGTAGGGGCTGGTTTTCAAAGCAATTAGATTTGTAGAGAACAAATCACAAGATAAGCTCAGTCTTGAAGTTGAGTGATAGGAAGTACAGTGGAGTTATCAATCAGTCAAATCACAGGGTATGGGGAGAAGGTTAGGAGGAACGAGTCCAGTTTGTCATGTGTTTTGGAAAGCAGCAGGATAGCTATGAGGAAACAGAAAAAGGCACAAGCCTTAGGAAAGAGGGGGAACAGGTAGATTTGAGAAAATCCCATGTGAGCAGACAAGATCACTCAGGGTGAGAGGGAAGAAGGGAGCACCGGAGAACAGGATCCAATGAAAGCAACACCAAAAGAAGGATAAGTGAACCAGGAAAATAAAGAATCATGGAAGCCCAAGAAAGAAGATGATCTGGAGAAGTGGGTAGCTGTCAGAGACAGCAGAGATCGATTATAGATAAAATACTTAGATTCAGAATAAGTCAGTGACTCATGAGGAGAGTTTCAACCAGAGTTGAGAAGGACTGAACTGGAGGAGAGAGTTGCAAGTGTGTTGTAAATACAGATCTATCAATGAAAACCAACTAAAAGTCACACTAAAAAGACACAGTATAAACCCAGATACAAGAGAGAACATCTTTGTGACAAGTCTCAGAGGTATAACTTGTGTCCTGAGAATGTTGTATGTTCAGTATATAATGTTACCTTGGAGTGCTACAATGCAAGCATAAACTTGCAACAGGGAGGCAAGGAGATAATCTAGATATAAATCTATTCTAAGGATACGATACATGGGTATCCAGCCACAGATATTTCTCTCTACACTTTTCTGAACTGCAAATGAGGCCTAAAACCTGAGTTTCGCCTAATTTTTTTTTTAAAACCAGAAAGGTAGCTATAAATAAACCACATTGCATGGGCTACACATTGGAAGTTAGGTATGAATGGAATTCCACCTTACCTAGAAATGTATGAATGATAAACAGACTTAAATTACACCTAAATGGAAAAAAAATTGAAAAGGAACTGTCAGCATGAAAAAGTGAAATGTACAAAGTTATACAGGAGGCAACAACCACAATGTTCTGAGATAGCTTAAGACATGGTTCTGCAGAATACCACACTCCACAGGGCATGCTATTGAATACAGATCTACAGCACTGCAAAGGTGTATGGCCACTGTAATTAAGAATACAGTAACTGGTATGATTCTTCCCTGAAGTATCTTGGACACCATTACTCCAGTACTAATGATTTTTAATTCTCAGCTCACCCATCATTGCCCCCCAGCTACTCTATTCAGGAGAGCCATGAAAACGGAGTGTGAAATATTGTTTCCGCAAGTGCTATTCTTTCCCTGTTCAAACAAATGTTTCATCAAGAGTACAGACTTCTTTTAATACTTACTATTACAAGAGACAGGATTGATTCCTGGCATGGAGGCTAAAAGCGTTTAATAGTATAATGTGCATATTGTGATAAATTCTGCAAGGCCTGGTGTATCAGTACCATGATCTCAAATTGGAAGTATTGTAAGTTTTATATACTTATTGCCATTAAAGAAATGGAAAGATGCTACTTTAATAGCAAAATGAATAGAACAGTCTCCTCCCCCTTTTCATTAACTTTAGTTGCTAACTGTCAGGGTGACTGAATTATGGCTGAAAACTAGGTAAAAGGGGGAGCAGTGACCATATTTTACTGAGTTTTAAACAAAGCCTTATATTTTGTACTAGCTCTCAGCTTTTCTTCTGGTTAAACACAATGACATGATGGCAGTGTGTGGGATTCAGCAAGGCAACCACAAAGAAAGGAGCAGAGTTACTATACGAGAAAAGTAGATGGAGCTAGCAAACAGACTTGTCAAAGAAACATTAATTCATTCTAAAACTAGACTTCAAAGTGGTATAAGATTTCTACCTACACATGCTGTAAATTGGTTTCTTTGCAAATATTTAAATATTCACCTTTAATTTTACATAGGAAAGTGGTAAACATATCAATCACATCTGTTCCCCAGTGTAGGTATGTGAGAAAATTAACATGTCTAATAAATACTGTTATTTATGCATTCATAACTTAAGGAAAATATTTAAGAAAATCTGCAGTTCAGAAGTTAATTCCCTTCACAATACAAAAAGTGTAAAAGAACAGGAATGAAGAGAATGTAACATAGTATACTGATACGTTGTTCATGGTCACAGTTTGTACAATTCTAATGTACTATAAGTATATATGCCCAAACAAAAAACTAACCTTAGGATCACTCTCTGTATCCTCCTCTTCCTCTCCCTCCTCTTCACCTTCCAATTCCTATGATAAAAGGAAGAGAGATTAACAGGAATTAAAATTAGATTAAAGCAACTGCTTACGGTGCACAAAGCCAACTATACAGTGCCTTCTATTGCATTCCTGTGTGTGTCAGCTGTGAAAAATAAATCTACTTGGGTTGGACGAGACAACCAGTCATCTGGTCCAGAAAGTCTCAAATGTCAGTGTGGATCTGAATGTAATATTCCTGTGGAAGTTACTGCAATTGCACAGAATTTTTTTTTTTTTTTTTTTAAAGTGCCTGCAACACAATTCTGAGTTTTGTACTTCTGGAAAAGACAGCTAGTGGATCTGTCTGATTTTGTTCCTCCATTTCAACCCTTATCTCATCTGTTTCTTTGAACAGTCATGTGCCCCACACACATGCTTCTTCACTACACCTGGATCCTTTCTGTTCTTCCTCTTGCACATGTCTTACCTCAAGTTGTAGTATCTCGATGGAGGCAGATAGGCTAGCTCAGGGGTCGGCAACCTTTCAGAAGTGGTGTGCCGAGTCTTCATTTATTAACTCTAATTTAAGGTTTGGCGTGCTGGTAATACATTTTAACGTTTTTAGAAGGTCTCTTTCTATAAGTCTGGATATTGTTTTCACCCCTCAGCTCAGAGAGCCGAGAATAATATATAACTAAACTATTGTTGTATGTAAAGTAAATAAGGTTTTTAACATTTTTAAGAAGCTTCATTTAAAATTAAATTAAAATGCAGAGCCCCCTGGACTGGTGGCCAGGACCTGGGCAGTGAGAGTGCCACTGAAAATCAGCTTGCGTGCTGCCTTTGGCATGCGTGCCATAGGTTGCCTACCCCTGGGCTAGCTCTTTCTCATCTGCTTTTACAAGAGTTAAAGCTTTTCGCTGCAAAAAAACTGGGACTCCTGGGGAAGCAGGGGAAAAGGAGACAGCATGATGTGACCTGCTAGGTCAAAGGAGGCCACCAGTCTAAGAATTGGTGATGTACTGCATTCCAGTACTTGATTAGGTCATACTACCATGGCATCTTTATGAAAAAAGATTCTCAAGCACATCATAGTGAAAGGGGCAAAAAGCAAATAGTTAATATCTGTCAAAGGCACTGATTTGTCCCCAATGTTGCTTTTATATTCATTTTAGCGCAGAGATTTTGTATAGAGCCTATCATCACTATGTTTGTGCTCTAGTAACACTGGAAAAAATTGATTACAGTGGTTGCCATAATACAAAACTGCCTGTGAACCTAATTAAACCCGTTATAACAATTCTTAATTAAAAGGATGTATTTAATTTCTGAGAGGACCAAGCCCCATCTCTAGAACAGTTAAAACAGACAGTTCACAAGCCTTGTCCAGTGTGTCCCCCCAGCGTGCAACTAGGATTGAGTTTCCCGTTAGCCTTCCTTACAGCCCAAGGTTTAACTTGGTAAACAGGTACACAAAAGATTGTTCAGTGCAATGCAATCTTCACATCTGCCCACAAAACAATTTCAACATTAAGTCATGGTTAAAAAAATGGACGTGACAATCAATTATTCCTTTGTCAAATATTAAAGAGTTGCAACTGTATTTTGATAATGCAGCTGAGATACTAGACATAATTGGAATGTGTGCTTTTATGGAATATACGTACAGCAAAAATTAGAATCTGTATAGATTTTACAGCTGCTTAACGTTAAGCTATAATGACTATTTTGTAGAGGAGTATGAACATGGCACCATGAAATACATACATCCCTGTTTGTCCTATATGGGGCTAGATATTTCTATTTCAGAAAGGAGAATATGGATTAGTGATCTACAATCGACACAATAGGCATCTCACCTCCTCTTCTCCTTCCTCTCCTTCTTCAAACTAAAACAAAAATAAAACATTTAGGTTTGCAGAATGTTTTATGCAATTAGCTACAAATGCAAATGCAAATGCATAGCAAATGCAAGTACCCTTCAAATAATCTCAAAACGCTTAATTTACCTTCTAAAGCACTAACCCCATTTTACAGGTGTGGATGGAGAAACACAGAACTAAGTTATTTGCTTAAAGTCCTACACAGAGTTGGTGACACATCCGAAGTCTATAATCAATGTCTCCCAACTCCCAGTTTATCCCGTTCTCCCACTCATTGTAGCCTCTACACAATGCTGCCTCCATGACAATTGCCATTTAATCTTATATCAAGAAAAAGGGCGACACCAAATCCTGGAATATAGCTTTTCAGACATGTGTCTACTAGTCAGATGTGCAGTTTCAATCACAACTTGCCTCAGCTCAGCAAGACAGTGACTGGGGTATAATCATTAGAAATTATATAGACAGAGAATATAAGTTTAAGTAAAGGAGGCACCACAAGCCCTACTTTTAATTTACAAATTGAACTCAGGGAATAAATACAAATAATGAATATGCTTCTTGCATAATGTACATTTTTTAACAAACTGAACATTCAAGCAGCATTAAGGAGAAACTTAAGAGCAAGAAATTTACAAATAAAGGATGCTATTACCATCTTGTGACTAGTATATTTATACTAATGCAAGTTTAAGCGGTATACTGGTGTTCTTTTCTGCTGCATTCATCAGGGTATTCAGCATAAGTGATTTTACATTGTTTTTTAATTTGGCTTTGTTTGAAGACAAGATACTACAAAAAAATTCTCATTTCAAAGCGGTATTTAAAATTATTTGCCTAACCAAACTGGTAAAGGCAATATAGTTTAGAAATACACACATCTTTAAAGAAAAAGGCCAATCCTTTCTTCGTCCAGAAGCCTTCTCTTCTGCCTCGAGCTAGTGTTTTAAATGCTGTATCTCCTGTTTCCGCCAAAAAAATGTGTGAAGTTGCCCACTCAAGGAAACCAAATTCTAGATGCTATATTGCTTCAGAGGTCCAATCAAACGTGCAGCTACAGCTCAACAAGCACAGTCATGGCCAGGTTCAGTTCTGTGGGCTACAATAATAAAGATACTGTGGTTGTTGCCTTGTCCAAAAGAACCCTCTCTACCTGATTTCAGAAGTCCTAGGCAGTCAATGGAAGGTTAAAAAAAAGTGCAATGTGACCCTATTCAGCACGTTATTTCAGTGTATCTGATTCTGATAAGTAATTTATTCCCACGCAAAGAAAAACCAATTCTGCTTTTTCCTTTATTTCACTTGAGAAAGTAATGGTATTTACTATTTCAGTCACAAGAATAATAGGCAGCTTTTATGTAGAGAAAGACATACAAGATAGGTGAGCAATATACATACGTTATCATCATCCTCTATTGCTTCCCCAGTGAAATAAAGCACAGCACGAGGGACTATCCTTTCACGGAAGAAGTGCCCAATTTCAAAGTCTGTGGCTAAAGTAAACTCTGAATCTTCATCCTGTAAAGCAAGTCAATCGGATTTTAGAGAATTACTACTGGAAATGCAACACTATGCAGACATAATGCTGTTCATCATGGTTCAGTGATATCCTGTGGCCAACTTGATCTCTTACCAAGAAGGGCTGTTGTAATACAGAGATACTGGGGATGAAGTGGAAGAAATGGGCTATTGGGGAAAGTGCTGGGGCCAATGATGAAAGTATGTTATTTTAAATCAAGCTGTAGCTCAGATTTCTTATTAGGCAAAAGTCAGACTAATGGAGAAATGTGTGTGATCACTGATGTATGCATCTGAGTAAAGCCTAGGAAGGGGAGCTTTAGGACAAAAATATAGTAAAGAGATTTCAAATCTTGTTAAAGTGAGACTTACCAATGACTCTCCATCCCCAGACACTACAAATAGAAAGAGGAAAAAAATTCATGTAACACTGAAAAACCCAGTCCATCTGGTTGTTCAAGCTTGCAGGATGTTCTATGAGAAGTTTTCTATTCATACAAGTGTTGGGTGGATTAGTGTTTGTTACATTAGAATTGTAAAGCCTGCAAGTGCTAGGTCCTGTTAGCATTACTGAAAGGAAAACAATTCAGTTTCAGTCTAAGACCTTGCCTATACTACAGAGCTTTGTCGACAAAAGTCAACTTTTGTTGACAAAATAGTGGAGGTGTACACACTACAATGCTCCATCCCGCCGACTAAACTCTCCTGCTTTGCGGACAGATAAGGAAGCAACAAAGGAGGAGCAAGGAGGACATGTTTTGAGAGGTGCTCCAATCTTCAGAAGCCGAAAAAGAAGAACGCAGGGCATGGAGAGAGACTTTAAAAGAAAATTATAAAATAGCCAGGCAGGACAGAAAGGAGAGCCAGGAGTGAATTTTAATGGGCCAGGAGCAGATGATAAAATTTATGGAGGAGAAAATGGAGATGTTGAAGTCTTTAATCACACTGCAGGCAGAATTCATGTTTGCTCAGCCCCCCCCTGCAGCCGATAGAGAACTACTTTCCATGCCCTCCCCAACTCCTCTCACACATTCCTTGCAACTTCCCGACCTGTCTCAGTATCCTGTTCACTCCACCCTTTTGGACAGCTTCTAAAATTATAGCAACTACACACAACCGTAAGAGCCTATACTGCCCTTCATTTGTTTTTCCCTTCCCACCAAGCCTTTTGTGTGTGTCGTTAATTGGTATTTAATAAAAACACTCTGAAAGATAACCAATCTTTATTTGTCTCCTACACATGGTGGTTGCTGATGGAATTAATACACAGTGGCAATCTGTTCATTTGCTGAGTACAAATCATGGTTAGGAATTATCAAAATTTTCATGCAAGGCAGCAAGTTAAAGTATGGCAGAGTGCTGTACAGAAAGACATTATTGGAGCTCTTTGTCAAAATGGTGCCTCAAAGCCTCCCTGATTCGAATAGCCTCCAATTGTGCCCCTCTAACAGCCCTGGTTTCTGGCTGCTCAAAATCAGCTGTCAGGCGATCCACCTCCACGCTACACACCAGGGGAAATTTTTCACCCATAGCCTCACAAACATTATGGAGTGCACAGCAGGCTGTACTCCTGGGGGAATTCTGCACCAAAAAATGAAAAATTCTGCATACATTTTACAATTCTGCATATTTTGTCAAAACACCACAATATCATCATACCAGTTTCAATTATTTTGGTAATTTATTTCAAAATACCTGTCAGCAAGTATGTCTGTAACAATACAGACAACAAAAAAGATTCAGGAAATGTTTTTTGACAAATAGATTCCTTACTAGGCATATTAATGTAGAACTGAGTAATAATTTAAAACTTCAGTACAGAACCGTATTTCCTGCACCCCTCAGAAGCAGTGCAAAGGCTTGGGGGAGTCAGGGGTAACGGAGGAGCTGAGGAAGAGGGAAGTAATTGCTGGGAAGGAGCCTGGGTTGAAGGGTTGTTGGGTATGGGTGGGCAAAGTATGGAATAGGTTTTTTGGGGGGGGGGGGGGGGGAGCAGGGCAGGAAGGGATTGTTAGGGAGCATCCCCAATGCAGACCCTGGCTGACCTCTAGTCTCTCCCATTCAGTCAGGCACATCTGCTCCTATCCCCATGTGTCCCAGCCCCCCCTCAGCTAGCCCCCTCCCCTCGTATCCATGTGTCTGTGCCCCCACTCAGCCATCCCCCTTTCCCCTTGTAGCTCTGCACCCTGCTTCCATGCTGATGATGCTCATTAAAAAATATGTGTTAATTAAATTCTGACTGAACTCCTTGGGGGAGAATAGTATGTCTCCTGCTCTGTTTTACCCGCATTCTGCCATATATTTCACGTTATAGCAGTCTCAGATGACCCAGCACATGTTATTTGTTTTAAGAACGTTTTCACAGCAGATTTGACAAAATGCAAAGAAGGTACCAAGGTGAGATTTCTAAAGATTACTACTGCACTCGATCCAAGGTTTAAAAATCTGAAGTGCCTTCCAAAATCTGAGAGGGACAAGGTGTGGAGCATGCTTTCAGAAGTCTTAAAAGAGCAACACTCCGATGTGGAAACCAGAGAACCTGAACCACCAAAAAAGAAAATCAACCTTCTGCTGGTGGTATCTGACTCAGATGATTAAAGTGAACATACGTTGGTCTGCACTGCTTTGGATCGTTATCGAGCAGAACCAGTCATCAGCATGAATGCATGTCCCTTGGAATGGTGGTTAAAGCATGAAGGGACATATGAATCTTTAGAGCATCTGGCATGTAAATATCTTGCGATGCCAGCTACAACAGTGCCATGCAAACGCCTGTTCTCACTTTCAGGTGACATTGTAAACAAGAAGCAGGCAGCATTATCTCCCGTAAATGTAAACAAACTTATTTGTCTTAGCAACTAGCTGAATAAGAAGTAGGACTGAGTGGACTTGTAGGCTCTAAAGTTTTACATTGTTTTGTTTTTGAGTGCAGTTATGTAACTAAACAAAAAAATCCACATTTGTAAGTTGCACTTTCACAACAAAGACTGCACTACAGTACTTGTATGAGGTGAACTGAAAAATAATATTTCTTTTATCATTTTTACAGTGCAAATATGTGTAATAAAAATATAAAGCGAGCACTGTACAACTTTGTATTGTGTTGTAATTGAAATCAATGTATTTGAAAATGAAATTAAATATTTTTGGATGTTTTTCTACAATTTGTATTCTATTGTTTAACAGTGCGATTAAAACTGATTAATCGATTTTTTTAATCATGATTAGTTTTTTGAATTAATGGCGTGAATTAACTGCGATTAAATTGACAGCCCTAATATATTTACACACATTCCATGTGCAAGTATTTTCTACTCCAGATATGAACTATGTATTATGAATAGGCTTGACAGGATTCAAGTTTAATTTTCTTTGTATAATTGAAGGTGTTTATTTTTAAGCTCCTCCTCCCCAAATTGTATCGATTTAGATTTTCAGTGGCACAAAATTACAGGGATCAACATCACATATGAAAATATATATTAAATATCCTTAAAATCGAATGCTAAGAAGTTAAAGCATCTTTTTTTACTTTGCCTATTTGTAAATTTCAATCATCAGTGGAAATAAACGTTTTCATCAGTTTGTGTGTTTACTATGAAATCCATATGTACTGACAAAAATCCAGTCCAACCCTAATTATGAAAGGCTTGCAGAGACTATACAACATGTGCTGGTGCTTCCAAGGGGGTTAACCAGACAGTTTACAAAAGCAGACATATCTACCAAAAAAAAAGCTATGACCATTTTGATCAGTGCATCATCTATGAAGTTCACATGATGAAACACTTCTCAAACTCACATATTTAAAGAGAAGGTTGGAGGTTGCCATCGGAGACCAATCTCAGATGGTTGGACTCCTGTTTACAATCTAGTTAAGTATCGTTTAAAATATTAACAAGTCTACTTTTTTTATACCTTCCAACTTAAGCAGTCTGCGGCATTAGGAGAATGTATGTGAGAATTATCCATACACTGTACTAAGCAAAATGTGTGCCATTTTCTTTGACCTTACAGCTCATCAGTATCAGTTTGCCAGCACCAAGATTTGGGAGGCATTTGAAGAAGCCACATATTTACTCCAGACAGACAGAATACACACTGGTGTAACTTGCAGAAGGAATTTCTCTACGCTAACACAGTTCAAACCATTTTGAATGACATATATAACAGTATGTAGTGGCCAAACCTGCACCCCAAGCTAAATTCTCTTTGAATCATAATAGCACAAGTGAAACTTAAGTTATCCTAAATGAGCCACTGGGAATACTCCTATCATAGGGAAATCCCCTAGAGATAAAGCCAGCTAGCTCTACACCAGTTGGTCCTGCTCCAGAGGCAAGTTTGGGACATGTGGTGACGTAGCTGGAGTGTGTTCCAGCAACCCTGGGGTCAGCAAAATGGTCTCCAAAGCACCATTCCAGCCAGCATAAGTTTAGCACCTCTGTGGCTTCTCTAAATTGCAACAGAGGCCAATGTGGTCTTTGGATACCCACAGGGTCAAAGTAGAAAAGTAGCATAATGCTAAATCTGCACCACTTTCCAGATTATGGAGCTCTGGCATGCCAAAGAATCTAGCCCACTATATTTATATCCCCAACATCCCAAATCCAGCGACAACTCAGGCAACCTGTGATTGTCTTGTTTGCAGAAAGTGGATGTTTATATGAAAATAAAATTTTTGGTGGCATTTCTATTTACATCCTACATAATGTGATACACTGATGAAAAGCCCTATATAAGAGTAAGGTATAATTATTACTCCTATTACTACAGAGGTTTCAAGGTCTACAAATAGGTGTTCTAAAATATCAACTAGAGACCAAAAAGGAACGAACATAACATATTACACTAAAATTCTTTAAAGATATTGCAATCACAGGTATGTATTTTCTCTCTCTATGGCAGATAAACATAACTGCAGAAAACCCCCTGGTGCAAACAGGGCTTAACCAGAAAAGGGAAAAGAGCACAAGGCCTCTTGAAGTCCATTAGCAATTTTGCTTAATTTGGTCAGTTTAGCACTTGGATACAGGTGATAGGCACTATAGCAAACCCTAACATAATTACAGCAGTTACATCCTGTTCACCCTGAAGGCTTAAGCAAGATCAGTCTATTGAACCAACTGAGACTGGATGTGAAATCTTCACACATTACATCTAGAATAGAAGTATGGAGCCACCTTGTGGTAAAAAGTAAAATATCCTTAAACTAGCAATATTAAAAACATGGGCCAGCCACAATATGCTAACAAAAGGAGTCCTGTCTATACTGTTCTTCTTCAGCTAATAGTTCCCTGTAGAATTAGCTGATTATAGCTAGAGTAACTCATTTAACAGTTATAGTCAAGGCAAAATCTGAGTTTAGTTATTAGCAAATAACAGCTTTTTCGGGCTGATAAATAGCACTTGTTTCAGGCTCCAGATATTTACACTGTCAAAAGTAGAGTGACAACACCCCATCTGTTTCAGTACTCTAAAACTCTCCCAATATAGATCCCACTGCTTAGGAATGATTTAGCCACTCATTTGAAGACGTTTATATGTTACAACAGTCACATCATAAAAGCAGAGTTACAGATAACAGCCTAAATATAGCCAAGGTGAAGAAACTACTTTTATAAAAACAGAGTTTGGGTAACTATGCAAAAATCCAGATATTTTATGCTGCTCAAACAAGCTTACCTTTTATGGGGCTGAAGAAGTTAAAAAAAGAGTCATTGGGTACTTGTTTGGTAATTGTTCGAACTGTGCCTCGACCCTTGTGTTTCTGCTTCTTCTTGATTGTTTTAACTGTAACATTTTTTCCTTTCTTCCATTCAATAGTACACCTAAAGACAGCACAAGGAATAAAGGCTTTAATGCAAAGAGACATTTGGGGGGAGGAGAGGAAACAAGGCATTTAGTGCAATAAAAAAAAATCAAGGCAGATTGTTTGCAGTTCTAGATAATTGAGACTGCTTTACAAAATGCTAAACCTATTTTGAACATATTGAACTTATTAATGTTGTAGTTACAAGGACTAATGTTTAATGTACAAACCAATATTTTCTTAAATGCAGGAGCCAAATGATCTGTTAACACCCTTGTGCACAATTCTGTCAATGGAAAGAGGCTATAAACTTTCTGCATCTGGCCAGGTAAGGTTTCCTTTTTGTCAGGGAATCCCTAGGTGGGGAAGTGGGGACATGGCCAGTGTCACTATGCTCCTGGCACATCCTCTTTGAGCTGCAGGCAGCCAAGCATAAATTAAAAGACAGTTCAATATCTGCTAATACCAGGGATCAGAGTAGTCCCAATACCCTAAGAATCAGGGAACTGTGAAGGAGAGACAGCCATCTTTACAGTCCCCTGCCTAGTCGTGTGCAGAGCACAGCTTGGACTAAACGACCAAAGAATTGAGCCCAACATATGCTAAACGAGAAACTGCTTGCTGTTCAGGTCCTTGCTGCCAGAATGTCACCTGACTTGGTTCTCACTGCGCCTCAACTGAGAGACTATATCTAGACGAAGTTTAGTCATGACTACTGGTGCCACTGAATGAGCTGCAGCGTAAAAAGTTCTGTCCTAACTGAAACAAACCCTTAATTAAAGGAGGCTGCTTGGCACACTCAGCCAACAGTTCAGTGGCCAAAAACATCTTGTTCCACAGATGTCGTCTCAGAACAATTTGATAATTAGCTATTACATGGATGGGGTCAATGAACAATTGATTTCTTGCTCTAGTGATCCCAGTAACTAAGCGTGGGATCCATGAATGTACTTAGGCACCTAAACCCCTGACTTTGGCTACACTACCGTGGTAAGTCGACCTAAGTTCAGCTACGTCATTCTCGTAGCTGGAGTAGTGAGAGTCGATGTAGCTTAGGTCGACTTACTGTGGTGTCTACACTGCACTGGGTCAATTGGAGACCCTCTCCCGTCGACTTACCTTACACTCCCCTTCGTTCCCAGTGGAGTACTGGAGTCGACTGGAGAGTGCTCTGCCGTCGATTTAGCGGGTCTTCACTAGACCCACTAAATCAACCCCCAGTGCATCGATCGCAGCAGCACTGATCCCTAGGTAGTGTAGACATAGCCTTAGACACCTAGTCTCCCACCAAGTTCCAGTTTTGGCTCCACTGCGATCCACAAAACTGCCATCAAATCCTGTAGGCACCTAAGCTGATTCAATGCCTATGTTTTTCAGAGTCAAAAGTTCCCTACTGCATATATTCCTGCCTGTGAGCATGCACGCTGCTGTCTTCCTTTAGGTATCCAGACACCCGTCTCCCACCTAAGTCCCGGAATGATTCAAAAACAGGGGAAGACAGGTGTTCAGTTGCTTAAGTCATGTGTAAGGCCTGATCCAGTAGGCAAGCTCAGATGTCACCTACTAGATTGGGCCCCATTCAAAATCCAGCTGCAGGATGACGAGGAGGGAGTGGTGCCCCCTTATAACTTTTAGGTCAGCAGATAAGAGCACTCACCTGGGATGTGAGAGACCCACTTCAATTCCCCACTTTCTACCAGAGTGGGAAAAAGGATCTGAAAAGAGGGGTCTCCCACTTCTCACGAGAGTGCTCTAGCCATTGAACTACGGGATATTCTGATATGACACAGCTTCCTGTTGAAGATGTTGCACTCGGAATAAATAATGAAAGAGTAGTTGGAGCCAGGGGCCTGGACCCAGGATCTTCCACCTTCCATGTAGATGCCTTAACCACTGGCATAAAGTGTCCCTCCTACTTTCTCTTAATTTTCACCAGGGAACCCTTCATCAACTGTTTCCAAATACGTTTGCTTGCAATATTCTGAACACTTGAGGTACGTTGGCAGGGTGCCTTGGTTTCAGCACACTTGTCAACATACCTCAATCTTCCAGGGACCATCTCAAAGAAGACTCCGAGGATAGCTCATATACATGACTAGGTTTGGACGGATTACATTTTTATTGGTAAATGTCAATTTTGCCGCACACACAAACCAACAAAATAAAAAAATATTGCCATTGATAACAAATTTACAGATAGCCAAAGTAAGAAAATGCTGCTTGAGAACTCAGAGTTGGACTTAAGGATTTTTAATTTGTGTATTTTGACACGGATGTTAATTTTTGCATTAATGTTATAAAGCTTTAACTTTTTGAACCTCAGCATATACTGTCGTTAACTTATTGTCTGGCCCCCCACATTGTCTGATCCCCCCCATAATTTCCAACAACCAAAAATTTAAATTCATAAGAATCAGGAAAAGATGCTTAAAATTAAATACTAATATCCAATTTTTTTTTAAATATATAAAAATCAAATTCTACCAGGCCTACAAGTGACTATTGAAATTTTTTTTGCTGAACTTCAAGAATGCTAATTTAATGCCAATTGTGATGGTAGGGTTTTGAGGCAGGCAAATGCCCAATAAGGACTAGACTGAGACCAGCCATTAACTTTGAATCAAAACAACTTTTAGCCTCTACCTACCTGGACTGAATTTGAAAGACTTGTATCCTCACTACTAATCCCTTGAACTGGAGAGGCAGTTTTAAATGCATATTATATTCCATCTGCACAGAATAAAACTGTTAGAGTTCACCATCTATACTACCAGCTTCATGCTTTCATCCACAAGACTTTTTCCTAGTATCAACCATTACCAAGATAAAGAAAATAGAGTCCTGGAGAATACAGACTAGAAGCTCCAAACATATTTTTAAAACACAGATTTTCCTTACCCCTCACAATCAACTATTTCAGGGCCTTCAAATGAAAAGGGATCAGTCTTGTCTGGCTCTGACTTCATCTTGTAGGTTTTTGTCAGGACTGAATTAGTAAAGTAGTCATTGGGCTCGAAGTGGAACTCTAATGAGAAAGACTAAAAGAAAGTTCCATTATTGTTTTAAATTATACCTGATTTAACAAACAAACCCACCCAGTAGGACGACCAAATTCTGAACAAATACAGGTAAGAGGAAATTGAAAGAGCATGTGTTAAATACATATCTACTGACTACAGTAATGATTTTTTAAAGTACAATAATTAACAGAAATAGGCTTGGATAATAGTCAAACTACACCAGTCAAGTTGTTTTAATGAAGCTTTTACAAATTATCTTAATCTCTTATAGCTTTTATTTTAAGTTTGCATTTGAAAGAGACTCAATTTCATTTTATTTTACTGAACTAGGTTTGAAACCAGTTCAAAAGAATGCAGCTAGTCTTTCTGAATCTTTGATATCACACACAAGACTAAAGAATTGAATTTTTAAAAAATTACAAAAATAGTTTAAGATTCTAAATTACACCACCACATGGGAAGACTTAAAGTTAAATTTAATGGAGTACACTCTACCAAGGCCTGGATTCAATCTTCTGTGCTCATCTGGCAAGAGCTGGTGACTTTACACATTCTGTTAATGGTTTAGCATCTTAAAAGTGAATTTGAATTGCTTCTTTAAAGTTAGTTTTTCTGCCTCATGGCATCTAAAAATGTTTTTAGTGGAAGTCTTCACTTTAGCATTTCTTAAGATTCTTAGGTGTTCTGTGTCAACATATAATTTAAATAAAATTAAAGGGTGGAAGTATTGCTGATTTTTAACGTTTACCCGAAAAATATGCATTTTGTCTCATCATTAAGTTACTGAAAAATAAATAACTGAAAGTTTCCATAGGAAACATGCAAGCTCCTGTACAAAACACAAATTTTAAACTTGCATAGCTTTCTAGAGCCAAAATGTACAAGGCTATGCAATTCAAAATTAAACATGCACCAGTTTAGAAATTAAAAATAAAGTTGTTTAAGTTATGCATGAGCAAAAAGGCATCTGAACCTTTCTTCCCCATGTTCAGGTAATTCAGAAGAGCTAATATATTTAAAACTATCTAAAGATACCTCTGCAATTCCTCCTCTTGCACAGGTGCTCTGGGGAAGGGCTATAAGATTGGCAGTTTTGGAGATGGGGAGAGTGCTTTTGGGAAGGCCGGGCTCCATGCTTTAGGTTAAGCCCAAGAGTGGATAGTTTACTTTCCATGGAAGCTTTTCCTCCTCAACCATGTCACAACGTTCAGATCAAGTTATAAACTTCCTTTTTAAAAAGCAAGCTAGTGTAGTTCTTTGAAGATCTGAAGAGTCCTCTTTTCTCTCCACACTCTAGCGTGTCTGCTGCATTTCCAGGATCATCTTTTTAGCCAGATAACTGAATTAGACTCCCATTGGCACCAGCTAGTTGTTCATTTGCTAGCATTGTTAATACATACAAAGGCTGCTGGGGGGGTGAGGGGGGGGGGGGGGAAGAAATGCAGCAGCCTTGCTAGACCAGGGGAGGACAGAAAGGGGGACTAGAAACTGGACACAGCTCCACTAGTTATTTTTGTACTTACGGTGGTTATACTTTGATCCTCTAACAACAACAGGGGTTGCACCTTACTGAGTTTGTAAAACTAAAAAGGTGAGGGGGAGACTTGTAAAGTCTGTAGAATTTATACAAACTCAGCCTGGGCTCTGAAAGTCAAACTTGACTATCTGTCACTAGTGATGACTAGAGCTGGGCAAAAAAAAGTGTTGGCAAGTAGTAAACTTGCCAGGAAATTCCTCGTTTGGGGGGGTGGGGGGAGGGGGACACGACACAAACAATCCACAAATTCAGGTTGAATTCATTTAATAGTTGTGGCTGAAAAAAATGGGAATGAAGGAATGGAATCTTTAAACAAAAAAATCTGTTCATTTTGAAATAAAACATTTTTGTATTTTATTTAGAAATGTAATTAATTTTTAAAAAATTGAAACAAACACCTATATAACCCCACTGAATGCAACTCATGTTACACGGGATAACTGATGGCCATCATTTGGCTGGCAAAATCTTTACTATAGTTGACTTGTGAAAACATTTGCAGGGCTGGCAGTGTTGTGCAACTAGAAGCAGATCTGAAATGGAATTAGACAACAACGGAATGCCAACATCCTTCCCTCCCCCAGAAAAGAAGTTAGTTTTCAGAACAATATTACAGAATTAAGAAAGCCAGATATATAAAAAAAATAAGAATGAAGTTAGAGCAATACTATTTTGTATGGCATCATTACATCTCTCTTCAGGATGATAGCTCAGAGCAATATATTAAATGCTCTTTGACATGTTTATAGTTTGAAACCTTCTGGAATGTTTGTTTAGAAACCCACTTACTGAAGTGATAGTCTGAAAGTGAATCACTGTAGCTTGAGAGCATGGCACCTACAGGATCCTGATAGTTAAGACTGGAAGACAATCTCCACTACAAAATGTGACTAATTTTGCTAAATACTGAAGACTAAGATTTATTGAGGTAATTTGTGGGCAAGATGTATCTAACATATTTAAAATAAACTGAACAGAACAAGTTATAGTATGAACATGACTCCTCAGTATCAAGGTTTGATTATATTCCTTTAAAATTGCTTTTTTTGAACTGCAGCAACTATGCTAAAGTCACATTTGGTCAAAAACAAAAACTAAAATTCCAGATAATTCCATTAATTTGTTAGTTTGCAGCCTATGCCTCTGAAGCAGAGAAACTGTTTTATTAGAATCTGGTAATTCATAACATACTCAGGCAGTGAGTACTTTCTGCAATAAAAAATCCCAAGTACTAAAGTTACACACACAATGCTGTTACTGTTACAAATTGGTGAGTCATTTTTCAGAAAGTCACTATTATAAAAGACCAAAGAGCCGTTTTCCTGTAAAGTGGTAAGCGTTTCAGTGTCTTTTTATGAAGTTTGTCCCCAAACCTAGAAGAGACATTGAGTTTGTCAGTCTTCTATTATTGGATTTAATGTAGCACTGGAATGGAACCCATTACCAGGAAGATACTGTCAACAGGTTACGAACAGTGCAAAAGGCAAGAAAAGAAATCCATTGGTAAAATCTGACCAGCCCTAAAAACCAAGTGTTATTGCAATTTTGTTTAAGCTATTTTAAACCACAGAAAATTAAGCTGAGTGACAGTATGACATTATCTGCACAACAGAATAGTTATTAACATTCTCTGAACTACACTTCAAGAAGTTTTATTTGGATAAACAAATGAGAACCCTTTAAACCGTTGTCTAGTTTGCTTCTGTGCTCAAACACAACCCACCAACTTTGTGATCTTGTGGTTGTATCTTAGGTTGGCAGGCAACAGATCATTGTGCATGTGGTATTGTATGCCCCTTTGTGACAAACTCACTCTTACTTGGCATGCATCTTGGACCATTCTCCCTGCTTTGAGAGCACTTTAAGTCTCTCGCTAAAGTGATTACCATTGTCTACCTCAATTACTGCTCCTTTCTTTATATTTTACTCCCTCAATTAGTTTGAGTTATTGTTTTATTTTACAGAGCCTGGGGCACCTCACAGAAGGAAGTTTGGGAAGAAATACTAAGTCAAATTATTCTCCAACTCTTTTAATCATTAAAGCTTTCAGGAAACTCCATCTTTTTTCCTACTTGTCCTGCAGCGAAGCAAGTCTGGTGTGTACACATACCTTTTATCATGAACAACTGCACTGTCACAACACTCAACAATATAAATAGTCACACAACGAAGTATGAAGAGAGGCTGTGAGTAGAAGTTAAAATATTTTTGAGGAAAAAAATTACAGACTAAAACGTCAGTTTGCATGGATTTAAAAACCCAATGGAGTAATTTATTGGACAAACATCCCAGTGTAGCATTTTCAAACCACAGTAATGTATTAATGCATAAGAATCAGAAAGGAGACGTTTACTCTGTGATAGCTGAGAGAAAACAAGATTACTTGTAAATCTGATTTTTCTAAAAATATTCTGACAGGACACCTGGTCTCAGCTACCTAACAAAACACTGCCAGCTCTAACTCTTAAGGTTTTTTCCATTTAAGAGCAGTGATAATAGGTGGAGCATTTGCAAGGCCCTCTACTGGCCAGCCTGAGCTAGCATGAGTTTGACCATTACCCTTAGAACACTGTAGTCAGTTTCAACTCTGCAGGAAGAAAGCTCCCTCCCTGCTATCCATCCCCTTAAAAAAAAAAAAAAAAAAAAAGTCTTAAAAACAGGGTCAAGGTGCAAAAACCAACATCATCATCAAGAGGTCTGAAGGGACATGAGCAAGAATCTTGTCAGAATGATACTTTCAAAAAAGCAGTTACAGACAAGTACTTTTGCCTTCTCTAAAGAAGATACTCCAGGAATGAAATTCAGAGGGATGGAAAGAAGCTTGAGGGAGGTTGTTGTCTCCTCCACCCCATCGCACAAAAATGTTTTACAACAGACAACAACTATGTCAGCGGTTCTCAAACTGTGGGTCGGGACCTCAAAGTGGGTTGCGAACCAATTTTAATGGGGTCGCCAGGGCTGGCTTACATTTGTTGGGGCCTGGGGCCAAAGCTGAAGACTGAGCACCACTGCCCAGGGCCAAAGCCAAAGGGCATCAGCCCTGGATGACGGGGCTCAGGTTATGGGCCCCCGGCCTGGAGCAGAAGACCTCGGGCTTCAGCTTTGGCCCCGGGACGGTGGGGCTTTGGCCCCTCCCATCCAGGATGGTGGGGCTTGGGTGGTCTCAGGCTTCGGTCCCCTCTCCTGGGGTCGCGTAGTAATTTTTGTTGTCAGAAGGGGGTCGCAGTGCAATGAAATTTGAGAACCCATGAACTAGGCCAATGCAAATAGCGCAACCAGCGATGCCTGAATAGGTATTTTAAAACACACACAGAACAAAGACCTCTCCAAAATTTCCAGGATAACACAGGTAGCCTGAAGAATGTACCAGTTAAAAAAAAAAAAAAAAAAAAAATCTAATCAGATGTTTTGCCACTTTAAGTAAGGGACACCCTGAAAGAAAAAGGATTCCATAGTACAGGAGTCCAAACAAATACAAAAACAAGTTATGGGGTGTTAAGGCACCAAAATGGGATTTCCTTATGGAAACTGAATGCAAGCAATTATGTTTTGCAAATGTTGCTGCCTTGCAGATGTCCACAACAAATATCTGAGGCAAGCAGTGCAGGCCACTTTGCTTGATTCAAAAGAGGATTGGCATGACCTACTGTCAAGGCAATGACTTCTATTATAATAAACTGTCTCAAAAATTGTAGACTTACAGTTGAAGTCCATGAATACTTTCTGGTGTACTTGCCAATACTTTGGCTTCCTGATAAGCTAGATGTTTTAAAGTTCAATCATGATGAGCCAGACATAATTGATTTAAGTTAATTTCTGCAGGTGAGTGCCAAATGATTCCCTTTGTGTGCTCATTTATAAACTCCACTAGTACTTTAGCTTTTTCCTTGCACAGATAAGATTACACTAGAAGTTTGACAAACTGTAAAAAAAAAGTGAAGTCAGAGTATATGTCTAAACAGCAGCTGGGAGGTATAATTCCCAGCTCAGGTAGACTTAAGCATGGTAGCTCTGCTTGAGCTAGAAATGACAAATAGCAGTGTGGCCATGGAGCTATGGGTGGCAGCTCAGGCTAACCACACAAGTATGAATGCAGGAGATTGAGTGGGACTACTTAAATGGGCTACTAAACTGCTGTACCACCCAGCTATTTTAGGCATTAGCATGAGCTTAGCTAGTGTGTGTATGTCTATTTGAGCTAGGAATCACTTATCCCAGCTGCTGTGTTGATATTAACTAAGGGTATATTTATCTGGAAAAAAATGTTTCTAAGTGCAGTTAAAAAAAATGAAATCTTTTGTTCAAACTTCTGTATTTTTGCATCTGTACCATATTTTTCATTACTGTTTTAAATTAACAGAACTTAAGTCACATTGATTTCCATTTTATTTGGGGAAGGTATAGTTTTTCTAATGTGATGAACAGTACACATGATTCTTTTTGACTAACGTTCACTAATTTGTCCAAGTATTAAATATGGCATAAGTAGCTGTTTCAATTTTTCAATATAAAAAATTAGTTCACTCTTTTAAACCTAAGTAAAGGGGACCAAGAGGAGGTAGAATAGAGTTGAAGGTGATGATAAAGATTGGCTAGAGTACAAGACAATAAAGGGCTAGAAAAACAACTAAAAAACTGTGCTAAGAACCTGAAGCTTGGAATCTTTGGTCAGAACAGTACGCCCCATGTTTTCACACTGATGGCTGTAGGAAGGGAGGGATCAAAAACATATTGAACCATTGCCCATCACTACTGTGTACTATTTAAAAAAAAAAATAAAGACAATACTTACCATAGGCTGTCCAGGTTCAGAAAATTTCACTTTAATATCCTGCAGGTGTTTTAAGATTGGTTCATCATATTCCTAAACAGAAAGGAAAAAAGTTTGAGTAGGCAGTATTTCGAAAAGCAAAATTTTCATCTAAACTTGCTCACTTCAGAGCAGTGAGCTATGTAGAACCTAATAATTTGATCACAAGTTTGTGATAAATTTGAAATTCAGATCCAAGTTCTTTGAAATTACTTTAAAACTGTCATTTGCCAAATTCTCATTTGTTGAAATCGGTCATCTTATCTTTGAAGTGAAAGTTGCCATCTCCTGGGGTAGCATGTGACTGAAAATTTAACTTCTTGGAAGATGAAAACTCCAATTACTACTTCCACTACTAAGCAGAGGCATGATGTGACAGATGTATAAAAATGACTAGTTTTAGGGCATTATTCCAAAATATTAACAGAAAGTTAATAGGATAAATTGTATAAGGGCAGAATGCAACAAAATGTAGCAAATATAGAAGTCCAGTCCAATACAGGTACAGCCAGTTTAAGTACTTGCTCAAGATATCCTTAAATTATACAACTACCTAAACAAAATAAAGTGGCAAAAACATGGGAATAATTGTTTTGAGAGCAGAATGTGAATATATGCGCTAATGGATGCAGAACTAATTGCAATACCAGTTTCCAGACAGCTTAGATCTTATTTATCAAAAACTTTCACTTAGTAACAAGCAAACAAACTACAAACTATCTTCAAGTGTTTTATTTGACAAAGACCCGGTAAAGGATTCTCAAGAACTGCAAGCTCTTGGTTACTCACATCTTCCTCAAGTTTCATCTAGTAATTGGGAGAAAAAAGCAGGTGAAGTTAGCTTTTTCAAATGGAATTGGCTTACCTGTACTAATTCACTTAGCATATCTACATTTCTAAAGATTGTAAACCAGAAGTCTGGAATTCCTTTGGGATTTGACTCTTCTGTTGCAGCTGCTGCTGCTTCTTTCTCTTCTATTACTACTTTGTTTTTGAGGTCTCCCTATGAAGTAAACATAGAAATGTTTAAGAAAAGCACAAACTCTTCATAATTAAGAGCCTTCCTCACTTAGTATAAAAAGTACAGTAGAACCTCAGAGTTACGACTACCAGAGTTACGAACTGACCAGTCAATCACACAACTCATTTGGAACCAAAAGTAAGCAATCAGGCAGCAGCGCATGCACACAGCGCGCAGGAAATACAGTACAGTACTGTTTTAAACAAACTACTAAAAAAGAAAAGGGAAAGCAGCATTTTTCTTCTGCATAGTAAAGTTTCAACGGTGTATTAAATCAATGTTTAGTTGTAAACTTTTCAAAGAACTATAATGTTTTTTGTTCAGAGCTACGAACATTTCAGAGTTACGAACAACCTCCATTCCCGAGGTGTTTGTAACTCTGAGGTCCTACTGTAGATGTTTAAAATGCTGTCAGATTCCTGAAAATTGTGACTTGAAAGTTCATGCTTAGAGATGGTTTTAAACCAAGATAGTCAATTCCACTTACAAATCAAGTCAAACAGATCCAAAGTTGATTTACAACTGTCTTTCCATATTTGTAAATTTTAAAGTACGTACAACTTCTGCTGGTTTGGTACTAGTTTAAAGTGCTTTCAATTTCCATGGAATTCTTGACTACAAGATACAAACAGATAACTTTCCAATTTCATTTGCTATACTTAGGGTTTTTTTAAATACGCTAAAATAATAAAACCTAAAGACAGGTACATGCCTAAACTAAGTAGATGTACACCTCTACCCAGATATAATGCTGTCCTCAGGAGCCAAAAAACCTTACCGCGTTATGGGTGAAACCGCGTTATATCAAACTTGCTTTGATTCGCCGGAGCGTGCAGTTCCCCCCTTCCTCCCCCTCAGAGCGCTGCTTTACCGTGTTATATCCGAATTAGTGTTATATCGGGTCGCATTATATCGGGGTAGAGGTGTAGATGTAGATGTACACCTCTACCCAGATAGGTGTAGGTGTACCCCTCTACCCTGATATAATGTGGTCCGATGTAACACGGTAAAGCAGTGCTCCGGGGGACGAGGCTGCTTTACCTCATTATATCTGAATTCGTGTTACCGCAAGTGGTTCCTTCTGCACCGCCCCGTTACTTGCTGTGGCCCCCCCCCGCCCCTCCCCGCCCCAGCTCACCTCCACTCCGCCTCCTCCCACGAGTGCGCCGCAGCTCCGCTCCCACCCCCCCCCCCCCGGCCTGGTGCGCCAATCAGCTGTTTTGTGCGGCAAGCCTGGGAGGGAGGAGAAGCGGAGCTGAGCAGCATGCTTGTGGGAGGAGGAGGTGGTGGTGAGCTGGGGCGGGGAGGGGTTCCTCTATGCCCCACCCTTACTTGCTGCATCCCCCCTGCCCCAGCTCACCTCTGCCTCCATCTCCTCCCACGAACGCGCCGCTCAGCTCTGTTAATTTAAAACAGTAATGAAAAATATGGTACAGATGCAAAAATGCACTCGTGGGAGGAGATGGAGCGGAGGTGAGCGGGGGGCGCGGGGAGGGCTGCAGCAAGTAACAGGGGGGTGCAGAGGAACCGCTCCCCGCTCCAGCTCATCTTCGCCTCCTCCCCTGAGCTCACCACTCCACTTCTCCCCCCCCCCCCCCCCCCAGGCTTGCTGGGCCAAACAGCTGATTGGCGTGGCAAGCCGGGGGGGGGGGGGGTGAAGGGGGGGAGAAGCTGGGGCGGGGAGCGGTAAAAGTGGTTCCTCTCCCTACCCTGATGTAACGCGGTCTCACCTGTAACACAGATTTTTTTGGCTCCTGAGAACCAATATCGGGGTAGAAGTGTACTGTTCTACAGGGCAAGAAAGAGACCAATCCTCTATCTAAAATTTAAATTGGTAGCTTGTGGGGTAGAGACAGTCTTTCCAAGTCTTCTAGGAAACAACTGGCAAATTTATGTCTGATGTAATAATGAAAAGTACCTACAGAATATGCTGTCCGGGTTCTTCTCTTTGGGGCACAGAAAGCTGCTCGTTGTATGTGGAGAAAAAAATTAATACAGAACTAAAATTCAGCATGGGATTGTGCTAATACATGTCCCTGCTACTATGTCCTCATCCAACAACGCAGCAAATCCAGGTCTTGATCATGAAGAATTCTGCTGCTTTGCAGTAGCAAAGGTAGCATCACCAGAAGCTCTTAGAATTGCCTCCAACAATATCTGCTATTTGAGTGATGAGTCAAGAGCAGGGAACAGCAATTTATTACATTTACCAAAGGATCATGTTTGGGCAATATTTACAGCAGTTCATAAGATTAATTGAACTTGTGTATATACATAAGAATAGGTAAACAGGAAGTCTCAGAAAGCATTACAAACTTCAATTGCTTGAGGACTGCTGGAAGTTACCAAAAAACGGTCCTCAACACATGCCAGTAACTTCATAAACTGTTGCCACTCATCCCATAGATTTAGAAACCTTGTCATTTGTGCCTGTGTTAGTACTGTGGATTACCATCAAATACAATGACTAGTAAATATAGAATGAGGGTAGTATTAATTTTGCACAGAGATAAGAATGACTAAAGAAAATGGAGAACAAGTCAGGAAGAAAGGAAAAAGTGTGTGTGTATTTTATATAAATAGAGCGAGAGAGTCCCTAAAACTCATTAAATATAAATGGAATGTGCTGAAGCTATAGAAGGCCCTTCTTAAAACTCAATATTTTCTACTACACACAGAATATATAAAAAGCATGCTGGCTGCTGGATCTCTATTGGAATAAAACTTGCTTTACAATACACTTTACCGAAGTCTGAGATATCTATTTGTCAAATCTGTATTCATAGCACTAAAAGCTAGTTATGTCCCCCAAAATAAAGAACAGCCAGCCAGCCAGCCAGCCTTGTATTACTTTGGTGATTTATGTAGCACTGGAATGGAACCCATTAGCAGAAAGATACTGTCAACAGGTTACGAACAGTGCAAATGATAAGGAACAAACAACCGTTAAACAGTATTTGTTGATGGCAATATACTGGTGTAAAAATTCAGTAAATTTCCAAAATTTAATTTTAAACAGAGAATTTGAGGCCAGAAGTGACCACCATGATCATCCAGCCGGACTTCCTGCACATTGCAGGCTACAGAACCTCACTCATCCACTCCTGTAGTAGGGACATAAATTCTGGATGAGTTACTGAAGTCCTCAAATCTTCATTTAAAGACTTCAAAGTTACAGAGAATCCATCATTTACTCTAGTTCAAACCAGCAAGTGACCAGTGCCTCAAGCTACAGAGGGAGGCAAAAAAACCCCCCAAGGTCTCTTCCAATGTGACCTGGGGAAAAATTCCTTCCCAAACCCAAATATGACAATCAGCTATACCCTGAACATGTGGCCAAAATCCAGGACAGACACACAGCTGGTAAAGTTACCTGCAGTAACTCAGGCCTGGTCTACACTTGGGGGGGTTGGGGGGGGGAAGAGAGGAGGGCAGAGAGAAAGAGAGAGAGAAATTGACGTATCTTAGATCAACTTACAATCACTTACTTCGCGTCCTCACGGCGCGGGATCGACAGCCGCCACTCCCCCCGTCAACTTTGCTTCCGCCTCTCGCTGAGCTGGAGTTCAGCAGTCGACGAGAGAGCGATCGGGTATCGATTTATCGCGTCTACACTATACGCGATAAATCAATCCCTGATAGATTGATCGCCACCCGCCGAAGCTGCGGGCGGGATTTAAAGGGCTCTGGGCTCCCCGCCACTGCAGGGAGCCCAGAGCCCTTTAAATCCCTGCCGCGGAAGGCAGTGCGCTCCGGCACACCGTACTAGCTCTTGCCGGTATGCCATACCGGACTGGACCAGCTTACTTTCACCTCTGCCTTCAGTCTTAATCTGTTTTAAGTTTCCCCCCTCCACAACTCCCTTTAGAAGGCTATTCCAGAATTTCGCTCTACTGATGGTTAGAAACCTTTGTCTAATTTCAAGTCTGATCTTACTGATGGCCAGTTTCTATCCATTTGTTCTTGTGCCAACACTGGCCCTTAACTTAACTCCTCTCCCTTCCTGTTGTTTAAGTCTTCTTATTTTAGGTATTTTTGCTTAAGTGAAAAATTAAAAGTAAACTGGATTATAATTTTAGAACACTAAATAAAGTTTGGGTTTGTCTATGTAAACATTTAGTTCACAGCAAGTTAGAGTGAGAATCTATGCCACACTAGCTTCCATGGACCAACTATCTGTGTGGACCCTGCTGACATGCATTAACCTGTTTGATAATACGCTTTGATCTGGTCCTCTTTGAAAAAGGATGATATCAAAGAGAATTAAACTGTTAATACATGTCAGCAAGGTCCAGAGAGAGTCCATGGCGGGCTTAAATGGGGTAGATTAAATTCACACCCCAACTTGCCAAGAACTAACTGTTCGTGTAGACAAGTCCTATATGTCATTGTGTTCAGTCCAGGCTTGTGCTTATTACAAGAGTTCTATATGAAATCTAGATTTCAAAGAAATTAGATTTAAGACAGTATCTTTCAGGCTATATAAACAAAATTAGTCCTTTATCAAATTTTCAAAACTAATGATTAGCTTGTTTCTACTCACAGCTAGTTTTTCTTCCTCCTCATTTTCACTGTGCCACTCTGACTCTGCATCTGTAGGTTCAGCTTCACCAATGACAAAGTCCCTTCTCTGCACAAGAGAATTATACATTTAAGGGAGAAAAATATTAAAGCAGTAAGTAAAGGTTACTCTGAACAATTCCCTGGGCTGCTATAAAAGGCTGGGCAAAATTACTGCCTCTGGCAAAATACAAAAATTAATTCTCTCATAATGACTCCCAGCTTGCAAAACAATCCTTAAAAAACCCCAAGGGAAACAATTGACTCACTAATAGGATAGATAAGTATCCCCGATTATTAGGGTAAGAGCATGAAGGTAACAAACAACTTATTAGGGTGGTTACCACATGTATTAACAGTAAGTTACAACATAAATGAACTAAACAGAACTAGAGTTACTTATGTTTAAAGTGAAAACAAAAAAGTGGAAGTCACAATTGTCTGTTTTGTACTTTACTACAATTTCAAATAGGTACCACTGAACGTCAGCAAAAATAACTTTTAGCTCAAGTACTATAAAAATGGTTCTGTCAAATAGTTCCTACTCTTGTATAGCAGTCAGCGTATGTCTGCAAATAAACCACTATAGGAGCACAGCTGTGCTACTATAGCATTTCTGTGAAGATACTACCTATGCTGACGGAAAGGCTTCTCCTGTCAACTTAGCACTGTCTACAATGGGGGTTAGGTTGGTTTAACTGCATAGCTCAGAGGTGTTGAATTTTCACACCCCTAGGTCAGTATAACTGTCACTTAATTTCCTAGTATAGACCAGGCATTAGTTGCACTTTTGCTAGAGACCCTTACACACCACAGGGGAGCAAAAAAAGTTCTGTACAAAAGAGAAATCCTCAGCCACAGCAGAGGATCACAGCAATGGAGGAAAGATGGAGACTGCAAAGATGGTATAAAGTTCACTTTTTCACTGGCTCTGCACCAGACAAGTCCTCAACGTGACTTTGGAGTAGCCTAATGGCTGAGTTACACAGGCTGCCAACACCACCAAGAGGCTGAAAATGCAGTCAGAGACCAGCAGGGCTTAGTAAAGCACCAGCCACACACACTTGGCCAGCAGCAAGGAGAGCTAGTGCAAAACCAGTATACTAGCTCTATGTCACCAGAAGATTCCCCCACACTAGTATGAGCCTCCTTGGGCCAGATTCTGCCAATGCTCCAGAGTAGAGAAACTGTCCCACTATCAAAAACTGCAGTGTTTTTTAGATGGTCAATGTCAGGAAATTCAGAATCATAGGCATCAATTTTAGGAGTTCGCAGCAGGCCACAAATACACTTTTCACATATAAGAAGTTCAATTACAATCCTATCGATTACACAGAAAAATACATTAGCTATGCAAAGAAAATGAAGACATGAATGGAGACAATTTCATCCTCTGTCTAAAGAGTTCATTATTATTTATATCTAACATGGTGAATGTTAAAGCTAAAATTTAGGTAAGACCCAAGAGTTGACATTAAGAACAAACAATCTGTTGTACTAAAGAATGTTCTCCACCAATTAAAGGAATTCTTCTGTCAAAGAGAAGAATCTTTGTCTACTTTGTGTAGATGTCTACCTTTGAGAAAATGTACACCACCCTCCACCTCCAGAAAGGTTTTTGCTATTTTCTCATTATTGAATGTAAACAAAAGAAAGCATGACTTATGAATATTGTCATAGCATCAATAGTTGTTTGTGTGTTATGGTTTTTGAAACAACTTTTAAAGTGAGGAGGCTGGGATCTAGAAAAGTTGCTAAAATGTACTATCTAGTGCAGTTCTAATAAACCCAAGAGCCCAAGTATAGAATACAGACTCACTATATACCTTCTTTTACACCCAGCAACACGTTCAGGAATCTGACAGGGATTTTCCAGGTATTGCCTTGTTTTGTTAGCCCGTTTAATTCCTTTGTGAGGTTTTGTTTATTTTGTAATGTATAGTCAACTAGTCTGAGGCCTGGTCTACACTAGGAGTTTATGTCGAATTTAGCGCCGTTACATCGAATTAAGTATGCACCCGTCCACACCACAAAGCTATTTAGTTCGACATTGAGGTCTCTTAAATTCGACTTCTGTACTCCTCCCCAACGAGGGGAGTAGCGCTAAATTCGACATGGCCATGTCGAATTAGGCTAGGTGTGGATGGAAATCTACGGTAATAGCTCCGGGAGCTATCCCACAGTGCACCACTCTGTGGACACTCTGGACAGCAGTCCGAGCTTGGATGCTCTGACCAGCCACACAGGAAAAGCCCCGGGAAAATTTGAATTCCTTTTCCTGTCTGGGCAGTTTGAATCTCATTTCCTGTTTGGACATCGTGGCGAGCTCAGCAGCACTGGCAACGATGCAGAGCTCTCCAGCAGAGATGGCCATGCAATCTCAGAATAGAAAGAGGGCCCCAGCATGGACTGATCGGGAAGTCTTGGATCTGATCGCTGTGTGGGGCGATGAGTCCGTGCTTTCCGAGCTGCCATCGAAAAGATGGAATGCAAAGATCTACGAGAAGATCTCTAAAGGCATGGCAGAGAGAGGATACAGCCGGGATGCAACGCAGTGCCGCGTGAAAATCAAGGAGCTGAGACAAGGCTACCAGAAGACCAAAGAGGCAAACGGACGCTCCGGATCCCAGCCCCAGACATCCCGTTTCTACGAGGCACTGCATTCCATCCTAGGTGCGGCCGCCACCACTACCCCACCACTGACCGTGGACTCTGAGGATGGGATATTGTCGACGGCCGCTTCCTCGGACATGTTAGCGGACGGGGAAGATGAGAAAGGAGATGAGGAGGACGAGGCAGTCGACAGCGCTTACAACGCTGATTTCCCCGACAGCCAGGATCTCTTCATCACCCTTACAGAGATCCCCTACCAACCGTCCCCAGGCGTTAACCCGGACACAGAATCAGGGGAAGGATCAGTCAGTAAGTGTTAATCATGTAAACATTTATTTTTAATAGGAATAGGAATATTAACAATAATAACAATGGGTTTTTCATGATTAGTTTGCCCTAGGTGCTTAACGTTTCAGTCCTTGGCAGTGCAACTACTGAAAAAAAAAAATCTAACAATGTCCGGTTTAGCATGATTGTTCTGCCCTAGCCGCTCTACTGTTTAGTCCCTGCCAATGCAGCTACAGTAAAATGCGGTCTATATGTCCGGGGATAGAGCTGAAATCCTCCAGGGACATCTCCACGAAGCTCTCCTGGAGGTAATTGGAAAGCCTTTGCATGAGGTTCCTTGGGAGAGCGGCCTTATCGGGTCCTCCGTAGTAGGAAACGTTTCCACGCCAGGAGACGAGCAAGTACTCGGGAATCATTGCCTTGCAGAGCATGGCGGCATACGGCCCTGGTCTTTGCAGGCTTTCCCGAAGCATCCTTTCTTTCTCAGTCTCTGAAATCCGCATCGGAGTGATGTCGCTCATGGTGACCTGCTTTGAATTAGGTAGGGGAACGTTAGTATTGGGACTGCTTGCCTGTTCCTTTACAGAACTGTAACCGGCGGCTTACAGCCACGAGGTGGAGGCGGGAGGGGGCAGCATACAGGGATCTTTCCCTGGGACAGCCGCGAGGGGGTGGGACAGGGGCAGAGTTCATGCTTGCCGGATTGCTGGCAGCAGGGACTGGCATTGCTTTCAACGTGAAAGGAGGCCAGTGCTATTATTAAAGTTTTAAGCAGCCACAAGTCTACGGCTTACCATGTCGGCCTGCTACACAAATTCCAGTGTCCTGCCCCGCTTCTCTGATCTGCACTGCAAGACCCCAGGCACTGAATGCGAAGGCCGAAAATTCGACCTTGTCCTGAGTGCGCATGTGATAGGTGCTGTGCATGGTCTAGTTCACAGAGAAAGACTATGTTCTTTGTTCACCCAAAAATTTATCTTTCTGAGGAATTCACTCCCTTTTTCCCATCCCACAGCTGCGACTGTCTCCCAACCTAGCCTGGCATCACACTCCCAGAGGCTAGCGCAGATTAGGCGTAGGAAGAAGAGGACACGGGAGGACATGTTCTCGGAACTTATGGGCTGCTCCCGAGCCCAGGCAGCCCAGCAGACCCAGTGGAGGGATAACTTGTCCCAAATGCACCGATCACACATGGAACGGGAGGAGAGGTGGCGGCAGGAAGACCAGCAGGCGACTCAAACGCTGCTTGGACTAACGAGGGAGCAAACGGACACGCTCCGGCGCCTTGTGGATGTTCTGCAGGACCGGAGGCAGGAGGACAGAGCCCCGCTGCAGTATATCTGTAACCGCCCTCCCCCGCCACCAAGTCCCATACCCCCCTCACCCAAAGTCCCAAGAAGGAGGGGCGGCAGAGTCCGTGAAAACTCTCACTCCACCCCTGCAGACTGCTCAAGTACCAGAAGGCTCTCATTCCCCAAAATTTGATAAGTCCTTTCCTTCCCGCCTCACCCAAGCCCCCGTCCAAGTTTCATTCCCCAGTTTCATGTATAGTTGCTAATAAAAAATACGTTTCTGTTAATTACTGTTTCCATCATGTTCTTTTAGAGGAGAGTCTGTCTGAAGGGGGGGAAAGGGGGTTGGTAATTGGACAGGACAGTCACCTTTACCAGGGTACAGAGGCGGGGGCAGGTTCAGCAACAGGGCACACACACATTGCAGTCACTAGTTACCCTGGTCAGTCTGGGAGGTGGTTTTCATGTTCTCTGTGTGTGTGGGGGGGGGGGGGGGGGGGGGCGCTCTGTGACTTTGTGGCTGGGGAGGGCAGTTAGAGATCTTATGCAGCGGTCCTTATCCTGGATCACAGAGCCACGCAGCAGGGGATCTGTAACCGTCCTCCCCCTGCCACAAAGTCACATAGCCCCCACACACAGAGTTTAGAAGCATCCTTTGCATCACTACACTACACCCGCTCCCCACCACAGTCTGCGTCCCAGGTTCAACACTTTACCGCGAAAACAGTAATAAAGAAAACGGTGTTCATTAACAAAATTCAAGTGATTTTATTTTTAAACGCGTGTTGGAAGGGGGGGAACGGGGTATGTAACTGGAGAGGATAGTGAATATTTACTTGGTAAAGAAATGGGGGCAGGTTCAGCTTCTCTGTACACAAACTTAATAGTCACAGGTTACCCTGCTTACTCAGGAACCTAGCTTTCAAAGCCTCCCGGATGCACAGCGCGTCCCGCTGGGCTCTTCTAATTGCCCGGCTGTCTGGCTGGGCATAATCAGCAGCCAGGCTATTTGCCTCAACCTCCCACCCCGCCATAAAGGTCTCCCCCTTGCTCTCACAGAGATTGTGGAGCACACAGCAAGCTGCAATAACAATGGGGATATTGGTTTCGCTGAGATCACAGCGAGTCAGTAAGGTTCTCCATCTCCCCTTGAGACGGCCAAAAGCACACTCCACCACCATTCTGCACTTGCTCAGCCGGTAGTTGAAGAGTTCTTTTTCAGTGTCCAGGGCGCTAGTATAGGGCTTCATGAGCCAGGGCATTAGCGGGTAGGCTGGGTCCCCGAGGAGGACTATAGGCATCTCCACATCCCCAAGAGTTATTTTGTGGTCCGGGAAGTAAATACCTTCCTGCAGCCGTCTAAACAGACCAGAGTTCCTGAAAACACAAGCGTCATGAACCTTGCCCGGCCATCCGACGTTGATGTTTGTAAAACGTCCCCTATGGTCCACCAGTGCTTGCAGCACCATTGAAAAGTAGCCCTTTCGGTTAATGTACTGGCTGGCCTGGTGGTCCGGTCCCAGGATAGGGATGTGAGTTCCATCTATAGCCCCACCGCAGTTTGGGAATCCCATCGCGGCGAAGCCATCTATGATGACCTGCGCATTTCCCAGGGTCACTACCTTTGAGAGCAATACCTCAACGATTGCGTTGGCTACTTGCATCACAACAACCCCCACGGTAGATTTGCCCACGCCAAACTGGTTCGCGACAGACCGGTAGCTGTCCAGCGTTGCAAGCTTCCAGAGGGCTATGGCCACTCGCTTCTGGACAGTCAGGGCTGCTTGCATCCGGGTGTCATTGCGCTTCAGGGCAGGGGACAGCAACTCACAAAGTTCAAGGTAAGTCCCCTTCCGCATGCGAAAGTTTCGCAGCCACTGGGATTCATCCCAGACCTGCAGCACTATGCGGTCCCACCAGTCCGTGCTTGTTTCCCGTGCCCAGAATCGCCGTTCCACAACATCCACATGACCCATTGTCACCGTGATGTCCTCGGCGCTGGGTCCCGTGCTTTGTGACAGGTCTGTGCCACTCTCAGACTTCAGGCCCTCACCGCGGTGCCGTAGCCTCCTCGCCCGGTTTATCTGAATCTGCCTCTGGGAAAGGTGGATGATAAGCTGCGAGGCGTTGACAACGGCCACAACTGCAGCGATGGTCGCAGCGGGATCCATGCTCGCAGTGCTGTGGCATCCGCGCTGTCACAGACCAGAAAAGTGCGCGAACTGATTTCCCGCCGGCGCTTTCAGGGAGGAAGGGCGGGAGTGACGGTCGGATGACGACAGTTACCCAAAAGCACCCTCGACACATTTTTTTACCTAGAAGGCATTGGCGGCTCAACCCAGAATTCCAATGGGCAGCGGGGACTGCGGGAACTGTGGGATAGCTGCCCACAGTGCACCGCTTCCAATGTCGACGCTTTCCCCGTTAGTGTGGACTCACAAAGTCGAATTACTGTCCTTAGTGTGGACACACACGTTCGACTTTGTAATATCGATTCCACATATTCGATTTAAGTAAAATCGAACTACTCTCGTAGTGTAGACATACCCTTAGTGCCAGGCTTTGCAGGAAAAGACCTAACTGACTGACTGGTGCTGGAGTAGCGATATCAAGAACATGCTTTGGATATGCTAGTGCATCTGCTATAGATCCTGTAAATGGGGAAACTGTCCGTAAGTCTTGGAGTTTTTAATACAATCAGAGGAGTAGAAAAGAATGCTTTACACAGCTCTCCAGCAGTTCCCCTCTTTAGAGTTACGAAAGGAGTAACTAACCCCAGCCTTTATCACTGGACGTACAGTTTTTAAAATATGGAACATCTGATAGGATGAGAAAAGAACAAGGGCTAGAGTTCTAGATTGGTAATCCAAGCTTCTCCTTAAGGCAGCTGGAGGGGAGGAGGGGGGGGGGGAGGAACAGAGAAAGGAGAGATAATTTGTTTCTATTTTACTCTTCTCTATTTACCTCCAAACAAAGGAAGTTTGAGAAAACAGCAGTTTGGAAAAGATCTTTATACACTTCCTACCTTATCGAAGAGAGGTTGATAGAGGGCTGCATATTTTCTCTCTAAATCATGAACTTCTTCATAAAATTTAGCTTCTATATGGGCACACTTCACCTGGAGTTGTTTCAAGGCATCAATTCTTCTTTTTACTGCTTTTGGTAACCTAGAAATAAACAGCTCTGTAAGTCTAGAAAGTTAGCTTCTTCACATCTAATAGTCACTGTGCATTACCTGATATTATAGCTATACTCTTTAGTCATAGGAAGGTTTGGTTTAGCCATAACACCCCTCCCCCCACACACGTTCCTTTTTTAATAGGGCATTTAAAAACTTTATAAGAATCTTTTCTTATCCATGTTGTCCTTGATACTAGGGGTCTGAAACTCCCGGCCCACGGGCCATCTGCGGCCCAAGAACCTCCCCACTGCAGCCAGCGGAGGAAAGGTGCAGGCAGCCACACTGCTGGCAATGTTTGCTACAGGCGCCGCCCCCCCGTAGCTCCCATTGGCTGGGGGAGAGGGACAGAGGTATCATCATTTGTTGCCGGGCAGAGTCAGCCATGGAGGCAGCATCACTAGTTGCCAGGCACAGTCAGCCATGGAGGCAGCATCACTTTTTTCCACAATGAATATAAACAATTCAAAATACCGAACACAACTATCTGAAGCACACCTTGCTGCAATCTTGAAGGTTTCAACTGCTCTGTCACTGAGGCCAAACATCAACAAACTGACAGAACTGAAGCGTTGCCAGGTGTCTGGCAAACACTAAAAACTGTGGAGTAGTTGTGGCACCTTAGATTAACAAATTTATTTGGGCATAAGCTTTCGTGGGTTAAAACCCACGAAAGCTTATGCCCAAATAAATTTGTTAATCTCCAAGGTGCCACAAGTACGCCTCATTGTTTTTGTTGATAGAGACTAACACAGCTACCCCTCTGAAACTAAAAACTCTCTGGCAGACGAAGAATTGTATAAAGTTGTATGACAGTTTTATTTCTAAGAAATTCAAAATAAAAACTACAATGTAAACGTTTTATTTTCTGAACACCATCTTCAGTGACATTATTAGCTCACTGGGAGGAATTGAGGACTGGCACTGATCCTAAGGTAAATTAAGTTTGAGATCCCTGCTATTATCTTCCATCCCCAAACCAGGGGTAGGCAACCTATGGCACACGTGGCAAAGGCGGCACATGAGCTGATTTTCAGTGGCACTCACACTGCCCAGGTCCTGGCTACCGGTCCGGGGGGGCTCTGCATTTTAATTTAATTTTAAATGAAGCTTCTTAAACATTTTAAAAACCTTATTTACTTTACATACAACAATTTAGTTATACATTATAGACTTATAGAAAGAGACCTTCTAAAAACATTAAAATGTATGGCTGGCACGCAAAACCTTAAATTAGTGAATAAATTAAGACTCGGCACACCACCATTTCTGAAAAGCTGCCGACCCCTGCCATAGACCAGGGGTCAGCAACATTTGTCACGTGGCTTGCCAGGGTAAGCACCCTGGCAGGCCGGGCCAGTTTATTTACCTGCTGACGCGGCAAGTTTGGCCGATCGCAGCCCCCACTGGCCGCGGTTCGCCGTCCCGGGCCAATGGGAGCGGCGAGAAGCGCCGCGGGCAAGGGATGTGCTGGCCGCGGCTTCCCGCCGCCCCCATTGGCCCGGGACGGCGAACCGCGGCCAGTGGGGGCCGCGATCGGCCGAACCTGCCACGTCAGCAGGTAAATAAACTGGCCCGGCCCGCCAGGGTGCTAACCCTGGCGAGCCGCGTGCCAAACGTTGCCGACCCCTGCCCTAGACCATCAGCCTCCCCTATATTTCAGATGGCAGAAAGTAACTTCTTTTTTTTACATCTAAATTTGTGCAATTACAATTATGTCGACCCTTCTATGGAAAAGAATTGTGTATTTTGTAGAGAAAAGCATGTATTCATGGGCTGTACTCTGAAACATAAATGTATAAACTGACAAAACAAGGCCAAATTGCCAGATATGAACTAAACCTCCAAAAGCTTCCCTGAACAGATTAGCCTATTCTCACACTCTCACGCAGAAGAGAAAGTTCCAGAAGTGTTGAACCCTTCACTTTATATCCTAGTACTGACCCTAGAGAACTCAGTTCTAAAAACCAAGCATAATCCAGTGAAGAGAGATTATGATAGAAGCAATCTCAAAGAAGTGATCCAAAACCCAGTCAAGGGGAATTGAAGACGGACATAAAAAAATCTGAGTAGTGTTCAGTTTTAACTTAACACTAAAATGAACTACTCTCATATCAGGATGCAATCTTAGGTTAGTAGTTTGTGGAACTGATCTAGAGAAATTTGGGTCCTCCTCTCTACGATGGTGGCCATTGCACCATCTATTAAAGCAGCAACACTCCTTACTCTGACATTTCTATTTTTCTGACTAAATAGTAACTCTGGTCTGTTATTTTTTTCAGTCTTGCTGAAAGTGTGATGTGCATTGTACTTACGTTTCAATATAGCTTGAAGGAGTGTGAGACGAACTGTCAAGTCGCTCCTGCAGAGCTGCCAAGACTTGTGGATTTTGCATCACTTGATCCGCTAGCTTTTCTATGAAAATAAAAACATTCTTAATACAAATCTGAATACGTCTGGATTGATTTGGTGCTATATTAAATATTTTGATAGTGCCATTAAGCAATATTATTGAACCTCTGGATCATAACTATAATCACCGCTGTACTGGACTTTCAACAGCAGCAAAATCGGTTCAGGCTCAAATCAGAAAGAGAGAAGTGATATTGATGGGCAGGAGAATGCATATGGAGAATCCCAGAATCATAGAAATATAGCACAGAAGGGACCTTGAGAAGTCATCCAGTCTAGACCCCTGTGCTGTGGCAGGACCAAGTAAACCTACACCATCCCTGACCGGTGTTTGTACAATTTGTTTTTAGAAACTTCCAATTATGGGGATTCCACAATCTCCCTTTGGAGCCTATTGCAGAGCTTAACTATCCTTACACATAGAAACATTTTTCCTAATTTAAATCTCGCTTCCTGCAGATTAAGCCAATTACTTTTTATTCTACCTTCAGTAAACATGGAGGAAAATTGATCATTGTCCTCTTTATAACAGCACTTAATATATTTGAAGACTTATCAGTCTTTTCTAAAGACTAAAAATGCCCAGGGTTCTGCCCCCCGCCAAACTTTTCCTCATGCATCAGGTTTTCTAAACCTTTTGGATTTTCTCTTGCTCTCCTCCAGACTCTGTACACTTTTTCCACATATTTCTTAAGATCTGGCACCCAGAATTGGTCAGAGTACTCCAGATGAGGCCTCACCAGTGCCAAGTAGAGTGGGACAATTACCTTCAATGTCTTATATACCACATTCCTGTTAGCATACCCCAGAATGATATGTCTTTTTCACAGCTGCATCACATTGTTTATTTTCATTCAATTTGTGATCCACTATAACTCCCAGATTCTTTTCAGCAGTACCATCACTTTATTCCCCATTTTGTATTTGTGCAATTGAATTTTTTTTCTTGCTAAGCGAAGTACTTTGTACTTCTATTTATTGAATTTCATCTTGGGGAATTCAGACCAATTCTCCAATTTGTCAAGGTCCTTTTGAATTCTAATTATGTCCTCCAAAGTGCTTGAAACCCCTCCTAGCTTGATGTAATCTGAAAATTTTATTCAATATTTTCATTAATTACTTCATTCCAGACCCATGACTGACCCCTTTGGGACCCCACTAGATATGCCGTCCCAATTTGACGGTGAACTATTGATAACTAATCTTTGAGTATGTTCTATCCACCAGTTGTGCACCCACCTTATAGTTATAATAATAATTATTATTAATAATTAATGGAGATATCCCATCTCCTAGAACTGGAAGGGACCTTGAAAGGTCATCGAGTCCAGCCCCCTGCCTTCACTAGCAGGACCAAGTACTGATTTTGCCCCAGATCCCCAAGTGGCCCCCTCAAGGATTGAACTCACAACCCTGGGTTTAGCAGGCCAATGCTCAAACCACTGAGCTATCCCTTCCCCTCCCCATTTCATGTAGACCACATTTTCTTAGTTTGCATATGAGAATGCGATGAGAATGCCAACTGCATCTTTTCCAGTGGAGAAGTATGGCCAACCTTTGCAATCAAGGTTCACAGCAGGAGTGACGGGGCATGATGGAGTCATAATTTTCCCTGAAGAGCATCTGGAACTTGCAATTTCTTCTACCCTCCATTTAAGCCTGGCTCAAGAGCTTGAACCAGTCTGAAACAGGAGGTGGGAGTGGGAAGAACACAGAAAACTGCTGTGTTATATTTTTGGCCAGGTTGCAAACTAACTGGGGCTGCCCTTTAAAATGGTCAAAAGCTTTGAGTAATGCAGAATGTAGCAGCCTAGCTTTTGAGCTTGGCAAGGTGCTATGAGCACTATACTGGCCATTACTCATTTTCAAATACAATTCAAGATTCTGGTTACAATTTACCAAACTCCTCAGATGGTGTGGGAGCCAATTACCTGAAAGATCCTGTTTTCCCATGTCCCACTGTGGGAGTTCAGATCTATTGCATTGCTCCCAAAGTTAAACTCTGCCATGGGAAGCACCAAGGTACTCTTAGTAGAAAAATCTATGCTTTTTAACTCTCCCCCTCTAGTGGCCTGCTCAAATTTAATAAGCTTCACACACAGTTTAAGACTTCCAAAGCCTCGGAAAGATTTTTGATTCAATTTAATAGTAGGGATTGGTAGCCTGATATGAAGCATGGGGTTTCCACTGCTGGCCTTTAAGCATAAAAGCTGCTTTTTTAAAATATAGTTTTGAAAGCATTTAGGTGCTTGGTGCTGGCCCCAATGTATTTCTAAATTTACCAAAAACACCTATGAAAGAAATTTAAGATTGCAAAGTCAAGCATCCAGATTATGCAATGCCAGTATTAAGGTTGCCTGTGCAACCTTAATGCATCCCACCGTGTGTGCACAGATGATGAAGTCTTTAATTTGAATTTCAGAATTTGTTGAAAGATTCAACCTACATTTTTTCTGTCTTCACCAACAAAGGACATTCTTTGGTGAACAGACTTCAAGCATGTTCAAAATCCCATATAGTGAAGTACTAATCATAGAATCATAGGACTGGAAGGGATATCGAGAAGTCTTCTCATCCAGTCCCCTGCACTCATGGCAGGACTAAGTATTACCTAGGGCATCCCTGACAGATGTTTGTCTAACCTGCTCTTAAAAATCTCCGATGATGGAGATTCCACAACCTCCCTAGGCAATTTATTCCAGGGCTTAGCCACCTTGACAGTTAGGAAGTTTTTCCTAATGTCCAGCCTAAACCTCCCTTGCTGCAATTTAAGCCCACTGCTTCTTGTCCTATCCTCAGCGGTTAAGAACAACCTTTTATGTACTTGAAAACTATCATCATGTCCCCTCTCAGTCTTCTCTTTTCCAGACCAAACAAACCCAATTTTTTCCAGTCTTCCCTCATAAGTTATGTTTTCTAGACCTTTCATCATTTTTGTTGCTCTTCTCTGGACTTTCTCCAATTTGCCCACATCTTTCCTGAAATGTGGTGCCCAGAACTGGACACAATACTCCAGTTGAGGGCTAATCAGCTTGGAGTAGAGTGGAAGAATTACTTCTCGTGTCTTGATTACAACACTCCTGCTAATACATCCCAGAATCATGTTCATCTTCCCCACCTGCTTTTTTTTGTTTGTTGGCAACACTGTTACACTGTTGACTCATATTTAGCTTGTGTTCCACTATGACCCCCAGATCCCTTTCCGACGTACTCTTTCGTAGGCAGTCATTTCCAATTTTGTGTGTGTGCAACTGATTGTTCCTTCCTAAATGGAGTAGTCCATTTGTCCTTATTGAATTTCATCCTATTTTCTTCAGACCATTTCTCCAGTTTGTCCAGATAATTTTGAATTTTAATCCTATCCTCCAAAGCACTTGAAACCCTTTCCAGCTTGGTATCGTCTGCAAACTTTATAACTGTACCCTCTATGCCATTATCTAAATCATTGATGACGATATTAGCAGAGCCAGAGACAGAACAGGCCCCTGCGGTACCCCACTCATAATGCCCTTCAAGCATGACTGAACCATTGATAATTACTCTCTGGGAATGGTTTTCCAACCAGTTTTGCACCCACCTTATAGTAGCTCCATCTAGGTTGCATTTCCCTATATCGTTTATGAGATGGTCATGTGAGACAGTATCAAAAGCTTTACTAAAGTCAAGCTATACCACGTCTTACTGTTATATATACACACACCATGTTAGATATACCATGCTGACTGTTCCTTATCACCTTATTATCTTCTGGATGTTTGCAAATTGATTGCTTAATTATTTGCTCCATTATCTTTCTGGGTACAGAAGTTAAGGTGACTGGTCTAATTCCCTGGGTTGTCCTTATTTTCCTTTTTATAGATTGGAACAGGGCAAATATAGTGCTAGGCTTCTGGAATCTCTCCCGTGTTCCATGACTTTTCAAAGATAATCGCTAATGGCTCAGATATTGCCTCAGTCAGCTCCTTGAGTATTCTAGAATGCATTTCATCAGGCCCTGGTGACTTGAAGACATCTAACTTGAAGTAATTTTTAACTTGTTCTTTCCCTATTTCAGCCTCTGATCCTAGCTCATTTTCACTGGCATTCACTATGTTAGACGTCCAATCACCACCAACCTTCTTGGTGAAAACCGAAGCAAAGAAGTCATTAAGCACCTCTGCCATTTCCACATTTTCTGTTATTGTTTCCCCCTCCCGCCATTGAGTAACGGGCTTACACTGTCCTTGGTCTTCCTCTTGCTTCTAAAGTATTTGTAGACGTGATGTGCACAAAAGACTGTCCATTTTAAAATGTTTATAACTTTAAAGATATGCAACTAATGATCTTCAAACTTTGAAGAAACTTGCCAGAGCTTTACAAGTCAAGTCTGAAGTTTCTATTTTGTCATTTTATTTAGTTGCAAAATGTTCTGATCAAAGATAAGGGTTTTCACACTTGAACAAAATTGGATCAACTGATTTTGTCAAAACTTAGAAATGGCCTCTCAGCCTTAACTACGGGTAACTACTAGAGCCTTAAATAGACACATGCATACACCATTTTGGATGTAAACATTTTTGTAGTTGTATAGAAAAGGATTTCAGTGTACAAGAGAAACAGGAGGCTTACCACTATTAATATAACCTTATACAGTTACTTACAATTCACACTTACCTTTTTTATCACTTGCATGTTTAGCAGCTTCCACAGAATCTGAGGCAGCATCTTCTGCTTTACTAAAGAAGCCAAAGTTAGATTTACACACCAAAAGGTAACACCAGCTCAATATTTGCTTCTACATCTAATTATGAAATCACTGAAAGTATTTTATTTTATATTACGTATAAAAGAATGCTATTTTTAAAGTATGACGCACAGCAGAAGTTAAAAATATGTAGATCCCATTAAAAGACATCTGTTGTCATCAGTACCTTGAGTTCAGATGGCTGAGACCTGGATATCAGAGTTTGGATATCAAGCTAATTGTTTTCTCCCATGAAAGTAAGAAGCTGAGGGAGGTTCTCACATCAACTGAGTGACCCTGGAGCTGCATCCATCCTCCCTTGGCCAGGAGGATGTTGCGACACAGGGCATTTGAGCAAGGCTTATTTGATTTTCATCTAAGAGTGGGGAGAGATCCAAACTCTTTAAATAGTGAGGGAAGGAGAAATATAGGTAAAACTGATCATTCAAAGCCTCTCTGGGCATAGGAATCAAAAACAACAGAACACCCAAAAAGTCCTGTGAGAACAAGAATTTCAGATAAACATATTTTGGGATTTGTTTATTGAAATTTGGATAACCTGAAATTCAGGGACAATCAGGGTTTACATTTACAAGGAAAAAAATAATATGAACCCATTACAACCAACTTCTGGGAGATGTGCTGGCTATAAAAGCTTCCCCAACAACATAATTTGGACTTGAAGTCTCAGAGAGGTCAAATGTAAATAGGTATGTCTCTTGATGTCTGTAGCCTTTGTCAGTGGTTCCTTAACTTTAACAGAGTGAACCACATCTTATTAGAAGGTAAATTTGTGAACTATCTCCACTACAATTTGCACTCATGTAGACTTCCTCACTCATTCACAACAGCAGAACAACCCTGTTGCAGCTACAGCAATTACTTACATAGAAAAATGATACAGGGAAAGGGAAGTATTTTTAGCCATCTTACACTCAATTTAGCTGCTGTAGACAAAAAGGGCCCAGCACCATGTAGCTGGTCAGCAAGTGCTCCCCAAGCAACTGGTGGTTCAGATACCACAGTCTGGGAATCCATTGAACAAATAATCTCTAAATTCAAATGCAAGGAAACATGTATTTTTACAATTTTTCATAAACTCTTGTTTTTTAACTAGACGGTAAATTCTTCAGGGCAGTGTGTCCATACGCTTGTAATGCACAATATGTAAGGCCCTACTTGAATTGCAGGATGATTATCAAAAAAATTGTGGCTGAGTTGCAGACAACTCATGGGAAATTTCAGAAAAGTAATAATGGACCTTATTATTTGTGGTCCATTACTTTTCCACTGTTGGCCGCCTGGTGCTCCCACTGTCAAAATTGCGGTGGAAGCCTAATATTGCAGAAATTGCAGATTCCACAATATCACAGTTAAGTAGGGCCTTGATACACTAGTAGCTATGAAAGTAAAAAATACATGCCAGATGCAGTGTTTTATATTATTTCCCTACTCAGATGTATTGAATATATTTCTAATTAAATAGTCAAAGAAGCCACTGATTGCCACAGAGTTAGAGAAATCTGAGAATCAGATTTGCCCTAAAGATGGTAAAAGGAGAGCTGTTAGGGCAAGTTAGTTAAAGCTGAACCTTTGCTATCAATATGTAAATTTTGTTTCAGAGACCAGAGTATTTTTACTAAACTCTAGTTCACAAACTTAGTTTTAGAACATTAGATTTTGGTGGAAGCGAAGTCCTTCATGTGTAGGAATAATGTTATGGGCATCATGTCCAGCTATGTACAAGATCAAGATAATGATATGTTCTTTCCCCTGAGGAACTTAAAATATAAGCAACATCTTATTAGTACAAAATGGAGTAATTACACAGGGGACTCTCTCCCAACAAGGCAGGAGCAATGTTGGGACTCTACAAAAAGCATACAATCCAGAAGAATTAAATACAGCACAGGGCCTCAAAGCTCAGATTATTTCCCTATCCCCGTAAAACCTCAGATCAAAAGGGATTTTTTCTGAATCACAGTAAAAGCAGTTACTTTTAACAAATTAGAAAAAAGTTGTAATTTCAGTTTGTCCTCACCTTGCTCTTAAAAAAATAACACTAGCTTACCAGCAAACTGAAAAGTGCTTTTACCACTTAAACTATTATGTTGATAAACTTTAGATGGACATTTAGATAACAAGGAAGTTATTTTAAGATAATTGTAATATATTTCATTCAGAGTCTAGACAATTACTCCTGGGGGAATTCTGCACCACGGCACATGCGCAGAATTTATGTTCCCCGCAGATTTCTTTGCTTCCCTGCAGAAAAAAAGACTCTGATGGGGAAACAAAGTGAAGCCACAAGAGTGGTCATGCAACCGGCCCCAGCAGTATGTTCCGGGTGCCCAGGGCAGTCGGCAGAGAGGTAAATCACTGTGGGGCAGGACTGGGGAAGACCCGGTGGGTGGCTCCTATCCTGCGCTGGGCTCAGCTGCTATTCCCGGCTGGGCTGGGGAGGAGGGGACTTCCTCTTCCCCTGCACAGCATCCGGGGCTGGGTCAGACCCACCCCCAGATTTCCCCCCCAGCTGTAGGAAGCTCTGCAAACTCCCCTGCTTCCTACACTCATCGCTCCTCAGCTGCAGGAAGTGGGATCCCTGTACAGTGAGCTGCTCCCCCATCCGCCCAACCCCCATGCATCCAGATCCCCTCATACCCAGACCCTCCTGCTGAGCCTCACCCCCACCCTCCTGCACTCAGAACCCCCCCCCCCGATGAGCCCCATTTCCCCTGCACCTGGACCACCCTGACGAGCCACCTGCACCCACATGCCCATCCCACAGAGCCCCAACTAGCTGCACCAGGATCCCCATCCCACTGAGCCCCACTCCTCCCAGCATCTGGGCCCTCCACTGAGACCCCCACACCCAAACCCCCCTGCCAAGCTCTCCCCCCCCACCCCCCCCTCCGCTGAGCCCCAACCACCTTCACCTGGACCCCTCTACAAAATCCCATTACTGTTACCCCCAGAACCCTCTGTGCACCCAGATCCCCCTCCACACCCAGATCTTCCACTGAGTCGCCTGCACCCCCCCTCCCCCACAGAACCCTCTCAACCCACACCTGAATCTCCCCACACTCAGATCCTGCCTTGCTGAGCCTGCCTGCCCACACCTGGCATGGAGGGGCCCTTGGGTGTTTCTGTAGGCTGGCCCTGTCCTTGCACTATGTAAGGGCTGGGTTCAGCATCACCACTGAGTCTGGGGGGTGGAGGCTGCACAGTGATCTCCCTCCTCTCTGCAGCCAGTGGCCTGTGCTCCCCAATGCCATGCTGGAGCATCCACATTTATTTGACAAATAAAATTAGCAGAATTTTTAAATATTGTGCGCAGAATGCCCTCAGAAGTAGACAATAGGAAGAACAGAGTGATTTTACACATGACCATTTGTGCAACATTCTTAGCTTCCTATGCACCAATTCATTTTCCTTTTTCGTGGGAGAAAGCATTAATGTTCTGGCTAGCCTTCTCTATTTTTGATTTGCCAAGTTTCATGAAAGAACCGCTTACTAAGATACTGGTGAGCTCTGAAGATGGGTAAGTAGCAAACAATTTCTGTTTAGAACAGATATTGAGGGCATTCTGACTTACCTGTTATCTGCCATCTGTATGCTTGTATCCACCTACAAATTAAAATATAAAATGTTTAGGACACAAAATACTGTTCTCATATAAAATTATGAAAAACTGATTAAAACCTCAAGATGCTTGCAATTCTAGCTGCAGGATCTGCTAAGGAACAGTCAACAGCCATAAGCAGGATCTTATGTACTGTACATCTTTCACCGGACTGGTCACACCGAGCATCACATCTGAATGTAAGTTTATGAGCAGCTGTTCTATGATGTGAACTCATGGAATATTTAGTATCAGGGGGTAGCCGTGTTAGTCTGTATCTACAAAAACAACAAGGATCTGTTAGTCTTTAAGGTGCCACCAGACTCCTTGTTGTTTTCATGGAATATTTGTTTTTAAATGGCTAAATAGCTCTTTACATCCCTTAAAAGTAAGTATTTCAGCCTGTAATCTGTTCCTATGGCATCGTAAAATCTGAACTATATACTAAAAACAAAAGTGTTAAAGCCTAGGTTATGTATCAGTAAGATAGTTCTATATGATAACGTCCTATTTCGGTTCTCTGCTCCTTTTCTAAAAAAGGATTTTTCCTCTTATGTTACCCAGTACTTAGTCATCTCATTCAACTCCTGTCTCAAACAGGAGTGCACATAGATATTCTCAAATACAAACATGACAAAGGGCAGTACAACTAAAGAGCTGAAATACTCCTGACTCAGAAGTTTTAATGATCAAGGTTTCCCCTTTTTTCACTTCCTAGTATTTTCCTCCCATACTCTTTCCTAATTTGGAGGCATAGACATGGGAATCTTGAATAGGAATAAAGAGGTTATTTTATGTCTGGCACTGGTACAACTGCTGCTGGAATACTGTGTCCAGCTCTGGTGTTTGAAATTCAAGAAGGACATTGATAAACTGGAGAGAGTTCAGAGAAGAGCCATGAGAATGGAGAGAGAGCATGCAGTATTCCAGCATTTCCTTCTATCTTTTGCCCCCACACTAAACCTCATACCTGGCCCTAAACACCAGTCTTATTTTCAGTCTCTCTGACTGAATGACTATTTGCATATTCACCCCAAGTGGAATAGCTTCAAAAGGAGAGATTTAGAGAGCCCTACATCAGAATATCCCATAGCTCAGTGATTAGAGCACTCTCCTGAGAGGTAGGAGACACTTGTTCATATCCTCTCCCTTCGTGAGGCCGGGGTGGGTAGGCGCTGAACCCAGATCTCCCACATTCCAGGTATGTGTTCTAACCAATAGGTTAGAAGTTAAGGTGGGCACCACCTCCCTCTTCCTCCTCCAGCAGACAGATTTTGAATTAAACTTGATCTGGTATGCAACCTCTGAGCACACCTACCTGATCAAGCCCCGCATGGGAGATAGGCGGGAGAATGCCTATCTTCCCCTGGTTCGTGCACTGATCTGGGGTTTAGGTTCAGGAAACCTAAAGTGAGGCAGTAATGTACGTGTCCAGAGGCAGAAATGTCTGCACCTAGAGAATGTTTACCCTGAAAATTTAGGCACCAAGTTTTGGCACCTACAGAAGTCAGCTGGAGTTTTGTTTATCACAGTAGAGCCTACAATTGTGACTTAGGAGCCAAAGGCTGGGATACAGGTGCCTAAGTACCTTTGTGGATTGGGGCCTAAGGCCCAGTTTGACTATTGCCATGTGTCAAGCAAGCTCTGAGGAAGGCCAATCTCCTACATGGTAGGTATAATAAATTAACATCAAGACACCAACTGCTGCTGCAATATTCTAGTATCAAGCACTTGCGTATCTCCTAAAAATTTGAGGTGTCAGAATTTAGAAGTTTGGGGCATTCATAGAATCCCAAACTTTCAATCATGATTTAATAATTATTTGTGATGGAGAACCCACCACTTCCGTTGGTAAATTGTTTCGATGATTAGTTATTCTCACTGCTAAAAGTTTATGACTTATTTCCAATCTGAATTGGTATAGTTTCAAATTCCAGCCATTGCATTGCATTATACCTTTCTCTGCTCCCAGGGGTTCTCAAACTTAATTGCACCGCAACCCTCTTCTGACAACAAAAATTATTACATGATCCCAGGAAGGGGGACTGAAGCCTGAGCTCACCTGAGCCCCGCCACCCAGGGTGGGGAAGGGAGGTGTCCAAAGCCAAAGGGCTTCAGCCCCAGGTGGGGGGCCTGTAACCCCGCCGACCACTGCTGAAGCTCTTGGGCTTCAGCCTCGGGCACCAGCAAGTCTAATGCCAGCCCTGCCGACCCAATTAAAACAGGGTTGTGACCCACTGTGGGGTCCCAACCCAGTTTGAGAACCGCTATGCTAGACTGAAGAGTCCATCATTAAATACTTGTTTTCTGTGTAGATACTCACAGACTACAATCAAGTCACCCCTTAACCTTCTCTTTGTTAAGCTAAAAAGACAGACTCAATAGCTCAGTCACTAAAAGGTGTGTTTTCTAATCCTTGAACCATTCTCATGGCTCTTCTCTGAACTCTCTCCAGTTTATCAATGTCCTTCTTGAATTTCAAGCACCAGAGCTGGACACAGTATTCCAGCAGCAGTTGTACCAGTGTCAGACATAAAATAACCTCTTTATTCCTATTCAAGATTCCCATATCTATGCCTCCAAGCATTGCAGGAGGTCATGTTAAGCTAATTATCTACCAAAACCCCCAAATCTTTTTTCAGGGTCACTGCTTCCCAGGACAGAGCATCCCATCCTGTTAGTATAGCCTATATTCTTTGTTCCTAGACGTATACATTGACATCTAGCCATATTAAACCAACATTGAGAAGCTGTGCTCAAGCAAACGATCCAGATGACTCTGTATCAGTGACCTTTCCTCTTCATTATTTACCACTCCCCCAGTGTGTGTGTTATCTGCACACTTCATCAGTGATTGTATGTTGTCTTCCAGATCATTAATAAAAGAGTTAAATAGTGTAGGGCCAAGTACCGATTCCTGCAAGACCCAATAGAAACATACCCGTTTGATGATATTTCCCATTTATAATTAAATTTTGAGACCAGTTAGCCATCTTCGAATTCATTTAATGTGTGCATGTTAATTTTATATCATTCTAGTTTTTAAATCAGTGTCATGTGGTCCTAAGTCTAAGTATATTACATCAACACTATTATCTTTATCAACCAAACTTGTAATCTCATTAGAAAAAAAAGATATCAAGTTAGTTTGATAGAATCTATTTTCCATAAATCCATATTGATTTGCATTAATTACATTACCCTCCTCAAATTCTCCATTAACTGAGTTTTATATCAGCTGCTCCATTATCTTCCCAGGGATCAATGTCAGACTGACTGGCCTATAATTAAGGCTACATTTTAGTCATGGATATTTTTAGTAAAAGTCATGGACAAGTCAAGGGCAGTAAACAAAAATTCATGGCCCGTGACATGTCCATGACTCTTACTATATACCCCTAACTAAAACGTAGGCGGGGGGGCTGCGGGTGCTCTGAAGGGGGCGGGGTGGTGGTCCAGGGGCACTGGCCCAGGACCCTGCTGGTGCTGGAGGGTGTGGGGGGACAGGCCATGGCCTGGGACCCCCGGTGGTGCTGGAGGCGGTTGGCGGGGCTGGCAGGGGCTCCCTACCCGGCTCCAGATGTCCTGGCTGCAGGTCCTAGGTGGTGGATAGGCCATGGGGTTTCACGCACTGGTCCCGCCACAAGCACCGGCTGCGCAGTTCCCATTGGCCAGGAAACCCCCCCCCCCCCAACCCCCTGCCCCATCCCATACACCCAAACTGCTGTGCTTCTGAGCCAACACCGGCTCCTGCAGAAGTCATGGAAGTCACGGAATCCGTAACCTACATGACAGACTCGTTGCCCTACCTGTAATTAGCCAGGTCATCCTGTTTACTCCATTTAAAATCTGGAACAACATTAGCTTTATTCTAGTCTTCTGGAACTTTCCCAGTGTTTCAACATTTATTGAAGGGGTACTTTCAAACAGAGCTCTTCCAGTTAGAGAAAACTTAAGAGAAGGTCAGGAATCAAAAAATAGTACAACTTTTAAAACAAGCTCTTCCTACAGAGATCACGGAATTGCCTGTGAATTCTGGAAGAGGTAAGTATGATAGAGCCAGTGCATTTCAATGAGAAAGTAAGTGATATCATGGCGTCTCCATGTTTACTGTGATAATTATTTCCATGATAAGCAAGCTCAGTTTACAGTTTTGTAACTGTTGGCACTCAAATATTGGAGCTTAGAATCAAGAGAGTTATTTCTTGGGCATCACCACCAATAAGCTTTGCAGGACAAGTTATGGTCTCAGTTACCTTGAGCAAACCATTATCTTCAAATTATGCCATTAGTGACAGAATATTAAAACAAAGAAGAACAAAATAAAAAAAATAAAATAAAAAAGACCACCCACCTCACTAGTCCTGGGAAACATGCTGTAATTAAAGTGTGCTTGATGCAAACCAGACACGATACAGGTTAGTTGAAGCAGCATAGGAATGGAAATAATTGGGAGGTAGGGGAGGGTCTCAGCCCATGTAGGGCCCAAAAACAAAGGTTCAGCCCCAGAAGGGAGGGCTTGCTCACCTCTAATAGGCACAGCTTTGAAAAAGGTCCTGCAAGCTTAACGTCAGGAGGCACCATCCCACAAGAGGGAATGCATTTTGAAAAAGAAAACTTTCATTTTGTTTAAAAAGAGATTTCTAGTCCTTACAGTTGCATGTAAGCCAACACACAGAGGAAGAAACTGAGCCTGCTGCACTGGGAAGAGAGTGGTAAAATGAGGCCCAGTCAGGATCAGACCACCCCTCCAATCAGTTAGTCACCAGATCCAGAATTGTGTAGGAGAGAACCCTCCCACTCTGGGTGCACGAGGACCCGAGTGGGGCCTCCCCTCTCCCACCTCACCATGTGGTTATATAATAGTCAGCCCCAGAGACTCCAGCCAGTAGGGGCAAAAGCAGCCAAAAAGCCAAAGCATACCTTTGGACCTTTGCATATTTAGAGAACTTTCTGTAGTTCTGACTGGATTTGCTCCACCCTTGTGTTGATTGGCTATTTGTTCTAACCCTAACTCCTAATCCCCCATTCTCAGTCTCTTCACCTAAACCTCACTCCACACCTATCTAATTTCTTACCCCTTTACTCCCCTGCCCTGCCCCCTCACCTCTTATTTCCATTTAGCTTATCCCTTCCAAACATACACCCTCAAAAAGTAAATAAACAGCATAACCACCATGTCTAATGCCATCACTCTGCTTGTGTTATACCCTTTCCCATGTGCACGTATGTCTTGTTGAATTAGACTGTAAGCTCTTTTGTAAGCAGGTACCATCTACTGTTTCTGGGCACCTAGCTCAGCGATGGGAAAACTACGGCCCACCAGGCCGTCCTGCCCGGCCCCTGAGCTCCTGGCCTGGAAGGCTAGTCCCCGGCCCTTCCCCCGCTATTCCCCCTCCCCCGCTGCCTCAGCTTGCCCCGACACTAGCGCAATGCTCTGGGCAGCGGGGCTGCTAGCTCTTGCCGGGCAGCGCAGCTGCAGAGCCCGCCTGACCCGGTACTCTGTGCTGTGGCATGGCTGGCTCCAGCCAGGCAGCGTGGCTGCCTGCCCTAGTGCTCTAGGAAGCACAGCTGTAGAGCCACCAGCGCTCCAGGCAGCATAGTAAGAGGGCAGGGAGCAGGGGGGTTGGATAGAAGGCAAGGGAGTTCGGGGTGGTGGTCAGGGGTGTGGATGAGGTCAGGGTGGTCAGAGGGCGGGGAACAGAGGGGTTGAATGGGGGAGGGATTCCAGGGGGCAGTCAGGAATGAGAGGAGGGGTTGGATGGGGCAGCGGGAGGCAGTCAGGGATGGGGGATTCAGGGCAGTCAGGGGATAGGGAGCAGGGGTGTGTGGATGGGGCAGGGGTTCCGGGGGGAGGAGATATCAGAGGGCAAGAAGGGGGGGGGTCAGATGGGGCAGGAGATGGGCCACACCTGGCTGTTTGGGGGGGGGGGGCACAGCCTCCCCTAACCAGCCCTCCATATAATTTCAGAAACCCGATGTGGCCCTCAGGCCAAAAAGTTTACCCGTGCCTGACTTAGCTCAATAAACCCCCAGTCTTGGTTGGCCCTTAGGCATCAGAGCCATCCCTAGGAACCACTCCGGGCCCTGTGCTTTGGGGAGCCCCACGGGCTGGCACCGCCTCCCCCAGCCTACCCTAAAAACAAAAAACACGTCATGGACCATGAAATGTGGTCTTGTGTGCACTTTTACCCTATACTATACCAATCTCATGGGGGAGACCAAAGTGTCTCAAAGTGAGGGAGGGTCCTGACCCAAAAAGGAATTGCAGGCAGGGGGGGGGTGTCACTAGGTTATTTTAAGGGGGATCATGGTATTGCCGCCCTTACTTCTGTGCTGCCTTCAGAGCTGAGCAACTGGAGAGTGGCAGCTGTGGGCTATCAGCACCCTGCCAGAAGCAGTGCAGAAGTAAAGATAGCAATACCAAACCCGTGCCACCCTTACTTCTGTGCTGCTGTCCGCAGAGCTGAGCGGCTGCTGACTGGTGGCTACTGACTGAGGGCCCAGCTCTGCAAGCAGCAGTACAGAAGTAAGGGTGGCATACCTTGCCATCCTTACTTCTGTGCTGCTGCTGGCTCTTCCTTCAGAGTTGGGCTCCCACTCTCCAGCTGCCCAGCTCTGAATGCAGCGCCACCGCCTGCAGCAGTACAGAAGAGTAGCTGTACCACAACCCCCCCTACAATAACCTTGCCACCCCCCACCCCCGACCACAACTCCTTTTTGGGTCAGGACCCCTGCAATTACAATACCATGAAATTTACTATTTTTAAAATCCTATGACCCTGAAATTGACCAAAATGGACTGTGAATTTGGTAGGGCCCAACTCATGGGTAAGCCAAACCTCAGAAGAAAGTTACAATGTCTGTGTCAGACCTTTTATACATAACTTTGTAGGCAGCAACCAACTATCAACTTTATATTCCTGCTGGGGAAACTTAAGAGGAATAAAAATAGGGAATGGACAGAAATTCTTTAAGCTGGTTCACATAACCTCTTATTTGCCCATATTTAAACTCCTTTTAAAGGCCTACTCTTGGCACACAGCAGACAATAAGTCAAGGTGACTTGGATAATTTAGCTGTTTTCTCCTTCCCCTAGTGTCTCTATACTTTTTCCTCTGCCCTTCTGCTGTCAATGTCTCAACGTGCAAGGTCCAGCCCGCTTGATAATATGAAATGCAGCTACCAAATGAGTAGGATAATAAGACTCTTACGCACTCTCTCAGCATGCCTGGGGAGAGGCAGCAGCGTGCAATCGGGGCAGGGGAGTAGAAGAAGTGAACTCCCTACCCAGGGCACCCGGAGAAGAGACAGGGTGGCAGCGAGGTGAACAGAGCGGTGGGGGAAAGAGCGCCCCCAGGTCCCGGCCTCCCCGCAGGGGAGCAGAGCGGAGGCACGCGGGGCCGGGGATCCTCACGCCAGGCCTACAATCACTGAGACGCCCCACACAACCGCCCCGCGGAGCCGAACTTTCCCGGCGCAGCGACAGAAGCTCCGCGCAACGCTGCCCGCTCGGAGCTAGACCCGCCCCACGCCAGTGGGGCGCCCCGGGCCTCCCACGCCACTCCCGGAGCCCCACCCCAGGCTAGGGAGGCCGCCTCCGCCCGCCCCAACCGCAAACAGGGAGGGAGGGCGAGCCTCGCTCCCAGGCAAGGGACCCCCCACCTAGCTACAGCCGAGAAAGGACAAGAAGCTTAGACCGGCCCTCACCTGCCCGGGCCTCGCGTCTCCTCACGGCCCCACCAGCGGCGCTTAAGCTCTTCTCAGGCAGACTCACTCGGGCTGCGCCGCCGTCAAGAAGAGCGCTTCCCATTGGGCGACGCTCAGGCAGCCCGCACAGTAAAACTCACCTCGATTGGTCCGCAAGGAACCACGGCTCTGCACGCGGGCCATGTTGACTATCCGGCGCAGGAGCGCTTAGCCAATCAAGGCGCGAGGGCAGCTTGGTGTGGGCGGGAAAAAGGGGAGGGAGGGGTGCGCGCTCGCGGCTGCGCGCGCGTCCGGGTATAAGGGGCGGGAGCATTGGTTCAGGGGGAATTGGGAGCGTGTGGCTGGGGTGAGGGACCTAGTCGTGCCTGGGTATTTAAAGGGACAGACGCGAGGAAATGGTGGGCGCGCGGAAGTGGTTGCCAATTGCAGCTCTGTTGTGGGTGGGTGTTTGTTTGTCTTAAAAGCTCAAACCCCTGCAGGCATGGCTGTGACTCACCCCGAGTACATTTCTGTCCCCAATGATTGCAAGGAGAAGGATCCAGGAAAACCCAGGTGAAATAAGGCCCCACGTGTGTTATTTTTATTGCCCTCCATGTTTGTGGCCTGACTCGGTGTCTTCAGTGGCTGGAGTCCGTCAGACTGAGGGGCTAGGATGTCCAACTCCCTTCTGAGCAAGCGCTTGCCTAGCCCCCTCGCTTGTCTGTGGTAGGTGTGGGTAGCTCCCCCCTTGCACTTCCCCAGTTAACTGTATGCAGCAAGGTGCCTACATACAGCGCCCCTGTTATATAGGCCTGCAGGAGTTTGAAGCCTCTTTTGATACTGTGCTAGGAAGAATACAGTTAGTGAATCAGTAGCATTTAGTTACCACAGCTTCTGAGGTTGATACTGTAAACCCTTATTCCTGCCCTATAGTGAGTACCACCTATGCAGTACCCCAGTGGGAGCACAGACTTCTATGGGATTATAATTATGTGATTTAGGGCTTGTCTACACTACCAGCCTGATCGGCGGGCAGCGATGGATCCAATGGTGGTCAATTTATCGCGTCTAGTATAGATGCAATAAATCAACTGCAGAGCGCTCTCCTGTCAACTCTGATACTCCACCAGAATGAGAAGCGCAAGCAGAGTTGATGGGAGAGCGTCAGCTGTCGACTTACCGCAGTGAAGACACCATGGTAAGTAGAGCTAAGTACATTGATTTCAGCTATTAGCTGAAGTTGCGTATCTTAGATCAACCCCGCACAGTAGTGTAGACAAGCCCTAAGAGTCTTCAGGATCAAATGTTTAAAATTTGATATTTAAAATTTGGACATTACTTGTTTTTAGTGCAATTTTAATGCATTTCAGTGATCCATTTCTGTCAAGCCAAGTGTTAAGACAACCTTATACAAATAGACACCTGCCTTTTGCTGCACCACCTGAATGTGTATGATCATAAAGATAGACAGGAAGGATAATGGTTAAGGCAAGCTCTGTTGCAGACTTCCTGTGTGAGCATGGTGAGCTCACTAAGGGTGTGCCTGTCAGAAGTGCCGATCCACAGCTTTAATTTAAGTGAGGGGGAGTCATGTTGGAAATCAGTCCAGAAGGCCAGAATGTGTCACTCTGAGTGTCAAGTATTGAACAGTTTGCATCTGCTTTTTAGAGGTGCTGAATACCTATGCCTTCCATTGATTTCATTAGGAGCAGTCAGTGATCAGTTCTTCTGAAGATCAGGCCCTAAGAGTCTAAAAATTGAACACTCAAAATTAAAGGCATCTAAAGCAACTTAAAACATCCTATGTGTGTCCAATTTTCAGAAAGTGCTGAGCTCCCAATCTCTGAAAAGGAGTCTTCTTTAAGGTGTTTCAAGTTGGGCACCCAAAATCAATAGTCACTTGAAAATGTAGGCTTCCAGCTTTCTGTGTCTGTTTCTCAATCTGTAAAAACAGGTATGATTCTTTCCCGTTGTGAAAATTAATTGGCTTGTGTTTGTACAGTGCTTTGCAAGCATAAAGTGCTAAAAGTAATGGTATTAAGTAAGGGTATGTCTTCACTATTAATGTTAAAGCGATGCCGTGGCAGCGCTTTAACATGGCTGTGTAGTTGTGGCACCAGGGCTGGGAGAGAGCTCTCCCAGCACTATTAAAAAAAACACCCCAATGAGGGGAGTAGCTCCCAGCGCTGGGAGCGCGGTCTACACTGCTACTTTACAGTGCTGAAACTTGAAGTGCTCAGGGGTGTGTTTTTTCACACCCCTTAACGAGAAAGTAGAGTGGCAGTGTAAACAAGGCCCAAGTAACACACAAGGAACAATGAAGTTTTGGCTTTATGGGAATCATTTAGAGTTTACCGTCATTGTGTAGCAAAAATATTTAAACCTTAAACATCTGTGGGCCTCTCACTGGGCACTTCTTTTACAGAAAGAACTGATTCAATCACTCAATCCTCCTGATTAAGCCTGAGGTTTTAGTAATTAATCTCCAGAGTCAGTTACCACATAATATAATTACTGATTAGATAGGTATCTTGGATGAATTCAGTTACTCTAGGGATTTAAAGATACAGCAATAATTGATGAAATTACAGTTACATTAAGTATTAATACTGTAGTTAGACAATAAGGCTAATGAGGAAATTAAATTCAAAGAGTTGAACTACTACTGCAGGAATCCTGTAAGCTTGGGAAAGAGAATTCAGTTTAATGCGGACACAGTCAATCAGTTGTGTGCGCACACACACACACACACACACACCCTTTTTCTTCCTGTTCACCCAAACTGACCCTTTCCAGTCACTAACAAGTGTATGGGCCTAATTCTCTTCTCAATTTCACTGGTTTTACTCCAGGGTAATTCCATTCATATCAGTTGATTTACTCTCAGTTCTCACTGGCATAAGTAAAAACAGAATGAGGCCACATGTTTCTCTGACTCCCTGCAAATCTCTAATGATACAGTACTGTAGAGAAAGGAGGATCTGGAGAGATCCCAGAAGGTGTTCAGGCATTCCTATTTAAAATTTCTGTTCAGTTGTTTTCTGACTCAGGGTTGTTTAGGATTCTTCTAGATTTTTATGGCTGTTATTCATAAAAGTCCTGGAGAAGTATCCCCAGTACTCTGCTAAAAGCATTTTTCAAATAAATTATTTTATGCCAGAGCTTGTTCCCACCAAAATCAATAAGAGCCTTTCCATGTAGGCTTTAGTGAATGCAGAATCAGGCTGTTTGTTTCTATTTCAATAACATGTCTATTGCTGTTATTCAGATTTTGTTCTAATATTGCATTCCTTGTGGAAAGAATGAATTTGATGGATGTGCAAGGGTGTATTTAACAATAAAGCAGTTACTCCTGTAAATGCTACTACCCCTCCTTTAAATTCCATTTTAGATAGGCTGTGGACAGACTGTGTAAGAACCAAAGTATTGAGGAGGACAGAATCTTGTAATACTTGTACTCCTACAAATGTTAAGCAAACTAGTACATTTCAAGTACTTTGTCTCTTTGGGTGGTTTTTTAGTGCTCTCCCTCAGATTGAGACCCCATTTTATATTAATTATTGTACTGACAGCTGCCTAATGCACATTCTAGGACTCTGCATGGGGAAGCAAGGTCCTTCCTTCAGTGATCCTGCATAAACGTGGAGATATTTTGCAGCGTCACCTTGGGGCTGGAACAGATGTGTCCGGTTTAGATATATATGAGAGCTAGGAGCATTTCTTTGATGCAGAAGGGACAGTGGTCTTGCAGGGAAACACTAGCAACAGACAAGCTGAGAGGGAAAGCTCAGGCTGAGTCTTGTTTTACTTCAGTTATCAATAAAGCCAAACTCTAGGAAACCATTACATTTGGATTTTCTATACCGTGTATGTATACTCTGGAGAAATGTGAAAGCAACTAGTGTTACTGCCAATCAACTATACTAGTACAGCCCCAGATATTTGGAACTCAAGTTTTTTTTGGATAACAATGTTGTTCAGGATCTAGCAATAAACAAATCATAACATTTTACTTGTATTCTTGTGTTTGCTTTGATCGTCACTAAGTCAAGAGTCACACTAATCAATAGTTAATATGCTTTAGTGCTGTATCAGGCTAACGTCACGTCACATACATACTAAGTGGCAGTGATGAACTTGAAGCAATGTTGTATATGATACCTTTTTTAACATTGTTTTTGACACACTGTACCTTTAAAAAATTCTAAAACATAATTTAAAAAAGTTATACTGAATAAAAACCCCTTCTAAAATCACTGAGTAGTAGTAGACTCCAACACAAGAAACACATGGAAAGAAAAGGAAATAATAAATAAGATGCTAACAGTGGTCTGACAAAAAAAACAACAGTAAGTAAAATGTGAAGTGTAGTTTAAAAAAAAAAAAAAAAAAAGTGAGGAGGGAGATGTTGAGTGGGGAGCACTTTGACAAAGGTACAATTGTCTGCTGATTTGGGATGCAGCTTGGGGAGCCCTAAGAGTTCAGTATAAATATTTAACAGAACAAGACTCAAGGAGGAAGTCTTGAATGTAAGTAGGGCCCAGTTTGCTCAACTTAAGGTCAATCTAAAGAATGCAGGTTTGGGGCAATATGACCATGTGTAGCGAGGTGGATACCCGCTGCTGCCCTGAAGGGCTTGAAATCAGCCCTGGGAGAAGGCTGTTGCTAGGAAAGCGGCAAGCCTGGGCTGACTGGGGAAGCGGCTGCAGCTAGGCCACACCCCAATTAGGCCACAGCTGGCCGGTATAAAAAGGCTGAGAGCCAGGGGCTCAATGGTCTCTCTCTGTGTTCAGGGAGAGAAGGGCCTGGCTGCAGGGCACTTAACCAAGTGCCTAGAGTGGAGCAGGGCTGGGGAAAGGCCAAGGCCAAGGGAGGCCAAGGCCAAGGGAGCCCCAGGCTGCAGGTCTAGGGTAAGGCCAAAGGTAGGGTTACCATATTAAAACATTTAAAAAAGAGGACACTCCACGGGGCCCTGGCCCTGCCCCAACTCCACCCCCTCCCCTGAGCGCCCCACATTCCCCCTCCTCCTCCCTCCCAGCCACACAAAACAGCTGCCTGAGCGCTACTGGCTTCATGGTTTGCCGGGCAGCCCCCAGACCTCCAGACCCTGTGCCCCCGGCCGGGCACTTCCCCAGCACAGCCAGAGCCCGGGAGGGGAAGCGCCCGGCCGGGGGCGCAGGGTCTGGAGGCTGCCCGGCAAACCGTGAAGCCGGTAGCGCTCGGGCAGCTTGGCTCTTCAGCTGCACAGAGCTGAGGTGTCTGGGGGGAACAGCAGCAGCCGCCACCACCGGAGCCACTCTAAGGTAAGCAGGGGACAGGGATGCCGGCAAAGCATTTTCCTGGACATGTTCGGCTTTTTGGCAATTCCCCCCGGACGGGGATTTGCGGACCAAAAAGCCGGACACATCGGGGAAAATCTGGACATATGGTAACCCTAGCCAGAGGGGCACTTGGGTTGCAGGAGGCAGCCCATGGGTAGGCAGAGGCAGCAGGTCCGAACCCCTTTGTATGTGATGAGTGGCTTATACTGCAGTCTGCCCCAGTGAATGGGGGCTAGATAGAGACTGGGCAGTAGCCTAACACTGAGGTGAAGTTGGGATAGTGGGTGGGGGTTCCCCTGGGAGGGGGAGACCCAGAGCTGTGAGGGGTTACTGCCAGGGGGCAGCACCCCAGACAACAGGGCACTGGGTCCAGGAGGGACACAGGGGCCAAGTGGCAGTGGGACACCGCCCTGCAGAGGGCGCTCCAACGGCTGGAGAGCTAATTCCCAGAGACGACCAGCAGGAGGTGCCACCGGGTGTGTCTGCGCCCGCTTACACCATGGCTGCACATACTGCAAGCTAATTTACTGTTGCATTTTGAACAAGCTGCAAGTGATGGAAATACCCTGCTGTGACCTGTAATTTCCTCTCAACAATACTCAGTCCTTGCTGTTGCAATGATATGTTGCTGTTTGGTGGTCAACAGGGGATTGCTCAAGTGAAACACACTGCTACCATGTCTGGCTCTCAGCTTTCCATAAAATAATACCCGCAATGTATTAACTTTACTCACTACCTATAAACAAGTCCCCTCCATAGGGAGTGAGCTTTATAGGATGTGCCTCCTCATCCAGCAACTTCTACCTGGTAGAAAGGCTTTTGTCTTCCCAGGGCTGTGGATGAAGAAACTCTGACAGACTCAGCTTGCAGCATCATCTGAGCATTTCTCCATGGCTGAGGCTGAATTTGAAAAATGCAGAGTAAGAGAGATACAATTGTGCTGATGCTATTTTAGTCCATATTTAGACATTATCTTGGTAAACCTCCTACGTTGAGTTACATGGATTACAGGATAGCTTGAGGGATGCTGAATTTCCAGTATTCTAAGGCACATGTTCACTATTACTGATTGATTCCATCTTCTAGGAATGCCTTGCAAGGCAGTTACCGCAGTTACGCCTTTCACTTCAGCAATGTCCCTTAGTTACTGCTACAATATCTTATGCATGGTCCATTGTGTCAAATTTTGCTGAGAGGCTCTATGTGACTGGCTCCTATTTACAACGAGCATATCATTCATGCTGCCACAAAATTAATCTCTCCCCTACAAGGCAATGGTCCTAGGCCATCATCATGGGGTCATCACTTGTGAAGGGTTTTACACGTTTCCAGCAGCAATGGCAGAAGCCCAGATAGAGAACTGGCTTTAGGGATTCCAAGCAAAGAAAGGTGAATCTAGACAGGTGTTGCCTAGTTTATGCACAGGAAACAAATGTCAACAAGAGTATTGGGTTACCTTAAATTTATTCTATCATATGTAGATAAGCATGATGAGAGACACCTTGTCATGCATTGCTAAACATATCTTGCTGAGGAACCTATTGGCCTTATAACAGTGTACACTGTTAGAAACATCTGTACTCTAACATTACCCCTTTAAAATGATTTATGAAAGCATTTTATGTTTCTGTTTCTAGTTGCCCACCAAATGGCAGTAAGGAAGGCCTTAATGCTCATTGAGGTGACAATACTTTAGGCAAACAATATTAATTGTTTTTGTTTGTTTGCTGTTACATGTTTAGACATTAGGCATTTTGATAAGTTAGATAATGTCCCACAGGAAAACCACTATTTAAATTTTCTATTTATGACATCCATTCTGCAGTTTCTTTTTTAAGATCACCTGAATTTGAAGTAGTTGTGTTTTAACATATACCCCTCTGTTGCAATGTAGATTATCGCCAGATACCAAGGACAAGATTTTTAGAAGTGTCCAGTGATTTAAGCGTACACAACTTGAAATCTGCATTCTCAGAATGCTAAGTTCTCAATCTCTGAAAATCAGAACCCTTTAAGATGTCTCAGGTTGAACACCCAAAAATTGAGGCACCTAACCACTAGTCACTTTTGAACATCTTGTTTGAGCTATAAAATTCACATAAGATAGAACATGGGACTGAAAGTAAACAATATAGGCTGAGTCTTTAAAGACTCAATCATCTGTTCAGAATTTGCAGTGTTTAACAGTGTTAGATGTATTTAGTTCAGTAGAGTGCATAACTGCACTGTCCCAGGAGCAGACCAGACAGTGAATTGTAACATTCAAAATTTTTCCCTTGCTTCCATGTTGCTCAGAGGAGGTTGAGAGTTATTTCTCCCTTTTATGTGGAGCACCTTTGTTCCTCTGGCCAGTGAGGGGTGGGGGAGAAAAAGAGCAGGCCTCTTCCCACTCTCTGGCCCTGTCCATTCTCTCCCCACTCACAGTACAGAGCAGATGATTAGCCCCTACACTCAACTCCATGACTGAAGTCACAAGCTGAGCTGGGCCAAACAAGGAGGAACATTCTTCCCTGTTTGGCCAAGTGAGAGCTGTGACAGTCCAACTTCTAGAAGTGACTGTTAGCTTATACCACAGATTTGTCTATAATTGGGGTTTTGAAAACCAGCAACAGAAGCATCCTACCTGAACTATTTATAGTACTTCCTGCCTATGTAATGTCATTGAAATCATTTGAGAAATATTTATGGTTCTTGCTGTGGGACAAACTGATCAGCTTTGCTGTAGGTCTCAGTAAGTTCTACTTGTTGTGACATTAACTATTCCAAAGCACAAGCTACACTGGATATTGGTTAGCTAAAGAGCGACATGCATGAGAAATTACCCAGGGGCCTGAAGAGGTTATAACGAGCAAGAAACCTATGTGGATTTGCTGACTGAACAGTGTCTTCCCCAAGAGAAGTGTTCAGTCTATAATGATTGTGACACAAACATCCTACAGGGTCTTTTTATTTTTAATAATAAAATTTTGACACTCTAAACTAGATGATATATTAATCCACATAAACAAGTATTTTTAGCTTGTCCACAGTAGAACATGTAAACACAATACGAGCATCAATATATGCTCTTTACTGTTCCTATAATAACCCAGCTCTCGCCTTTATTTTAAAAAAGAACAATGTCCTGGTTTTGTTCTCAATTTGCAGTTCCATTCTGAACCATTTGTAGATAGTCTTTGTGAATTTTTTCCTGTGCTTCATAAAGTTTCTTCAGTTTCTTCATTTGTCCTTTGCTGAGTTCTTTGCCTTTTGTATCATGGGTAGGAAATCCCTGGAATATTAAGAACACTAATATCTTAGAAATTTTCATCCAGATACTTTGTTTGCCTTTGGTCAATCTGATAAATTCGTGGCTAGATTTTATCACCTCTTTCCACCAGAATCATGCATTACTGCTAGAAGAGAGTAACAGCATTGAATGGTCTGGGTCTCCAACAGATCCCCTGAATCTGCCAGGTCTTGGAGTGGGAGGAGGGGGGAGACAGGGTGTGTGCATAATCTTTACCTCCCAACTGGAAGTTTCTGCAATTTAATCCTTAAGAAGATTTCTATCCCAAAAGTCATAGAAGTCTTCCCCAGTAGCAGGATGGCCAGGAAGACAAAGACATGTTATGGAAACCCCCTAAAAGTTATGGCTCTTACATACACCCTTCCACAGGACATCAGTGTTATACAATTCAGTGAACACTTAAGAGCATGAACCTGCTCCCATCAAATTAACTGATAATGCTCTATTGTCTTCAGTGGGGAAATAATAACTGACTAAAGTGCCTGATCAAGTTCTTTCTTTTCAATTAGCATAAAGAAAATTTCCCCATATTTCTTACATTTTCATCGAACTTGGAATATTTGTCAAGCTCTGATTTAAACATTGCATGTGGTGGAATCTTCATCTTTGCCAGTTTTGCTGCCTGCAATATAAAATATGCATTACATCTTTACAGTTAATTAGCATCCTAACGAATTACACTGTCACTTGTCCTTTTCTGAAAAGCTGTCCCTGGGTGTACATGAACTGATGCACAGAACATCTAAATTGCAAATCAAGGAGACCACATCACACTTGTCCATTATGTGGAGAGAAAGGAATTATCAGTGAGGGACAACTCTATATGAATCTTGAACATATCTGTCTGGGGGAATAAGTAATTAACTTAGTACTTTGTTGCAACAATTACTCAGTTAGGATCCAATTAAGACCAAAAAAAAAAAAAAGTGCTGTTTCCCCCTACAACAGCTCAGAATAGCCAGCTTATGTGGTGCAGAAGCCACATGTACTTTTTGTTTAATTTGAGCTCTTGTTGTATTTTAAGTACAAACATAGAAAGTAAGCTATTTGGGAATGAGCTCATTGCAGATGTTTCCCTATGCCCAAGCAGAAATCCCATTGATTTGAATAGGGCTCCATACAGGGCATAGCAGGATCAGGGCCCAAAATAACTAAACCATATTAAAGGAAAATTAAACTTTGATTTTAATGAAAATGGTGGCCTCTCAAGATCATTAAAAGCAATGAAGTCATGAACAATTTAAAAAAGAATGGATAAATATGCTTGGAGATTCATGAAAAGGAAACATTCTATTTACAGACAATTTTCCCTGTAGATCATACTTTGAAGGTTTACTTTCCTGTATTGCATTACTAGTGCGATTTGCATGGAAATAGGATCTTTGCTCTACAAGAGGGCATCTGGCTCCTGGTGCTTATTCCTCACCTGAAGTCTTAAGTCTTTGTGCTAAGCACAATTACATGCTATGGAGATGAATGTGTCTTCACAGAGAATTAGACTTCAGGTGAAGCATAAGTAGCAACAGATGGACTCTTAAGGAAAAAGATGCTGTTTTCATGCATATCTATACAATAATAAACAGAGGGAAGAAAATATAAACAACACAGGCAGAAGCCTCTCTAAGTGAAATGTTCCTTAATTGCCAGAGCTCTAAAACGGTTATGCATGCTGTATCCTACTCACAGCTATGCACTAAAAAATGTGCTACAAGGTATTTTAAGAAGCACCTACCACCTCTGTTCAGATTTTGTGGTAATTTTTTTTTTTTTTTTTTTTAATGGTGCCCTTAGAGACATGAACATCTTAGGGTATGTCTACACCCAGCCGCTAGTTCGGCGGCTGGCAATTAAAGTTCTGGGTTCGACTTATCGCGTCTTGTCTGGACGCGATAAGTCGAACCAGGAAGTGCTCGCCGTCGACTGCGGTACTCCAGCTAGACGAGAGGAGTACCGCGGAGTCGACGGGGGAGCCTGCCTGCCGCGTGTGGACCGAGGTAAGTTCGAACTAAGGTACTTCGAACTTCAGCTACGTTATTCACGTAGCTGAAGTTGCGTACCTTAGTTCGATTTGGGGGTTTAGTGTAGACCAAGCCTAAGTGACCTAACTTGTAGGCACAAATAATTGTGAGCAAAAAGCTGCCCACCGCATTAATTTTCACCCCCCAAATATAAATAAATAAAAAGTGGAGGGCCAGCTGAGGCTGGGCTGAAAATTCGGCCCACAGTATATTGTTGCCTGCATAAGAATATAGCCATTAACGCACATCTTCAAAAACAATGCCCATTTTAATGTAAATTAAAAAGATATTTGAATATTTACCTCCTGTTCTTGTTTTTTCCTAAATGCTTCTTCCTTCTTTCTTTTTTTCTCCTCTTCAATCTATAAAAAGTCAAATTGAAAAACAGCATTACTTAATCAAAATTAAACCATTGCATTAGGTTATTTCTTACTAATGTCAGCTAAGTAGCTCTATGTTTTCGATGTTTGATTATAGGCAAAGCTGGTAATGACACCTATAATTATGGTTGCTCAGTGCATCTATTATAAGACCCTGTTTTCAGTTACTTATACCTTTGTCAAAACAACTCTTCACACTGAAATTTTCCCTGCCTGGTGTCTGCCTCAGCCGGAATATTTTTGGGAAGTTTCAACAGAAGTGTTTCAGCCATTACTCAGAAAGAGATTAGGGATCAATACATTATTAGGCCCATATTAAATAATCCTTACAAATTGTAATTGAGAAGCTCTAGTGCGCCATGCTTTGAAAAAAAGTGTTTGAAATTTGGGAGGAGGGTCATCTTTGTATCAGGGATGAGCCTTTTGCTATTCCCATGGGAAAAAAGTCCAAATTTGGCCAAGTTATGAATCTCTGAAAAGTCTCAGGGCACGTCTTCACTACCCGCCGGATCGGCGGGTAGCAATCGATCTATTGGGGATCGACTTATCACGTCTAGTGAAGACACGATAAAAATCGATCCCCGATGGCTCTGCCGTCGACTCTGGAAATCCACCGCGGCAGGAGGCGGAAGCGGAGTCAACGGCGGCGCGGCAGCGGTCGACTCGCCGCCGTCCTCACAGCCAAGTAAGTCGACCTAAAATACGCAACTTCAGCTACGCTATTCACGTAGCTGAAGTTGCGTATCTTAGGTCGACCCCCTCCCGTAGTGTAGACCTAGCCTCAGTTTAACCAAGCTCAGACTTGTTAGAGTCTGACAGCTAAATTCTCCAAAGATTCTTTCAGTACTGAGCATACTTCAGCAGGGGAGATGTAAAGTCTAGCCAGGGAGCCCAGCCCACAGAAAAGAATGAGGACACAAGGACCTGAACTGCAACTCCCATGTGGCACTATGACATTTCCTAATCAATATATTCAAATTTTTGGCTGAAAACTTTCCGTTTCTGATTTTTTTTTGATGGAATTGCCTTTTTTCCCCCCACTTTATTTTAAAACATAGAAGTTATACACAAAAAATTACATCAAAAGACTATTAAGGTTGCAAAGTCAAACACTCAAAAGTTAGGAAATACTAGAATTAAGGTTCCTATGCAGCATTAATTCAGTCATCTTGTGGGTGTGCATTACGATTCAGTCTTTAATTACATGATCACATGCTATTTTTTCCACAGGAATCCTGCCTCATTCAGTGCTACGTTATTGAAGACTTAGCAATTTCATTCTGTTTTTATCAGCAGATGTCAAATCAGTACTGCTAACTATATGGAAATACTTACCTTTGCTTTGTATTGACAAATATATCAGAATAATTTACTCATAGAAATTATTCTACCAGGGAGAGACAAGCAAAAATAGGTCATACTCAGCACATCATAATTGTATAAAGGCTTTTGAAACTTGAAAAGGTATTTAAATCCCCCATAGCATACTTTCAAGCAATTATCTCAAATTCCTTTTCTCAAGTGCCACTTGAGTTTTGCTATCAGTTTGGGTGCGCTATTTTCCATTTTGTTTGTATTAAAATTTTAATTTCTCACAAATCAGCAAGGAAATATGTAATGTCAATAATTACATGTGTTTTACTTTACATGTGCAAAATAATATAATACACAAACTAGTTTAACATGAAAGAATTTAAAACCTTTTTCTTTTCTTCTCTTTCTTTTAGTAAGGTCTCCCTGTCCACCAATTTGACCACAGTTGGGAGTCCTGGAGAAACAACAAAGAAAAATAAATACATAGCAGTTCCAACACTTACATGTCTGGTACCACAAACATTTCTTGAAAAACATCCTGCAGTAGTCTTTTCAAATTGTATTACTAAGTTAAATGCAAATGCCACCAAATGACCATTTAGAAATGACTGAGGAGCTAACCACCATACAAGGAGATGCAAATATACATTTTATCTGAATACTTTTAAAAGTTTAAAAACTAAATCTGTTAAAGCTCTATGCATTCAGTAAATTTGACAAGGATTTCTGATGATTCTTGATCATATTGACATTTTTCAATATCTTGAGAAAAGAATTCACCAAATTTTAGCAACAGCTACAATTTACAATACGACAGACTGTTTGTTACCTTCATGATCTTCAAATCGAACTCCAAGCTCAGGAAGAATGTCATCTCGAAGAGCATCACTCAACTGCAGTACTTCAGTTACTACAATGCACAGAAAAAGTAAACATTCTGACAATTTAAAAATGAAAATTTACTTCTCTTCCACACTGCTATGTAGTTATATAATGCAAGTAAAAAATTACTAGTTAGACCAGTTTCTCTCTCTCTCTTTTTTTTTTTTTTTTTTAAGTGATAGGTGTAAGTAAGGTTACACTGAGCCAGAGGAAGAAAGAACTTGTAATCTCTTGACCCTGTGTGCCAGAGAAGCATGTTTCTTCTAGATAGACCTGGAATTTGTCGCCTCTTCCCAAGATGCTGCTGCTACTACTCCAAAAAAACAAGATACCTCAAGCTATGTGATGTAACTGCTTAGAGGCCCAGGAGTCTCACAGTTACTGTTAAACAGACCTCTAATCACGTGGCATTACAATGCGCTATTTCTAGCCCTGAATATAATTCCTCATCTCAGCATTTTAAGAAAAAAGATATTTTGTGAATTTAGCCTTTTGTACCTTGTGAATTTGTCTCTTAAAATTACTTTAGCATGCTACTAACCAGGGACGGTGCAACCACTAGGCGAACTAGGCAGTGGCAGTGGCCTAGGGCGGCAAGTAGTTGGGGGCACCCGGGGCCGTCCTCAGGCATAGGCAGCTGGGTAGGGCACCTGAAAATTTGGGGCATCACGGGGTCTTAGTGTCCACCCTCCTGGTTTTCCTATCCCTGTTCTGACCCTTCCTGCAGGCTCTGAGCCTTCCTGGGAAGGGGATCTAGTAGTTGAGAAAAAGTCTCCAGCCTGCCAGACCTATTAGCACAACACTGAAACTAACAGGCATTTGCCAACCCCCAGGTATCTACTGTCAGTTTCTGAATGTACTGACAAAAAAAGTTGTGCATGACTAATATTTACTCAGAACATGTCAGTCTACAGGACCTTAGTGTAAAATTTGCTTTAAAAATATTTCTTTGGTGAAGATTATAAAAATCACATCTCTAAAATATCCTTGCATAGATTTTTAGATGCACAATCATCTTTAGCCTTAAATGCTTGCATCTTCAGACATATGTTTTTTTAAATAAATTCTTCAAAAGACCACCCTTATCTAAAATACATTTTTTTTTTTTTTTTTTTTACTATAGTAATTAAAAACAACTTCCAGATAGCTGGACAAAGAGTTTCTTATCTAAAATACATTTTTTTTTTTTTTTTTTTTACTATAGTAATTAAAAACAACTTCCAGATAGCTGGACAAAGAGTTTCCCTTTCTTTACTTCTGACTATCTGATGAACTAGTTTTAAGCAAAATCAGAACCGTAGTAAGATATAAAATCCTTTGTTATGCCTAAAATCTTTGGTAACATTTTTTAAAGTTGGTGAAATTTCATAAACATGTGTATTGTTATGGAGATCACACACAGTAAATTAGTGTTCCCTTTTTCTAAAAGCAATGAACATTGTAATGAACACACTAAACCTTTGTGACAGATTAATTTAAAATAATGTCTCTTTCAGTGAGTTAAATATGTAGTAATCTGGAATGATTACTTTATGAAGGCTTAAGAGTATATTTAAAATATAAAATCAGCTTAGAAATACTGATTAAGAAAATGTAAAACAGAAGAGCTGCATCATGTATTCCATAATATTTAATGTTGTATTCAGCAAGACAGCTGACTCACCCTTACTACAAAGTTTTTGCAAATAAATGTCTGACAAACTTCAGGGCATATCAAAAAACCTGTGACTGACTTTTTTTTATTCCCAATTTTAGTGCTTTTAATTAGGTACCTTCTGCATGTCCATTCTGCCTGAGGGAGAGGGTACAGGGGTCTCTGCGGGGAACTGTGACTCTCTGCCACCGTGAGGCGGGCTGGGCGTCTTGTTATTCTTTCTGCCTTGTCCCTCCGCTCCCGCCGGGCTGCCAACTCAGGCTGCCATCGGGCATAGGGGCACCAGTTTAATAATACTGCATAGGGCCCCATAAATCCTAAGGATGGCCCTGGAGCCGCCAAAAAGCGGTGCCCTGGCTCGGCAGGGAGAAGCCGCCTTCCGGAGGCACCAGAGAGCCAGATCGTTGGCAGTGAGCCCCAGCCATGGAGGAGCCGGCGCGGCGCAGGTGGACAGGAGCCCTGCAAAGGCAGTGGCACCGCTAGCGGGTAGCAGCTGCGCCCCCCGCCCCTCCTGCCCAGGCTGCGGTCTGGCGCCCGCTCCGGGGGCTCCTGCAGGCTGCAGCAGATGCATGCGGGCAGAGGCCCCCGTACGCCCCCCAGGTCCCCCCTCGGGCTCTACGACTCCTGGTCATGTGAGCCGCCGCCGGGGCGCAGGGCCCTGAGCCTGCTCCGGGAGGGGCAGCGGCAGCTCACACTCCCGGGAGTGGCAGAGCCTGAGCACGGTGAGGGGGGAGCCAGGGGGACGCACGGGGGCCTCTGCCCACATGCATCTGCTGCAGGAGCCCCCAGAAGGCAGCTCCTCCCTGCCAAGCTGCTGCAGCAGCCCAAGCCTGGCAAAGCCACTGAGTGGACTCGGGGTGGGGAGGGCTCACGGGGGGCTGTGCACCCTCCAAGGGAGTGGGGAACCTGGTCTGGGGAGCAGCCCCTGGGCACGGCTGGCCCCTGCGGTCTATAAAGGCTTGTTGGGATTTGCCCCTCAATGAACCGATGTTACCGGGGGGGGGGGGGGGGGGAGGGGGGTGCAAGGTGGAAGTTTCACCTAGGGTGCAAAATATCCTGGCACCGGCTCTTCTACTAACGACTTCTTCAACATTCTATACAAGGATGAAAAATAGCAACTTTTGATGTCCGACTAGTTCCTGTAAGAAGGAACATAGGAATTGCCATACTACAGATTTGAGGTCCATCTAGTCCAATATACTGTATCAGACAGTGGCCAAAACCAGACGTTTCAGAGAAATGTGTAAGAACCTCACAGTAGGCAGATGTGGGGAAATCTGCCCCCTCACATTAGGTCTCATCCAGGTCTCTAATAGTTAGACTGACTTAAACTCTGAAGTATGAAGTTTAATATCCTTTCCAAAATGTTGTTGATTTAATGACTTTAGATCTTCTTGATATCCATGTAATTGCCCAGTCTCTTTTTAAATCTTGCTAAGCTGTTGGCCTCAATGACTTCTTGTGGCAATGAGTTCTACAGTCTATTTATTCATTGTGTAAAAAAATATAATCATTTTATTAGTTTTTAATTTGCCACTTTTAATTGCATTGAATGTCTCCTTACTCTTGAGTTCAGAACTCAAGAGACTTCCTCTGTACTTTTCAGTATTGCATATACTTTGATCATGTCCCCTCATTTCCTTTCTCAAAAATTATCAAAACCGTTTTTTCCTTCACTTGATTAACTATTTAAACAATTTTTGTAAAAGTGGAGCTATAATTTGAATGTTTTATACACAAAAAGCTATAATCACTATTTTTTTTGCCAGCTACATCTAGTTATCTTCCAGAATGTCAGTAAGTATAATTTTAAAAAATCACTGCAAGTTACGTAAAACAACTGGATGTCATGACTGTAAGTCTCTTTCACAGAGGGCTAACTCAACTACACATGGGTGAAACTGAGGATATATTTTGCCTAAATGTTTGATACCATTATTATCTGTAATGCCGCAAAGCCCCAGTCAAGGATCGGGGCCCGATTTTACTAGATGCAGCATACATGCAATAAAACGACAGCCCCAACCCCAAAGAGTTTACATTATACATTAATGACATGACGTAACAGATGGATGAATCAAATATAACAGGTGGGGAAGGAAGGATGGGTTAACAGTAATATACGTTGTAAAGACTTGAAGCAGATCACCTATGTAGCCATTATCAGTTGATCATGTCAGTCAGGGGAAATAATTTAACATGCTTTAGTTTTAATTAAAAAGATTTTTAATAAAGAAATCTTAATTGCTGGAGCTTGAAATAAAATTTTTGTTCAAATATATTTTAAATCTCCAGCCCCACCTAATCAAACGTATATTAAGGCTCCCCTAATGTCTACTTCCAAGTGCTTAGTCAAATCCTCTAAAACCTGCAGAAGAATCTAGCAATGGAGGGGGAAGAGAAATTTCAAAGATAGGCAGCTTAATGTTTAATATTGATTCACTAATTCAGATAAGTATTTAGCAAATCTTTATAGACATCTAGTTTCTAACACAACATTTTGGAGGTTAGATTAAAAGCATGTTTTTTTCTGGCAGGATTGCCCGAGTTTTAGTTTTGGCTCGCAAAACAGGAAAGTGCAATCACTACTGAAAGAAACCGGAGCTGACCAGAACAAATGCGACTACACAGAACCTTTTTAGCTTTTTATATATTAAAAATCTCTAGATATTAAGTGCCTTTTGTCATTATCACTGTTTCCTGTCTACTCTCTTTTTCAGGCGGATTGCTAAATGAATGAAAACATGGCCTTATTTCATGGTAGCATTTCTTAGTAGCTCTATTTCCTATACTGAATTGTGGTTTCAGAATTTCTCACAGCAATGTTCCCTAAAGCAGCATTTCCTAACCTGGATGGCATTTCCTAACCTAGTCTATGATGGCGCGGGGCAGAGTGGAGTGGACAAGAAAGGGTTCAAGGCAGCTGGAAAAGCTGCACCCTGCCTGGAGCCACTTGACTGCTCTTTGTGAGTTTACTGCTGTGATTAATGCTCTAGGAAAATACTTGAAACCTCCCTGCTCTTGTGATATGTGGTCCCCTAATAAAAATAGCCACAGGAGTAGGTTGTGTACAGTACTATAGATATAGGAAGCAGTCTGTCACACTAAGCGCTGTGTTTGTCTCTGCTCTCATAACATAGCTCTGCTGCAAAAGCAGCTGTCCCAGCAACACAAAGCTATCAAAAAATGTCTCCTGCCCCAATTAGTTTGTAGCCTGCTGGTGAGTGGCAGAATGAGTTGGCAGCGGAAAATACACTAAAAGCTTCCCCAAGGAAAACAGTAAAAGTGAATAAAATTGTAAGAAGTAAAGAAAAGGACATCACAAGAAAGGAGGGGATGAGTGGAACAGAGAGAGATGAGGAAAAGAGACAGAAATTAGAAGGGATACAGCAAGGAAGCTGAAGCTAGACAAATTCAGAGTAGAAATAAGGTGCACATTTTTTAACAGTGAGGGTAATTAACCATTAGAACAATGTATCTAGAGATTTGACAGATTCTCCATCATTTGAAGTCTTTAACTCAAGACTGGCTATCTTTTTTAAAGATAAACAATGGTATGGGCTTGATGCAGAAACTACTTGGTGGAATCTTATCCTGTGTTATGCAGAAAGTCAGACTAAATGATCAGAATGGTCCTTTCTGGCTTAAATCCTGTGAATTCTGCCAAGGCATGGCATGAGGGTATGTAGGGAAGTGCCAATCCATCCGAAATCAGGAACCACTGCCCTACTGAATCACATCTATTCCACCTACACACAACAGGACAGTGGAGAAGCTATTTTCCTGTATCCTTCCAATATCACACATTTTCAAAGAACAGGAGTACTTGTGGCACCTTAGAGACTAACCAATTTATTAGAGCATAAGCTTTCGTGGGCTACAGCCCACTTCTTCGGATGCATATAAAGTGAAACATATTGAGGAGATATATATACACACATACAGAGAGCATGAACAGGTGGGAGTTGTCTTACCAACTCTGAGAGGCCAATTAAGTAAGAGAAAAAAAACTTTTGAAGTGATAATCAAGATAGCTCAGTACAGACAGTTTGATAAGAAGTGTGAGAATACTTACAAGGGGAGATAGATTCAATGTTTGTAATGGCTCAGCCATTCCCAGTCCTTATTCCATCCTGAGTTGATCGTATCTAGTTTGCATATCCACTCCAGCTCAGCAGTCTCTTGTTGGAGTCTGTTTTTGAAGTTTTTCTGTTGTAAGATAGCCACCCGCAGGTCTGTCATTGAATGACCAGACAGGTTAAAGTGTTCTCCCACTGGTTTTTGAGTATTATGATTCCTGATGTCAGATTTGTGTCCATTAATTCTTTTGTGTAGAGACTGTCCGGTTTGGCCAATGTACATGGCGGAGGGGCATTGCTGGCACATGATGGCATATATCACATTGGTAGATGTGCAGGTGAACGAGCCCCTGATGGTATGGCTGATGTGATTAGGCCCTGTGATGATGTCACTTGAATAGATATGTGGACAGAGTTGGCATCGGGCTTTGTTACAAGGATAGGTTCCTGGGTCAGTGTTTTTGTTCAGTGATGTGTGGTTGCTGGTGAGTATTTGCTTTAGGTTGGGGGGTTGTCTGTAAGCGAGGACAGGTCTGTCTCCCAAGATCTGTGAGAGTAAAGGATCATCTTTCAGGATAGGTTGTAGATCTCTGATGATGCGCTGGAGAGGTTTTAGTTGGGGCTGAAGGTGACAGCTAGTGGTGTTCTGTTATTTTCTTTGACAGAGCCAGACGAGTACCCAGAAGTCACCTCCTACAAGACAGGCCCAACAAAGAAAATAACAGACCACCACTAGCTGTCACCTTCAGCCCCCAACTAAAACCTCTCCAGTGCCTCATCAGAGATCTACAACCTATCCTGAAAGATGATCCTTTACTCTCACAGATCTTGGGAGACAGACCTGTCCTCGCTTACAGACAACCCCCCAACCTAAAGCAAATACTCACCAGCAACCACACATCACTGAACAAAAACACTGACCCAGGAACCTATCCTTGTAACAAAGCCCGATGCCAACTCTGTCCACATATCTATTCAAGTGACATCATCACAGGGCCTAATCACATCAGCCATACCATCAGGGGCTCGTTCACCTGCACATCTACCAATGTGATATATGCCATCATGTGCCAGCAATGCCCCTCCGCCATGTACATTGGCCAAACCGGACAGTCTCTACGCAAAAGAATTAATGGACACAAATCTGACATCAGGAATCATAATACTCAAAAACCAGTGGGAGAACACTTTAACTTGTCTGGTCATTCAATGACAGACCTGCGGGTGGCTATCTTACAAAAAGAAAAACTTCAAAAACAGACTCCAACGAGAGACTGCTGAGCTGGAATGGATATGCAAACTAGATACGATCAACTCAGGATTGAATAAGGACTGGGAATGGCTGAGCCATTACAAACATTGAATCTATCTCCCCTTGTAAGTATTCTCACACTTCTTATCAAACTGACTGTACTGAGCTATCTTGATTATCACTTCAAAAGTTTTTTTTCCTCTTACTTAATTGGCCTCTCAGAGTTGGTAAGACAACTCCCACCTGTTCATGCTCTCTGTATGTGTGTATATATATCTCCTCAATATGTTTCACTCTATATGCATCCGAAGAAGTGGGCTGTAGCCCACGAAAGCTTATGCTCTAATAAATTGGTTAGTCTCTAAGGTGCCACAAGTACTCCTGTTCTTTTTGCGGATACAGACTAACACGGCTGCTACTCTGAAACCTGACATTTTCAAAGCTGTGCTAAATAAAGGCATTGGCCATTTCTATGGAAAATCTTTCCCAAAGTGCTTTTCTGTTCATTATCCATTTCACTCTAGCCTTCTCCAAGTCAGTCACTTGCAAAAGCACTGATTGATTTTAGGAGAATGTGATTTAGCTGAATTGGAAATTGACTAGGACAGCATGGCTAACATCTCTTTTCTTGCAGAAGTGCCATTGGCACAAGTGATCAAGGTCTCAGATTTATCACTCATGCAAAAATAGGTACTGTTCAAAGACATAAGTAAAGAGAGGAAAAAACTACACGTATTTACTCAGAGATAAAAGAAAGTGATGAAAAGAGGAAATACATTGGTTACTTGAGAAGCAACAGAAGTGGTTCACACAACACCAAGAGCAAGTACAGAAATTAGAGCTTCTGGATGTATTTATGTTGCTGGCAATCCAAATTTAGGATCCTTGTTTGATTCATAGTAAGCATTTTTTCCCTAGAGGAGGCTGATGGTGACAAGATTACTTGGGTCAACTTAGATCATGAGTTTTTAATAAGTAGGTTCTCCCCCCCCCCAGTAAATTGTTCTTGCACCCATGTTTCAGTAGGTTCAATATATTGAACAACACTTCCAAGTAGTTCTTAGTGTTTCTTATACAATATATCCACTAACATTTGATGATAATTCTCAATACCTTGCAATACCAGGGAAAGTCTTCAGCATCCATTATGAAGCTTAGATAAGGGAATCAAAGTATCCAATTGGGATAATGTAAGCTATTATTTTAGAGGGTCTATTTTCTTCAATTATTCACTGACACATATAGGTGCAGATGCACACCTCCTCACTGTCTAAACTACTAAAATCAGAGTCCTTGCCTTTGCTTGGTGTTATGAACCTGTGTCTCATCTGTTCTTTGCTTGAGGAGCTGGAATCAACCCGGGCCTTTGTATGCATATGAAAATGTTCCATTTTAAAAAGAACTGTTTGCTTTAGTCTGCAGTCTATCTCCAGTGAATTGTTTGTTTTTCTTTATCCTGGGTAGGTGGGCACAGCTGACCAAATTCATCTTTGGTGTAAGTCTAACGAAGTCAACGAGTGAGACCAGAGATGAGTTTAGCCCATTATCTGTTAATACTAAAAGGTGTTGTTGATATCTCGTGCATGGAATTAATATGATAAATCTACTGACTGTATAATAAAAGCAGTGTCTGCTTGAGTTATAAATATTTACCAGTCTGAACCTATGAATAATTAAATATAAGAAGCAGAAGAAATCCTTCAGGGTAGAGGAGAATGAGGAATTTATACATGAGAAATTCATAATTTATAAGAGGAGGTTATCAACTGGTGCCTCTAGAAGTGTCAGCACAGTGGCTCCATGCACTACCTTACGGCTGAACTGTGCCAATTCTCTATTTTAGCACCACCCCAGCAAGAGGCTTTAACTGACAGTGGGGAACTTGTTTATGGAGCTCAGTTGCACCAACTGTAAGTTGTCACTGTCACCAAAGATTGATGTTGTCCACAGAAGGGAATGGATAGGAAAACCAGATTTGGCGCTGTCTCAGTAACACTGCCCAGGTGCACATTGTTGATTAGGATGCTCCTCGCCCATTCTTCACATCTGCTGTGAACTTCAAGGTAATGGGTTTCAGAAGCCAAGCAGAGCTGGGGGCAGGAACTAGTAAAATATTTTTGGGGGGGGGGGGGGGGAGGGGAGGAAAGAGGGTTAATTCATAAGTCACCCTGAAAGATTAAATAAGCAATATATATTATAGCCAATAGTGAAGATAGAGGATGCACAGTAAAAAGGATGGAGGTGTAGTTCTACTTTTAGTCTATCTGATATATTAGGAAAATGGAGTAGGTTCTCCCAACTCTGTTCTGGCTGTAGAATAGGGAGACCCCCACTATCTAATAATACACTGTGACAGATTCCCTAATACCAAGATTTCAGTAATGGAAGACTTTACAGTAAGGTAATAGACTTAGCGGGAATCCAAGAAATAAGAATGAAGTTAAAAAAATAGAGGACAAGCAAAAAGAGTCAAGCATTCTCTAGCATTAAGAACCCCTGTGACAGATCAGCAAATCTGCTATAATGTGTATGCTTTAAGAGGGAGAGATAGAGGAACTTTGCAGTTGCCCAAGTACTGAAACAAAACCTAAAGGCACATGATGTGAAGTTACTTGACACAATGGGATAAGTTAAAAACCCTTTGAAAGCCTCTTATATTTAATTACTCATTTTTCTTTCCCCATTTATCATCATCAATAGAAACATTCACAGGTTAATCAAGACTCCACTAAGAATGAATAATGCAGGTTTCAGATTCAGATGTCTGCCAGTCTTGTGAAATGGATAAAGACTTCTTTTCACATGATGTTTTAATGTCCTACAATTAGGCCATTCTGGTTGAAGACAGAGTTTATTCAATAATGTTTGAATACACACTTTGTTATAGCTCCCTCTGGTCCTCTGACAAGATTCCCAGATTACAGGTGCTTGGGTTGTGGAATGCTTTGTGGCTTGCCTTACTGGCAAAAAAGTTAGATTTATTTTTATAGTTAGTTTTATAAAAGACTCATACCTATTAACGTAAGCCTCTGGGTGCATTTACAAAATTAGAACACAATTATTCATGTTTAACATTATCCTGCCAGCAATTGGCTATAAAAAAAAAAAGAAGACTTTCCCTTAATATACAACAACCTCAATTAAAAAAAAAAAAAAAAAAAAAAAGTATAAACTCAGAGGCAATATTCCCAACCACTAATCAAAACCATTTAAAAAGACCTATTTCAGGCAGAAGCCCTGTAAGATTAACAAATCTGAGTTCTGTTGGAACAACAAGGTAAATGAGTTCCAGAACTGGGTTTCTTCTCATGAAAATATACTACCAGCAGCCCCTTGAGCAGAGGTGGGCAAACTACAGCCCGCGGGACCGTCCCTGCCTGGCCTCTGAGCTCCTGGCCGGGGAGGCTAGTCCCCGGCCCCTTCCCCGCTGTTCTCCCTCCCCCGCAGCTTCAGTTCGCCCCGCCGCCGGCGCAATGCTCTGGGCTGCGGGGCTGCTAGCTCTTGCCAGGCAGCGCAGCTGCAGAGCTGGCCTGACCCGGTGCTCTGTGCCACGTGGTGGCGTGGCTGGCTCCAGCCGGGCAGCGTGGCTGCCTGTCCTGGTGCTCTGTGAGGCGCGGCTGGAGCGCTGCCAGCCGCCAGTGCTCCAGGCAGCGCGGTAAGGGGGCAGGGAGTGGGGGGTTGGATAGCGGGCAGGGGAGTTTGGGGTGGTGGTCAGGGAGCGGGGGTGTGGATAGGGGTCGGGGTGGTCAGAGGGTGGGGAACAGGGGGGTAGGGGCCTGGGGGGCAGTCAGGAAGGAGAGGGGGGGTTGGATGGGGCAGGGGTCTCAGGGGGGGCTGACAGGAGGCGAGAAGTGGGGGGGGGTCAGATAGGGGGCAGGGGTGGGGCCACGCCTGGCTGTTTGGGGAGGCACAACCTCCCCAACTGGCCCTCTATACAACTTTGGAAACCCGATATGGCCCCCAGGCCAAAAAGTTTGCCCGCCCCTGCCCTAGATATTCAAACCTCACAACTATTAGAGTGTGAATCATCTGACCTCAACTGCTGAGGTTTTTTTGCATAAAGAAAAAATAAATTTTATGTATGTTTTAAATAGTAAAAGGCACTCAAACTCATCTTGTGAACTGAAGAACTGAAACTTTAAAAAAAAAATCAAAATTAAAATAAATATATAACCTTTGAAACCAGTAAGACTATTTTAAAGATCAACTAGGCCAACATAAGTTTGTTGATTATATCTGAATGATCACATCATTGGAAGCATTTTTGTGTTTGTAAGATATTTATTCTGTTTGTTCTGGCTAATACGTTTCAGTATGGGAACAGAATTAGAATTCCTTGCTAACTATTATCAATCTACTCAATCCAAGCCATTTTACCAAAAAAACCAATCAATATTTCCTATTTTGCCTTCAAGACTCTCTCTCAGTCATGAAATTAGTTTCAAGAAAAACAGTATCAAATATATATATTGAAGATACATAAAAACCCATTGGGAATAGTAGGCAGAACAAGAAATCCATTACGAGCTCATCAACAAGCGAAAGCATAGAGAGATTAATAGAACAGCATTTGTAACACAATACAGCTCTGCTGCCAATACGCAAAGCAGCATCAAAGCTTCCGAGGAGAAGAAAAAAGTCCACAGCAACCTTCAGCAAACTCCCCTATGAATACTCCAAAGAGATCACAAAATACTATCTGGGGATTTGTGATCAGACTATGCTATCAAACCACGAAGAAACAACTCAGCCTGTTTGTACTCAAACTGGTTGAGGGTTCCAATAAAAGGAATAATTACAATTTACACTTTTTAGAGTGTGTAAGCCCTTCAGGACAGGGACTACATCTTCTTTTATGTTTGCAATCAACTAGCACCCTGTGGGCACTACAGGAAACAGAACATTCACACTCCTCATGTTCCCTCTCCAAATGATATGAAATTCTGAATACTTTAACAACAGGTTAACATGAACATATCTAAAAGCATCAGAAAAAGATAATCATAAATTAAAAGGACACCTGGCAAAGATTTAAAGATTCAAACTAACTCTGGTTTACTTTTGTATACACAGATAAATGTGTATATGTATAGATAAATATGCCATTTTTATTCGCAAAGCAGAGACGCTATTTATGTAAATCAGATAATCAAAAAAACGACATTTAATTTTTTCTCCCCCCCCCCCTTGAAATCAGTTACAATAATGTTAGAAAAGTTAACCCTTACCTTTCTTTTCTCTGGCAATTTGTCGCACTCCTTCTCTGAAATCAGACAACACTTGTAGATATGGCATCACTGTAGACTCAAGCTGTAGAACAAAATATTTCTATGATTAGTTAATAATTTAAATTCAAACCATTTTCCTTAACTGTTTCATATGTATGCACTTATGGGGCCAAACTCTGCCCTGTTCTTCTCTGGAGCTAAAAGGGATATGTCATAACTTTAAAGGGAAGAGTAACAGCCCTCCTGTGTACGATACTAGAATCCCTCCTGGCCAGAGACACCAAAATCCTTTTACCTGTAAAGGGTTAAGAAGCTCAGGTAACCTGGCTGACACCTGACCCAAAGGACCAATAAAGGGACAAGATACTTTCAAATCTTGGTGGGGGGAAGGCTTTTGTTTGTGCTCTTTGTTTTGGGGGTTGTTCGCTCGTGGGACTAAGAGGGACCAGACATCAATCCATGCTCTGGTAATCTTCTGAACAAGTCTCTCATATTTCAGACTTGTAAGTAACAGCCAGGCAAGGCGTGTTAGGTTTATCTTTGTTTTCTCAACTTGTAAATGTACCTTTTGCTAGAGGGTTTACCTCTGTTTGCTATAACTTTGAACCTAAGGCTAGAGGGGGTTCCTCTGGGCTCTTTGAATTTGATTACCCTGTAAAGTTATTTTCCATCCTGATTTTACAGAGATGATTTTTACCTTTCTTTCTTTAATTAAAAGCCTTCTTTTTAAGAACCTGATTGATTTTTCCTTGTTTTAAGATCCAAGGGGATTGGATCTGGACTCACCAGGAATTGGTGAGGGGAAAGGGAAGGGGGGGAATGATTAATTCCTCCTTGTTTTAAGATCCAAGGGGATTGGATCGGTGTTCACCGGGGAATTGGTGGAGGAGTCTCTCAAGGCTACCCAGGGAGGGAAAGGTTTTGGGGGGGGGGGAAGACAGTTTCCCAAGTAACTCAAATCATTTGGGTGGTGGCAGGAAAAGCAGATCTAAGCTGGTAGTTAAGCTTAGAGGTTTTCATGCAGGTCTCCACATCTGTACCCTAAAGTTCAGAGTGGGGAAGGAACCTTGACAGGATATAATATAAAGTAGAAGCTAACCCTTCAGGGCAGATCCTCAACTGGTGAAAACTGACAGAGCTACCACCATTGACTTCAACAGAGCTAGGACTATTTAAATCAGCTGAGGAACTGCACTTCATGTTTAACATTTTGTATCATTCTTGTAAGAGACACACACAATGTTCATTATGCACTTGGGCTGAAGTTTTTCTCAGACCTTAGGTTACACATACAGTATTTATTTCCTTTGAGTGTCTCCAAGAGAGAGAGATGACTTGCATCATTAGGCTCTGCTATGGCAAGAAAGTAATATTAAATAAACTCAGATAATACCACTTGCAAAAAAAACCACAGGAAGACTCCTGCTTGCAAGGCTAGTGAAGACCAGTGCTCTGTCTGGGGAACACGAGCTGTTGCTGTTCACACAACAGCACGGCACCTGGGCAGCTCTCTAGAAATCCCAAGTGCAGAATCCAAAAGTTTAAGAGAATTATCCTGAATGTTTCATTTCTTAAAGGGTAGGAAAAGAGACAAAAATGTGAGCACATTTATTTTCCATGATATGTCTTCCATTCAAATGTTTCTCCCATCTGTTAAACCTTTTGTAGTCCTGTATATAAAGGAAGAGGTTTGCTATTTAACTTTGGATGTTTGGTGCACCCTATATTCAGCCCCTACGCTTAAGTCTGATCAACTCAGCGTAGCTTTGCTGTATGCCAAATAAATGAACCTAACCTAACTGTTTTTCTTTAAAAAAGAGACTATAGGCTTGTTCATGTGTGCTTGGCTGATGACATTCATTTTTCATATTTAAAATCGCCAGCGTGTTTGATTTACAAAAGAAGAGATATAAAGAATTACATGGATTTTACAAACAGATGTTAAAACCCCTTCCAAAATCAACCCATTTTGATCCCTACTAACCTTGGCGGTATTTAACAGTGAAAGGCTTTGTTTGTTGTTCTGCACTAATGCCAGTCCTTCTACAAGGCACATTTGCTTTTAGCACTGTGAGGACTGTTTAAAAAATAAGTTTTTAATCTCACCTATGAAAGATTACTAACAAGGTCCTGGCTTTTCTGCTGGAATTTGAGATAATGGTGTTTGCTAATTCTGAACTAAATTAGAAATCCAATATTCATGATTTCTAATATGGAACAGTACCATTTTCTTCACACAGCCCTCTCTCCCATACAGTCTTGGAAAAGAGAAAAAGGTACAGAACTCCTAGTAAATATTTATTTAGACCACTGCTATAGCACTCAGTACTACAGCAATGGGAACCATATAAATATCTAGCTAGACAGAGACACAGTCTGGGTGTTCATCATCCATCTGCTTCAACTCCAACACAGGAAGTTTTTTTTTTCTAGGTGAGTCATAATGGGTGGTGTAATTTTGTTTTGTTATTCTATAAAAAGTTAGAATATTCTGTGAATGTTTTCATTGCTATTCTTTGGGAGAAACAGAAAATACCTTTCTAAATGTACTTCACTTAAATCTGAATGGTCTCACGTGACCATGTTTCGAAATACTGGCATCAGATGTCGAGCTAAAGAAAAAACACTTGAAAGATCTAGTGCCATTTTTCAGGTTAGATTTTGCTCCAGTGCAAAGACCACAATCACTGGCCTCCCCTCACTCTGGAGTGTTACTCCCCTATTGCCCCCCAAAGATTGCTCCTACATGACAGAACTTAATCAGCATCCCCCAGAAGGTGTGTCCTAATTGCTCTCAGCAGAAATGCCTCACTGCAGTAGTACTGCTAGATGAACAGAACAAGGCTGCCTATAGAAGCCAGATAAATGTTGCTCCTTTAACTATCCATTAACTAACCATTATGGGTTACAAAGAGATCAGAAAGTGAGACTGAAATCAAAATCCAACTGCCTCCCTGCTAGTTTTTGGTGCACTTCAATGAGCCCTAATCAGTGTAATTTTGTGTTTTTATTTATAAAAATATTTATACATGTATAGGGTTACCATACGTCCTCTTTTTCCCCGGACATGTCTGGCTTTTCGGCACTCAAACCCCCGTCTGGGGGGAGTTGCCAAAAAGCCGAACATGTCCGGGAAAATGGCGGCTCTGCTCGTCCCCTGACTCTTCGGCTCTGTTTAAGAGCCGAGCTGCCCGAGCGCTATGGGCTTCAGGCAGCCCCCTTGCCTCCGGACCCCAGCCGCCGGCCGGGCACTTCCCCTCCCGGGCTCCGGCGGCACGGGGGCTGCCCGAGGCCGGTAGCGCTGGGGCAGCTCGGTTCTTAAACAGAGCCGAAGAGTCAGGGGAGGAGCAGAGCCTCCAGCCATGGTGGCTCTGCTCCTCCTCTGACTCTTCGGCTCTGTTTAAGAGCCGGGCATGGGGGCTGCCCGAAGCTGGTAGCGCTCGGGCAGCCCGGCTCTTAAACAGAGCCGGGCTGCCCGAGCGCTACCGGCTTCGGGCAGCCCCCATGCCTCCGGACCCTGCGCCGCCGGAGCCCAGGAGGGGAAGTGCCCGGCTGGGGGCGCAGGGTCCAGAGGCAAGGGGGCTGCCCGAAGCCCAAGCGCTACTGGCTTCACGGTTTGCCGGGCAGCCCCCAGACCCTGCACCCCCGGCTGGGCGCTTCCCCTCCCGGGCTCCAACTGCGCTGGGCAAGCGCCGGCCGGGGGCGCAGGGTCTAGGGGCTGCCCGGCAAACCATGAAGCCGGTAGCGCTCGGGCAGCCCTTTCCCCGTGGCTGGGAGTGGGAGGGAGGAGGGGGCGGAGTTAGGGCAGGGAAGGGGCGGGGCTGGGGCGGGGCTGGGGGTGGGGAAATGGGCGGGGCCAGGGCCTGTGGAGGGTCCTCTTTTTTTATTTAATAGATATGGTAACCCTATACATGTAGTACTTGTAATGAGACATGTACTTTAGCAAGTACTATATGTAGTCAGAATAAGTTAGTAGAATGTACTCTGTTCTCTACTTACATTTATGTTTTGGCCATTTCCTCCAACAGGGAATCCAAGAGCTTCATCACTTTCTATGGCACCAAAGATCTAGTCAAGGAAAAGGAAATTAAAAAGACACATTCATTCAATAGAAGTAGGCTAACTGAAATCAGATATACTGGTGTTTGAAGAGGCCACAAGGCTCATCCAGTCCTTATTCTGGCAACCTACTAGGAGATTGTCAACTATTTAAGATGCTTTAAGAATAAAGAGCAGTCAAATGTTGCCTTAGTGATGTTGATTGCACAACTTCACTGTCAAATATCCAATTTTCCATGTACTGGTTTTTCTACCATTCACCAAATGCAAATGAATGTAAAACAAAATGATAAAGAACTGTAGTTCCCCTCCCCTCCCCCCAATGTTACGATTTTGTTTTTAAGCAACTGGCTCTTTAAAATCCTGCAAGATCTCCAGAATGACTGTACTGATCCATACATGTTTGGAAAATATTGCTGTAGCAGCTGCATAGTGTGATGGCAACTATTATTTTTTAATTTAATGTAACATCTCACTATCACTTACCTTTAACATCTGAGTGAGATAAGAACTAATACTTTCTAGCAGCAATCTATTTGGCATTTGCCTGGCAGTTTTCTTAGCAGCAATATAGGAATTGCTCTGGCTGACTAAAGATCGCATTTCTTCCAAGACAGTGCGAGTGTCAATGTTGTCACACAGTGCTTCATGAATGGCTGCCTTCTTGTCATAAAAACTAAATCAGAGGAAAGCAGACAAGTTTACAATTTATATCGTCATTATAACATTTATGTCAAAATTCCTGTGCTCTATCAGTACACTGGAGTGCTTCCGTAAGAGGGGCAAAGGGGGGGAAGGATTTCCCTTTCTTTGGTCATAGCTGATATCTGAAGAAGGAAAAACAGATGATTAAGAGACAGGTGTTGGTGTCCACTATATAGGTGATTTTGTTAAAATATTTTACCTGCATAATAAAATATTGCTTCTATACTGCTGACAAAGTCTCAGAGAGGGTGAGTTATCTGACAAGTAATAGCTGACAGACAAATCAGACCTAGCATAACTTCAGAGCTCACTTTTCTGTATGTTTTGCAGAAGCAGTACAATTCGCTTGTTCAGTCTCTTCCCTTTTTCACTGCTTCATTATAGTGCTGCTTACTCTCACAATGTGCCAGCTGAGTGTTCTGTTAAATAAATTCCTATGCAATGCCACTAATTTGGGGAAACTTGTTCTGAAGCTACATGTTATGAAGCCATTCCAAGCAGGTATCATGAATAAGGCTATGATTTAGTTATGGGTATTTTTAGTAAAAGTCATTGACAGGTCATGGACAATAAACAAAAATCCACAGCCTGTGACCTGTCCATGACCTTTACTATAAATACCCTTGACTAAATCTTAACTGGGGGCCCCTGTGGCGCTGCTGCTCTGGGGCACTGCTTCTCTGGCGGGGCCCCTGGGGCCAGCCCCTCTGGCTGCTGCTCAGGCAGTCCGCGGGGCCAGCAGTACTAGCCCCTGCTCGGGTGGTTCCTGGAGCAGGCAATCAGGGGCTGCTGAGCAGCAGTGGTGCAGCTGCCCCCGGGTCCAGCTGCGCCAGCCACTGCTCAGTTAGCCCCTGGGTCCAGGAACAGCCGAGCAGCAGCTGCTCTGGCCGCCCCCAGGGCTGCTGCTCCAGCTGCCTCCGGGGCCACTGCTCGGGTGGTCCCCAGGGCCAGCTGCCCGAGCAGTGACTGACCCCGGGGCCGCTCCAGCAGGAGCTGGCGTTGCTGTCCCCGGGACTGCCTGAACAGCTGACCACAGGGCCTGCTGCTTGGGTGGCCCTGAGGACAGCCACACTGACTGCTGCGGAGGTCACGGAGGTCGTGGTATGTCACAGAATCCGTGACAGCCGCAACCTCCGTGACAGACATGCAGCCTTAATCATGAATATTTGCATGGAAACACTGTTTAAACTGTTCATGAATTGATTTGTAATACATATGGTATGTGTCCCCCATTTCGTCAGGCAAAAGAGAGATTTAAGGAAGTCGTTTTTTTGTTGTTGTTTTTTTACTTAAGATCCAAAAGGCACTATCTACTCAAAAGAGAAGAAGGGAAAGGAGAAAGAAAAGGAGGTAGAGAAAGACAAGAAAAAGGAGGAAGGAAATGCTCTCTTCCCCCACTACTTCTCTTTTTCCTGTTCCTATCCTCTTTCTCCCTCCTGTGTCTAGTTCTCTCCTTTCTCACTCTCCACTACTCCACATTTTCTATGTTTTGATTCCCCCCCCCCTTAACAGTCAATTTGCCCACCTGCCTGCTATACAAAGTTGAAAATTCAGAAGCAGCATTATCTGCTACTGAGAAACAGGTACCCGTCTTTCCAGCACTGGGGACACAATGACTCTGGTAATTCCCAAGGACACGCTTAACTATATGTTGCTTTGACTTTAAAAAGAAGAACCAAATCATGCACAATGTTATTTAAATTACAGCCACTGAAGTGGGATTTCATTAAAATGTGAAGGAGGATTATCTAAGTGGAAAGAGACCATGATGTTAATATCACTATTTTGTTTTACTGGATTGAGGGTAAGGTCAAAAGTCAGAAACTTCTGAGTTCTTATGTTTGCTCTCTGATTTTGGGCAAGTCACTTAACTTCCATTTGTCTCAATTTCCCCACAGCACTTTGCATTTTCAAAGTGTTGTAATTGCCAAGTATTTTATTACTACAGTTGAAACACATTACATCAGCGTGATCTGCCCCTTCTCAGATAGGTGTATACTTAAGAAACTGATAGCCATATAACCTAGAGGAGATTCAAAACAGAAAGAAGTTCCCTTTCAGCACACACATACAGAGTGGCGTTCAAAAATTAGGCACCCAAGTCCCATTAATGCCAATAGAAGTGATGTGATTAATTCCATGTATTATATGCTGAAAAATACCTCATATAACTGTTGCAAGGTTAAATTCATCAGCTTGTAAAGTACTTGGAGATTCTCAGTGGAAGGTGCAGTAAGAGAGTAAAGTATTATTATTAGATCCGTTTTCAAGAAAAGGAAATGCCCGTTAGAAAAATGGGAACCTTAAGTATGCATATAAATGGCTATTCATATAGAAATTAAACGTAGCTCACTCACCTTTTACTCAGCTCTGTTTCTCGAAATTCCCATTTTTGAAACTGGCCTATCAAATCAATAGGAGCCCGAAGGATATCCTTTACATTTAAAAAGAACTCCTAAAAAATAGGGATGCCGTTTGAAATCAGCGTAAGTCAGACACAACCTATGCTTACTATACCAAAGTAAATTTTCAGTTAGCCATTTTAATACTTGTGCCTAGATACAATTTCAGCAAGGTTCTGCTGCTACATACCTCCCAAAATAAGAAAAATACACTTATTTTGCATTACCCACTGTATCATATTATGAGCATTAAGCTGCTCTTTGTCAAGGTTGTGACCTAACACAACATATTAGACATTAACAACAAACCATTGCAATTTAATTTCTTTAAACTGCGATCTTTTTAGTTTGGAGTCCCTGTAACAATCTTGTCAGTTGTGAACAAAGTGAGGTAATGATAACTTACATTTGTTATGAATCTCTCCTTTGCTTACTGTATTTCAGGTTGTGGAAATAAGAAAAGTCTTTTTGCTGTGTTTCTGATTCTAGTACATAATGACTTTCCTTCATTAGACTTGTGTATTTCCCTCAAGCAACAATTCATTCTAGTGTTGATGCAGGGAGTAATGTGTATTGCTTAATGCTTTTACTATCACCACAATAAACCGACTGTCATTAGCACTAATTGATAGACCAAAACTAATTGCACACCACACTTTAAAAAACAAAACAGTGTGTCAAGTTACCAGTCATGAAAAGGCAGGGCTTAACTGGAGTGATCTAAGTTGCTCACAGTGCACAGGTGCCATGCAAGTTTTTCCAGACAGCTCTGCAAATGCACCTCAGCCCTGACATGCACCAGTTTTTTTTATTTCAGTAACTGGCGTGACTCAAGAAGACATTTCCATTGTGCAGAACTGTGTGGTGGTTTTGAGATGTGTGTACGTAGGGACAAGGAGCAGATACTGGCAGTGGTACTAAATTTTTTTTTTTTAAATGAAAGACACCAGATATATTCAGCAGAACATGTGTGATTCTTGTGCCACTGGATACCTAATTATCTCTTCACATTTTTCTCACCACTTTAGGTATTATTGGCATAAAAGGAAATATGTCAGAAATATATGTAAAAAGAGGCAATAGCTAAAGTATTTCACTAGACAGCATTTCTGGAAGCTGCTAGGTTGGTTTTGTTTTCCAGCCCACACAATTATGAGGGGTCTCAGATTGCTGCATGAAGAATTATAGAGAGTAGCAGCCTTAACTCAAACAAATGTAAATAATTTATAACTTTAATGTAGTTATACTGGATAATGTGCTACCACCCTTAAAATTAATTTTTATTTGATTTTCCATAACACACAAAAACCGTCATTGCATTCACTACAGTAATATACAAATGGGCCCAGTCCTGAGAAGCGTTCTAGCTTTGAGTTTCAACTGAGTTCAGTGGAGTTGAGTGCACTTAGCTCCTTTTGGGATTGGTTTACATTATTGGGGTATAGAATAGCACAAACTTTAAAGAATAAGGAAGAAGAGAGGAAAGCTTGCTTACATTCAGGAATTTCTCATACTGAATAGCTGATTCCATGGTGTTGTTTGAATAATCCAGCGTATCCTTCCAAGAATGCATCAGGAAAGCCAGCCGTAACTGACGTGCTATTAGAAATTTTACGATACAGATGGAAAATCATCATTATCTAATATACTTATATGGCCCCAAAATAATAATATCTGAGCAACTCATCATCTTTAATGTACTTATCCTCACAATGTTGCTGTGAGGTATGGAAATACTGTTGTCTCCACTTTACAGATGTAGAACCAGAGAAGCTGAGGGCCAGATTTGTGAAGGTATTTAGCTGCTGAAAGAAGCAGATAGGTGCCTAGTGGGATTTTCAAAGGCACTTTTTAAAATCCACTAGGTGTCTATCTCCATTTTTAAGAGGTTAAATGCCTTTAAAAAATCTGGACCTAAGAGACTTGCCCAAGATCACATGGGAAATACATGGTGGAGTAGGGACTTGAACCCAGGTCTCCTAAGTCCTAGGCTAGTGCCTTAACCATCCCCTCTTACCCACAAAATTGATTCCAATGCTCTGTATTCCTAAACTACTGTAGTATGAACTAAAAAGAATTGTTAAGCACAAATTCAATTACAAAAAAAATAAAATAAAATAAAATAAACCCAAACTTGCCAATTCCCATTTTAATCAGGAAATGTATACAGTACAAGAAATAATGTTCAATTTATGGCTTTTTTTTTTTAATTGCTACTTTTCTTGGCTTAATTTTCTTAAAAAATACATTTTACAAGTTTCATAGAAAAGTGTTTCTTCCACAAATAAGATTTTACCTGTATGTTTCTTCAGCGCATCTTTGATAGTAATGAAGTTTTTTAAAGATTTAGACATTTTACAGCCAGCAATTGTTAAATGACCAGTGTGCAAAAAATATCGAACCCAGTGATCATTTTCAAAGTATGCCTGCAGCAAAACCACAAACAGAAAGGATAAGTTTTGGGGGGTTTTTTGTTTAAAAAAAAAAAAAATACGTCCACACACACATTTTTTCCTGTTCAGAAACCTTATAACAAAACAAAAGCACCATGATGATATAAAAAGGATTTTCTGACGGCACATTTCCTAAACATGATCAGGAATCACAAAATGTTACTCTTTTAGAGCTAAAATTCTACAATTGGATCTGCATGGGCACATGCATATGCCTGGAGCTCCACTGACTTCAGTGGACTCCACATAGATGCAGACTCCCACTTGTGCAGATCCAGCTGCAACATGGGATTCCGTGCATGTACCACATGACTTGCTGCATCCAACCTGAGAGTGAGAACTCTGTTTTTTTCCCAACAATTTGTACCTACTGTAGTTATAAATACCCAAGATTACAATAACCAAAGAAAAAGGAGGAAAAATAAAAAATTCTGTTTTTCAGTTTTTTCCTTTGTGCATTTATCACCACATTGGATATGATCAACTTCACTATTTTGTTGATAGTCACCAGCTAAGGGAAACTGTACTTTAAGAGTTTGGGGTTTCTGGGCTTTTCTGGTATAATTTTTGTATAATAGAAACTAAAGACAGATGGTAAACATGTCACCTACCTCAGACTGTGCCAGTTCATTGTCATGGTGGGGGAATCGAAGATCAAATCCCCCTCCATGAATGTCCATCGACTCTCCCAGAATAGATCCAGCCATAGCAGAGCATTCAATGTGCCAACCTGGACGGCCCTGTTTAGAGATAAACAAGTGACTTCAGTACAGATTAAAAAAAACAATAACAAAGAATATTTAAAGAAACCCTTCTTAGGAGAAACTACTTTCTACCCACACCTTTGTCCACTAATAAATACAAATAAATTAAAATGACACAGAAGTATGAGGGAGAACAAATTTTTAATTATCATCCTTGATACAATACAAGAATAGTGTTGAACTTCACGATCTCCCATACAGTAACAAATCATACATGCCAAATGCATCTATGAGCAGATGAATATACAGAACACAGTCCTGGGCCCTCTAATACTTTCAAAATAAAGTATTGCATTCAGGTAATGGTTTTGTCTTTCTTAACATCACAAGGGAAATTAGCATTTATTCTAGGGATTGTAAGTCTTGGAACCCTTGCCTTAAAGAGAGGCATTCATTCTTAGGCAAACTACTTTCAAATGAGTGGAACCTTCTCCCCATTCATTCCAACAGGCATTTCGATTTGAGTACAGAATACCAAACAAACTTTGGGAGGTTAATAATGGGAAAGTGGACAAGGTAGACAGATCCCCATGTCTAGAGGCACATTGATAATATTGATATAACGGATAAAATTTCTGCACACGGACTTCTATTTGAGAAGTGGCTAATAACTGGCAGGGCCGGCTCTGGCTTTTTTGCCGCCCCAGGCAAAAAAGCCTCCGGCCGCCCCCCCCCCCCCGTGGGGGGGGGGGGGCGGAGGGCGGCCGGAGCCCCGGGGGTAGGGCGGCGAGCCCCGCCGCCCCCCGGTGGCCAGAGCGCAGGGGGCAGGGCGGCGAGAGGGCGGCGAGCCCCAGCTGGGGCTCGGCTTTCCCCCCGGCGGCCAGAGCGCAGGGCGGCGAGAGGGCGGCGAGCCCCGGCTGGGGCTCGGCTCTCCCCCCGGCGGCCAGAGCGCAGGGGGCAGGGCGGCGAGAGGGCGGCGAGCCCCGGCTGGGGCTCGGCTTTCCCCCCGGCGGCCAGAGCGCAGGGCGGCGAGAGGGCGGCGAGCCCCGGCTGGGGCTCGGCTCTCCCCCCGGCGGCCAGAGCGCAGGGGGCAGGGCGGCGAGAGGGCGGCGAGCCCCGGCTGGGGCTCGGCTTTCCCCCCGGCGGCCAGAGCGCAGGGCGGCGAGCCCCGGCTGGGGCTCGGCTCTCCCCCCGGCGGCCAGAGCGCAGGGGGCAGGGCGGCGAGCCCCGGCTGGGGCTCGGCTTTCCCCCCGGCGGCCAGAGCGCAGGGGGCAGGGCGGCGAGCCCCGGCTGGGGCTCGGCTTTCCCCCCGGCGGCCAGAGCGCAGGGCGGCGAGAGGGCGGCGAGCCCCGGCTGGGGCTAGGCTCTCCCCCCGGCGGCCAGAGCGCAGGGGGCAGGGCGGCGAGCCCCGGCTGGGGCTCGGCTTTCCCCCCGGCGGCCAGAGCGCAGGGCGGCGAGCCCCGGCTGGGGCTCGGCTCTCCCCCCGGCGGCCAGAGCGCAGGGGGCAGGGCGGCGAGCCCCGGCTGGGGCTCGGCTCTCCCCCCGGCGGCCAGAGCGCAGGGGGCAGGGCGGCGAGAGGGCGGCGAGCCCCGGCTGGGGCTCGGTTTTCCCCCCGGCGGCCAGAGCGCAGGGCGGCGAGCCCCGGCTGGGGCTCGGCTCTCCCCCCGGCGGCCAGAGCGCAGGGGGCAGGGCGGCGAGAGGGCGGCGAGCCCCGGCTGGGGCTCGGCTCTCCCCCTGGCGGCCAGAGCGCAGGGGGCAGGGCGGCGAGCCCCGGCTGGGGCTCGGCTTTCCCCCCGGCGGCCAGAGTGCAGGGGGCAGGGCGGCGAGCCCCAGCTGGGGCTCGGCTTTCCCCCCGGCGGCCAGAGCGCAGGGGGCAGGGCGGCGAGAGGGCGGCGAGCCCCGGCTGGGGCTCGGCTCTCCCCCCGGCGGCCAGAGCGCAGGGGGCAGGGCGGCGAGCCCCGGCTGGGGCTCGGCTTTCCCCCCGGCGGCCAGAGCGCAGGGGGCAGGGCGGCGAGCCCCGGCTGGGGCTCGGCTTTCCCCCCGGCGGCCAGAGCGCAGGGCGGCGAGAGGGCGGCGAGCCCCGGCTGGGGCTCGGCTTTCCCCCCGGCGGCCAGAGCGCAGGGCGGCGAGAGGGCGGCGAGCCCCGGCTGGGGCTCGGCTCTCCCCCCGGCGGCCAGAGCGCAGGGGGCAGGGCGGCGAGCCCCGGCTGGGGCTCGGCTTTCCCCCCGGCGGCCAGAGCGCAGGGCGGCGAGCCCCGGCTGGGGCTCGGCTCTCCCCCCGGCGGCCAGAGCGCAGGGGGCAGGGCGGCGAGCCCCGGCTGGGGCTCGGCTCTCCCCCCGGCGGCCAGAGCGCAGGGGGCAGGGCGGCGAGAGGGCGGCGAGCCCCGGCTGGGGCTCGGTTTTCCCCCCGGCGGCCAGAGCGCAGGGCGGCGAGCCCCGGCTGGGGCTCGGCTCTCCCCCCGGCGGCCAGAGCGCAGGGGGCAGGGCGGCGAGAGGGCGGCGAGCCCCGGCTGGGGCTCGGCTCTCCCCCTGGCGGCCAGAGCGCAGGGGGCAGGGCGGCGAGCCCCGGCTGGGGCTCGGCTTTCCCCCCGGCGGCCAGAGTGCAGGGGGCAGGGCGGCGAGCCCCGGCTGGGGCTCGGCTTTCCCCCCGGCGGCCAGAGCGCAGGGCGGCGAGCCCCGGCTGGGGCTCGGCTCTCCCCCCGGCGGCCAGAGCGCAGGGGGCAGGGCGGCGAGAGGGCGGCGAGCCCCGGCTGGGGCTCGGTTTTCCCCCCGGCGGCCAGAGCGCAGGGCGGCGAGCCCCGGCTGGGGCTCGGCTCTCCCCCCGGCGGCCAGAGCGCAGGGGGCAGGGCGGCGAGAGGGCGGCGAGCCCCGGCTGGGGCTCGGTTTTCCCCCCGGCGGCCAGAGCGCAGGGCGGCGAGCCCCGGCTGGGGCTCGGCTCTCCCCCCGGCGGCCAGAGCGCAGGGGGCAGGGCGGCGAGAGGGCGGCGAGCCCCGGCTGGGGCTCGGCTCTCCCCCTGGCGGCCAGAGCGCAGGGGGCAGGGCGGCGAGCCCCGGCTGGGGCTCGGCTTTCCCCCCGGCGGCCAGAGTGCAGGGGGCAGGGCGGCGAGCCCCAGCTGGGGCTCGGCTTTCCCCCCGGCGGCCAGAGCGCAGGGGGCAGGGCGGCGAGAGGGCGGCGAGCCCCGGCTGGGGCTCGGCTCTCCCCCCGGCGGCCAGAGCGCAGGCCGGGCTCGCCGCTCTCCCCCCGGCGGCCGGGGGGAGGGCGGCCAGAGCGCCGGGGGGAGGGCGGCGAGCCCAGCTGTGGCCCCGCTCTCCCTTGCGGCCGGAGCGCCGCGCCGCCCCCCTCCAGGTGCCGCCCCAAGCACAAGCTTGGTGGGCTGGTGCCTGGAGCCGGCCCTGATAACTGGCTAACTACACACTGTATAGGATATTATTAAATGAACACAGCAATGCTACTGAACAAAGTATTATTGCAATCTAGACTTCATTAGATGCAAGATGAGGCTGGATCATTTGTTGTACAGACGATATTCATAAGTTGTAGAATGATTAGCTTCTGTATGATGTGTGTGGTTTGAACACACTGATCCTTACCTTTCCCCAAGGGGAGTCCCATGAGGGCTCTCCTGGTTTGGAGGATTTCCACAAAGCAAAATCATTCGGGGAACGTTTCTCACTCAAACGATCAGCTGAGATACTGAGGTCACCTGTCAATGGAGAAAACTTCGTAAATATTTACACTTTCTTTAAACATTAGCGTTACCTACTCCTGGCTCTGCTGTAACTTTCAATGCAAACCCCACCCCCCTCCCAAAAAACAAAAAAACACACCACACTAAAAATTTACAATAGTAATCCTTTGCCGCTCCTGAGACTACCAACAAAAGTGTCAGTTGTGAAGCTTCTTAAGCCCTGAAACATGTGATTCAACTGCCACTCTCTCTCAGCATGCATAATTACAGCATTACAACCCCTCCCCCCACACACACACACAATATTAAGGTTGCAAATTCAAGCAGTCAGAAGTTAGAAAATGCCAGAATAAAGGCCTGTGCAACCTTAATTCAGGTCCCTTTTGCGTATGCATTATGATCTGTTCTTTAATTACATGATCACATACTATTTTTTCCATAGCATCTCTGTCTCATTCAGGAGATGACACAGGATGGATGGTAATCACTGAATGTGTAGCTATTCAATATTTCTTTTTATCCTTATCATTCAATGTGTGACCCCATGTACTATCTATTGCAGACCATTAAAACCTTGCACTGAATATAGAATTATTAATTTCCTCCTGGGCATCGTGCTTTGTTGCAAATTTTGGCATCACCCTCTACCACAAGTTTTAATTAAAAGAGGGCTGCACCCATTTAGCTCAGCACAGTAACATGAATATTTACAATGCTAAGGACAGTTCTCAATATATAAAAGTAATTTACATTTGAAGCAGGCAAGTTGTAACAAGCCGATCCAACCCCATTGCTGGTCACTGATTTCAGGAAAACAGCTAATTTGTAGTGCTGATCGGGAATTGTTCAACTAAATGTTTTTACATCAAAAAAATTCTGATTAGTTGAAACCAAAACTTTTTGCAGGAAAGGGTCAATTTTGACAAATTTCTCAACTCAAAATTGTTGGAAAAAAGTTTCATAGTTGTTGAAACACCCTTCATTTCAACATAGAATGAAAGATTCTGGTTTCCCAATTCAAAATGACTTTTTGTTTCAAAATTTAAGCTAGAATAATTGTTTTAGAATATAAAAAGTGGTTGAAATTTAAATGTTTTGACTGATGCAAACTGATTTTTTTTTTTTTTTTTTTTCAGATTTTTGGTTTATAACATTTTTTGAGATGGCCTTCTTGTCCTGACTTGGGACAAAAATTTGTTTCAAAATCTTAAAATTGTTTGCAAGACAGGAAAACTGTTTCCAGCCCAACTCTACTCATTTGTGACTCCAAAAATAAAAGAAGTGCAATGTGGAGACTACAAAACTTCTCCATTATGCTAATGGGCCTGAACCAAGTCAATGGGAATGACTGACGTTGTGCATGTTGTAGTAACTTAAGTGAATATTGATTTTATTACCTTCACCCTCCTGAAGAGCTTTCTGATCACCTACAGCTTCAGGAACCAACTTAGCATAGGAGTGTTTCTCAGTGGCATCAAACTTCATTGTATCAAAGTAGACAGAGCCATTTGATACATAACTAGAAGGTTAAAAGATTTTAACAAAAGCTCTATCAATATAAAACTAAAACTCAGCAATAAGCATCGCTATCCATCCTATATAAGATCTTCAGCAGGACTACTTGAGGGGTATGGTACTTGAGGGGTATGGTACTTGAGGGGTATGGTACTTGAGGGGTATGGTACTTGAGGGGTATGGTACTTGAGGGGTATGGTACTTGAGGGGTATGGTACTTGAGGGGTATGGTACTTGAGGGGTATGGTACTTGAGGAGTATGTTCAACATGAGTAAGGATGACAGAATTTGGTCCTAAGTTGTTAAAGTGCATGGTAAAAACTTTAGGTAAAATCTGTAAAAAGCCAGGGTAAATAGGAAAGCCAATTAACATTAATTTGTTAAATAAATATTTTAGCAAGATATAAAAAGGACACTATTAGATATTTCTCCTTCATAAACGTTAACATTTCCTCCCATCTTTTGATTGTCTGCAATAACGTAACAATTACAAGTTACATTTATTTTCCAGGTTGTTTGCAGTGTTGGTCCCAGGATATTTGAGAGAGAACGTGGGTGAGATTCCTTTTATTGGACCAACTTCTGTTGGTGGAAGAGACAGAGACAAGCTTTCGAGCTACGCTGAGCTCTTTGGGTCCATTAAAAGATATTATCTTACCTACCTTGTCTCTCATTTATTTTCCAATCAATTTTGTCCTCCTCTATTTGGCCAATTTATTTTGCATTGGCTTTAATGGTCATCCTTAGGATTTTTTCCCTCTTTCTCTGTTTCAAAACCACTAGGAGTGTGCAGCACTCAGAGCACAGGGCCAATTTTCCAGCAGACCTATGGCTTGAGCATAGGCACAAATGCAGGTTTTGAGCACATGTATATTAGACACCCAATGGCAGTTTGAGCCATAGTGTATGAATTTTCCCTGCTGTTCTAGAAAAAGCAATATGCTTTTTAAACTGTTCAGAGATAAGATGTTTTTGTGATGAAAATCCTATCATACAGTAAATCTGTACCTGCTTAAGCTACAAACAGAAAAAATGTTAAGTCGGGATGCCTGGATATTTAGGCACCTATATAGAAGTGGCTTGATTTTCAAAGGTACTAAGCAGCAGCAAGAGTTGGGGAAGTCAATTGGAGAAGCAGATCTGCACATGTGAAAAAAATCAAGCCACTTCTACTTAAGTGCTTAAATGAAGATTTAGTGGCATATTTTACACTTCCATTTCTGAAAATTGTTGCCTAACACTACGGGTAAAATCCTGGTCCTGTTAAAGTCAATCAGAGTTTTACCATTGATGAAATGGGGCTGTAACTTCACCCTATATTTTTATGATCTGAAGTCTCCATTTGTAAAAGAAATGAAAACCACAGTAACAAAAAATTTTTAAATCAGGTTTGAGATTATTTCTTGGGTGTGAAGGAACAAGCTGATTATTTTTATCCCAAAAAACCACTGCTTGAATGCAGTCTTTTGTACCATTGCTCATAGAAACAGAGTAAGATGGCTCCACTGTATATTGTAGAACTATTATTTCAGTATTAGAGCTTTGCTTTGTTACACAATAATTGCAGCGATTATTCTGTAATGTTGCAAAGAACCCATAACGGCACTTACCCATAACCATTATCCACAATCTTCTGAACAAATGCCACAATTTCCGGTACATATTCGCTGACCCGAGTTAAGACATCAGGAGGTAACACCTATAGATAAAGATAAATGGGCATTTATATATACTGCATTTCATACCACTTTTCATGCCAGAATCTCAATTAAACCTGGTCATCCTTGTGAGATAGGTAATAACTATTTTATAAGATGGAAAAACTGAAGCAGTTAAGTGACTTGCTCAAAGGAACACAGACGTTCTAATTCCTAGTTTCCTACTCTGGGACTTGAAAGAGCTACTGGACCTCTTTTCTAAACTTCTTATCCCATCAGCCAAGTTACTAAAGGTCTGGCTACTGCAGGAGATGAAAGTTGTTCAATTTGTGGCATCTATGCTGTGCAGGGATTATTCCCCACCATGTTTCTAAGCTACCTGCCATGTAGAAAAATAGCTTTCAGTTATCTGAACCTCCATATAGGCAACAGCATTCAGATACAAAATTCTCAGGGTGGGCTTGTTTATTGCCACCATCGAGTTAGTTAGAATTTCTTAGGCACCCAGCGATGGTGGACTGTCATGCTAAAATGCTGATGTTTGTTAGCAGGGCCCCTGGTGGTGCAGTTAGTGACCCCAGACATGTACTGTATCTCAAATTCCAGACTCAGCCTGGGACAACAGCATGGGGAAAGGCAGAAATTAGCAACATTGGAGGAAGGAAAACCGACCTTATTAATGAGTAAGGGAATGAGACACCCACCCCGATGTGTTTGCCCAGTTCATGTCAAGGGGAAGGGATGGGGTGTAGCTATGCAGTACGAAGTGCCTGATCTCCAGACGGGAGAAACTATTGTTAATGTGATCAGTTGCAGGGTGGCAACATTGATGAGAAAAGGACAGCAGGGTCTTAAGGTGCTGATTTAATAGCTACCGGTTCATTGCAGGTTAAAGATTATCAATAAGGTGGTGGGCTAAGACCTTCAATTACAACTGAGTTATTGAATTTTACTTCAGGGCCTTCTAAGGGTGCAGCCAGCCATACACATGCTTGGCACATACAAAGTTCATAAGATGGAACAGCTTGTTTACTTACATTGAGGGCTTCCATATCTTTATGATACTCCTCTTCCCAGAATTTGGGGAGGTTAGAGAATATGGAGTTGTCAGTCACCTGACTGCCAAACTTGGTGTCTAGCCACTCGGACAGCACATCTTTTGCTTCTTCCAACAATTTCTATGAAAAGAAAATTATATACATATAACAGTTCAGTGCAATACAAATCTAGAAAAAAGTCTTATTTATGAGCCTAGACTGTAATGCCTTTTAATAGAAAATATGTTTTCACACTGTTAATTCGCCTGGGCATGAATATTCTTGCACCTATCATTCTTTGCAGCCATGTAGCCTTCCATGTGCTTGGAGTGAATAGAAGATGGGTACATAATTTACATCTGGAGAGTCTTAATGGTGTTCTGATAAAAGATACAGAGAAGTGCTGAGGGATTTGCATTTTGCTGAAGATCAAGAGAAATATCATGTAAATGAATAAAGATAATTCAGTAAAAAAAAAAGTGCACCCTAAATATCATTCAGGCTATTTTCTCTTTAGTTTTCCATTAACACTCTAATTACACCATGCATTTTGAGAACAGATATATAGAATCAGCTTAAAAAGAATGCCTACTTGGTGACATAATAGATTTGTTTTTAAAAACAGACATCCAGCTTTTAGTGGCTGGATGAACTTTACATAAGTTGGACCAAAAAGGATGCATTTCACAAAGGCAGGGAGCACACAGTCTGTGCCCCCAATAGTTATTGCACCAAACAGCTTGAAAGAGAGGCAATACCATCTAGGACTCTAATTACTAAAAGAAATTAGTTACAATATCTGTTGTGTTTACTGGGGCTTATCCAAAGGACAATGAAGTCAATAGGAATCTTTCCATTTATTTTAAATGGGCTTTGGCTCAGGCCCTCATCCAGAGGACAGATATTTCTGAAATAATTTGGCAACATCAATTCGGTGAACAAGAGGCATAAAATACTTGAGCAGCACAGCAATAAAACTGTCAAAGGTATTTGCATATGCACTGTGGACAGATCTGTATGTACAACCAGTTATGGCATGAATCCCTTCCCAAGACAGAAATTCCATGAAATAAGGCTAAAGATAGGAGTCTTTTATTGTAGAGGAGAAAATCCTTTACGGAAAACTGGAAATAGCAGCTATCAAAAAAGATCATGACGAGGTTCTGCAATGTCTGAGGCTGGTTTGAGTGGCATACGAAAACTATTTAACTGAGCTCAGTGATACAGTTTTACCGCGTTGAATGTTAAGTATTGGGAAATTCTCAGACCATTTATAAAATATGTTTCAGAAAACTGTTACAAGCCAATGAAATTTAAAATCCATTCATATTGACCTCAGCATGTTTGTTGATCTCTTCTCCGGGAAGTTTCTTTTGCACAGCTTCTTCTAGATGTTCCACAGCAGACTTCACTGCATTCTGAATTCTTTCCAGCATGTGCTTTTTATCTGGATCAGTGGTGTCATTTAACATAGCTGAAAAAGGCTACATTAAGAAATGTTCATGAAATAATGTGCAGTAAAAAGAAAAAAGAAAAAATCTATCCAAGAACTTTAACTGGATGACAGAACTATAGGCACTTTCTTCATGTTCTGGTGTGCTGCAAGTGCAGCTTATTCAACAGCTGTCTATTCCTCATGTAAAATATGTTCTAAGCACATAATTCCTTACTTGAGATGAGTAGTATGTTTCCCCACATGCAGTCAGATTGAAATCTATCAGACTACTCAGAGAATAATGTACTACTCAACATCAGTAAAGAAGCAATAATAAGGCCACTAGTTTTAATGATCCAAAAGGATATGGAATATAAAATTCCATTCACATTTGACTGTCTAAATCTGAATTAACAGCTGTATCACAATACGTGTTCCTTGTAGACAGTTGTAATGTTGTAAAGATTAAAAACAACCACTATTTAGTACCTTCACTTAATCTCAATGCTCTCTACAAAAGTGAATAAGCATAATAAGCCCCCTTTTATAAATGGGATAATTTTAAGCACAGAAAAGTTAAGTGACAAGTCAGTGACAGACATAAAACGCAGCCCCCCCCCCCCCATACCTCCCAGCTCTGTGCTTCAACTCATAAGGTTGAGAATCACTTATCTTTTTTACAATTCATGATGCACAAAAAGGCCAAAAACTCATCCTTAACCCACTGCATCCCCTAAATTGTAGCACCAACAGCTCAATGCTGTCAATGGCACAGTAGGCAGCATAATTCATGTTCAAACTTACTGCATAAAGAAAGTCTACACAAATACTTTTCATATGTGGCCTTTCCTTAAATTTGTGTTTTATTTGTCAGAAGCTCAAGTAATATTGCAGCAAACATCTGAATTTTCCTCAAAATAGTACATACATACATGCAGATTAGATGTCTGGGGACAAAATTAGGCATGCATTTTGCACATACAATTTTATGCCTAATGCATCAGAAAAGTCTGGCGTATATTTAAAAAATGGTCAAAAATTCTACAGCTGTGAAGATGGCTGTTTATTTCCAGTAATACAGCATCAGAAGTTTTCCTGTGGATGGTCCTGATTCAGCAAGGTACTCTAAGCAAATGCCTAATTTTAAGCACATGAGCAGTCCTACATAAGTCAACGGAACTCCCCACGTGCTTAAAGTACCTTACTGAATCAGAGCCTAAGTTACTAGCAGAGGAAAACTATGAGCTCACCTTTGAAGCAATTTGAACATCTTCAAATAGCTGGACTGCAGGTGGCTTCTTCTCTCTATATTGTTCAAAAAGATAATTTTGTCTTGCTCTCTTGATGATCTACAAGGCAAGAATATTAAAACATATTTCTAAAAAGGGCAGACAAAGTCCAAATACCAATGTACTTTCCTACTACATACTTTAGTACCTCTCTAAATTCAACATACTACAAGAATTACATATATAATTAACACCACTGAAGCACATCAAATAAAGTAATCATGAAATTAAATGCATTAATAACCAATAATGAAGCAGGCCAGTAAAATAAGTTACCTTTGTAAAAAGGAGATAATCTTAATTGTCTATAACTACATTCACTTATACATAGCTTGGAAGGATTAGATTTTTAAATCGGTAGATGTTGGTACTGGTTGATTTCACCATTGACACAAACTGACAAAATATTTCCATCCATGATTATCAAAGTTTTTTAAAGATAGGCAAAGTAAGAAAAGTGCTGCTTGAGAACTTAGAGATTGATTTAAGAGTATTTACTTTTATATATTTTGACATCTGAAGTTGATAATTTTGGTTTTTATGGCTATAAAGCTTCAACTTTCTGAATTTCAACATTTACTATCATTAAATAATTCTTGCCTGACCACCCCTCATTGTCTGGCTCGCCCCTTCCCACAACTGAAAATTAAAAATCAATAAAAAAATTAAAAATGCTTCAAACTCACAATTCTGTACAACTGTGAAAATTTAAAATTCGATAAAAAAGGGAAAAATGTTTAAAAATAAACAGATACTATTCACTGAAGTTATATACAAAAATTTAATTCTGCCAAGCCTACTTATACACAAAAGCAGCATGGATCTAAATTACTAGAGGTTTTGCTAAAGTCTAGCCAGTATACTAAAACTGAATTAGATCCAGTGACTGAAAATCAATGTCTTTGTCACAGAGATTAGAATCAGGCTACATAGTGCAATTGAAGTTACTAGTCTAGGTGTCTAGCCTTACCAAATTGATAAAACACACTATATGGATACTGACTCTGAATCCCTGGACTTGGTCAACTTATTGTCGTTTAGATGCACCTTTAAAGACACCTTACCTTATCATCAATATCTGTAATATTTATACAGTAGAAGACATCATATTTAAAGTAATCCCTCAACACTCTTCTCAGGATATCAAATGAGATGTATGACCTAAAAAAAATTCAAAAGGAAGAACTTACTTTTACTTAGTGGATACCTCATATACACATCTATTATATGTAAGAACTATGTTAATGCAGCGCTGAATGAGATTTTAAATCCCACAGTGTCAGTAAATTCCCAGCTGAAGTTCCCATAGCAACATTAACTTTCCCCCCCACTACAAACAGGCTTTTCATTGCATGATAACAATGATAGATATAGATATACACATATATACACATACATACATACATATATATATATATATAAATGAATGAATAATTTTCCTTTTCCACCTTAGAGTACCTGAGTTGTTGTCTAGCAGTATGTCTAACTCACTGTACTTGGCTTGACATATTCCTAGGAATTTTCAGCTTTGTTATTTAGTTGCTTACAACATAAACTGTTAGCTTTTTATCCAAGGAAGAAACTCTGTGGTACCTGGCATGTCCCATGTGAGAAGCATCATATACTGTTGGGCCACAGCAATACCATGTCACTTTTTTGCCATTCTGGGGCTGAAATACATCCTTAAATGGAAAGGAAGGTACAGTGAGCAGAAGAAATTGAAGACATATGGTCTCAGAGCAGCAACAGCAGGAGCACAGGCATGTCAAGTAAATGGGATTATATGAATCTGGATTATAACACAACAATTACAGTTTTACTGTACGAAAAGAATGCTAACTTCACCACATAAAAGAGATAACATAATTTGTCTTTTTTCCATTAGCTTCAGTCTACAAAATGTGGTATCAAAGTCTAGACAGCCAGATGGGTCAGATCTTCATTTAACCCTTAGCAGATATTACCCATACATGCAAAGGGGAGAGCGAGGCCTAGTTTACATGGAGACTTTTTTCGGTATAACCTGAGGAGAGAATTTAAATTAATATAGTTACACTAGTATAACTCTCAGTTTAGATGCTCTTATTCCCATATAAAAGAGTGGCTTTTTTTGATTTAGCTTATGGTGCTTAAGAATGTTTGTTTAGCTTAAAACCTAATAAACAAAGAAGCTACTCATACTAGAACAACAGTGTCCAGATGGAGCTGTTATAGCAATACTGGTAAAACTTTCTCATGTAGACATGCCCTAACAAGACAAATTCCGATTTGGTTCGGTTTTGTGTATGTTATGTTGTATTATGTTATGCACTCTTGGGTGATGGAAGGCTGCAGTCATATATTATACCTGGAATATCATAGCACTTTTTATGTTTACAGACATATGTGACTAAACTAGGTATCTTCGGAACATATTTAATAAGATTCAGCAAAATAATACATCTATTTTAATATGCCACAGAAACTTGTGAATAGATATGAAAACCACTTAAAAAAATTTAATCAATTATATTTGCATCTCTACAGAAAACCCTGCAGTTTTTTCCTTCATTCACCTTGTTGCGAGTGAGGCTGTTGTAGAGGCAGAGTTTAGACTGTTTTGTTCCTTCTGGGGAAGACCAGTGAGGCTGTGTACGTTTGCCTTTACCTAGAAAAGAACGTAAAGACAACCTCAAGAATCTTTAAAGAGCACCATAACAGACATATGGATTTATAGTAAAGGATTTTCCACATGTTTTCAAAAACATCTGCCTTAAATTATCTTAAAAGGAAAAAGTGTTTTTATAAATGTACAGAAACAGCTCCATTCAAAATAGCCCAAACGAATTATATTACATAGACCTTCCCATAGAGCTGGTATAAGGGATGTATTCAATTCCACACAAGTTTATTTTCTACTCTCTTGCTTGCCATCAGTTTATATCCCTTTTTGAATTATAGATCTAAAACAGGGAAAAAATGCAGTACAGTGTGCATTAAAGCATGTACAAAGATTTTGAAATATAGTCAATCATTGAGGTAACTGTTTTCAAAAAGATCTGTAACAGTTTATCTTTGTAACACCACTGACCTTAATAAGACTGCATATCTTAAAACTCATGCAATATTTAGAAAAAATTCCACAAAGTCCAGAGCCAGTATCAAAGAACAGACATTTAGTGGGAGAAAGAGAAAAGGGCAGACCGCATAGCTTAGAAAGAACTTCGCACTTTTATCACACATTGCTTCTCTGAACACCTTCCTTTATTACAAATACATATCCAAGTGGAGCACTTTCAGTAGAAGGCACAATCTGGTCTTTGAAGTATTTATTGCAGGCAGCTGAATCATTATGGTAAAAGAAGAAGTATGATAAATTATGAGGCAAAATCCAGCCCTTACCCGAGGGCACTATGTTTTGAGGAAGGAGTGAGGAGGAGGGGGCCAGAGAGAGGATGAAGACCAGTATAGTACTAGCTACAGTCCTAATATTGTGTAGAGTGGGTCAAAAAATGGAATTTCCATACTGTGGGAATTTCCAAATTTTAGTAATCTGTTTTAATTTCAAATCAGAATGAAAATTTGAAATTTCTAGTGCAATGAAAACATTGAAACATTTCAATAATGTCAAAATACAAAATATTAAGTATGATATTCAAATATATAAAATAATTGTAAGTATAAAGGTCAAAACAAAATGAAAGTGAAACAAAAAAGTAGAAACACACCAAAACGCCAACTGAAATCTACATGTTCTCATGAACCGTTTCTATTTCAATGAACTTGCATTTTCCAACAGAAAAATTCAGTAGAAATTTTTCTGAGCAGGTCTAATACAGAGCTATCTTGCTTTTATAGATAGCAGGATGGTTCAGGCCAAAGCACTGCAATGTACTGCCAGGCCATATTTAAGACTCCTTTAAAAAGAAGCATATCATACAGTGAAACCCCGCTATAACGCGATGATTGGGGTCCAAAAAATTCGATCGCGATAAATTTGGGGTCACGGTATAGCGGGGTTACAAAAATTTTACCATTTAAAGTTGGTCAGTTTCAAGCCGGTCAATTTCTCTTGGGCAGAGAGCAGGGGAGATGTCCAAGGGGCAGAGGAAGAGTGAGGAGCAGCTGGGGAGGAGAATGGCTCTTCCCGCCAAAAGGAGAAGCAGGGGTAGGTGGGAAGAGGCAGTGGGGAAGGCACGTTCCTTTTTTGTTTTTCTTGAGCTGCGCTCCGGCCGGGTTTTTTTTTTTTTTTGTGCTTCGGCGGTGCTCCGGCTGCTTTTTTTGTTTGTTTGTTTGTTTGCAGCGGGGAGATGTGCAAGGGGCAGAGGAAGAGTGAGGAGCAGCTGGGGAGGAGAATGGCTCTTCCTGCCAAAAGGAGAAGCAGGGGTAGGTGGGAAGAGGCAGTGGGGAAGGCACGTTTGTTTGTTTGTTTTGTGCTTCAGCGGCGCTCCGGCCACTTTTTTTTTTTTTTGGTGCTTCGGCGACGCTCCGGCTGGTGTGGTTTTTTTTGGTTTTGTTTTTGTGCACTTGGGGCAGCGGGAGCCACCTTATGATCGCATTATATCCGAATTCGCATTATCGCGGGGCGAGTTATAGCGGGATTTCCCTGTATGTCCTAGCTCGCAGCGTGCCAAGCGGGAGGCGTGGACACACCTCTAAACAGCTGACCGTGATTCTTTGAGGATGCAGTGTGTGCCCACTGGAGTGCTGGGGTAATAGCTGGGCACAACTCTTAGCATTTGTGAGGCAGGAAGGGTGCCCTGCTGCTTGCGCTGGGGAACTGGAGGGATTAAAAGGCCTCACGTACTCCCTTTTCCTTGCCCACCTACACATAAGCACTAAGCAGAACTGGACTCTCTCTTTTCCATTATGTTTCTAAAAATTTTACAATCTTAGGTATTACACCTCTGATGTGCTTAAAAAACAAGTAGTAACAGAGTATCATCCCCTCCAAGAAGCTGCAGTGTGCTGTGCATCTGGCTGCCACTCTCCATACCACCCGTGGCTGTATTTCAGTGATGTGTGAATATTAAGTTAACACATTAACTTACATGAAAACTGGAAGAATAACAGCAAAACAGAAAACTGAGAAATACAACAAGTTTTCCCACCCCATTTACTTCAGTACTGTTGAGAATTTGTATGGGATGCAATTTACTTGCAACTAAAACGTTATCCAATTGTTTGTAACTTGTATTGTCAAAATGGCTTTCATGTTTTGTCTCTTAGCATGCCCATCATTCACTCAGTTTCCCTGGAAACATCTTCCTGTGTGTATTGCAACTGAGAACCACAATAATCAATTGCAAAAAGTTATTATATATAATCAGTTCATATATAATCCCCACTATCCTTTTGAACAATTGGGTAACTAGAAAAGAGAGGCTTAATTTAATACCCTGTCCCAGACAAGGATAAAATAATTAATCTGTATACTGAGCTGTATCATTAGTTCTAAGTATTTTACTTTAAATGAGATGTAAGTTAACACACACCTCAAGTACAAAACCAGCCTATCCATAAATGAGTCCAAATACCAGAAGACAAATGTTTACTCTTAGGGTACGTCTATACTTACCTCTGGGTCCGGCGGTAAGCAATCGATCTTCTGGGATCGATTTATCGCGTCTTGTCAAGACGCAATAAATCGATCCCGGAAGTGCTCGCCGTCGACGCCGGTACTCCTGCTCCGCGAGAGGAGTACGCGGAGTCGACGGGGGAGCCTGCCTGCCGCGTGTGGACCCGCGGTAAGTTCGAACTAAGATAGTTCGACTTCAGCTACGTGAATAACGTAGCTGAAGTTGCGTATCTTAGTTCGAAGTGGGGGGTTAGTGTGGACCAGCCCTTAGATTTACAAAGGTTACAATGACATGGATTACTGTGGTGAAGGCAACAGCCAAATTAATCATAGCAGAAAAAAAGATCCTATGTGCCAAAGCTGTCAGCTCATGATCCAGGAGCAATGATATATATATAGACTATAATGGCAAAGTTCAAACATACACTTCCAATAAGAGATCAATGTACAGTCCCAGCCCATTCATCTATATGCTTCTTCCCATCACTTTGGTCTTCTCTAGGTTGAGCCTAAGCGAGTTTGTTCTCATCCACATCCCTAGCTCTGTTGGACACTAGGACAATACAAACAGCAATATCCAAGTTCTATGAAAAGGAGATGCAGCGCTGCATCTCCTTATCTGCCTATTGGACACTATAAGACATAATATCTCACTATCTCACCAGCAGCCAGACATACATCTTTAAGAGGAGACCTTGGGAGAAGGCAGATTCATTACCTCCCTGTAAGATTTCTCAGACAGAAAGGCACAAACCTATGGAAGGGCTATCCTATCGCCACCCATAACACTCTGTGGGTGAATCAACAAAGCCTTATAGTTAGTGCTATCAAAGACTACTGCCCGAGCCAACAAATCAGCCCGGGAACCTTCATTGTGTCTGTTGGTAGGTGGAAATCAGCCAACAAAACCAAGCTTGTCTGTGCCAGACTAACAACTAATACCAGACTGGTAGGCATTCACAACACATATGATGACAGGATGCTACCGGGGTTAATTCAGCACTACCTTCTCAATAACCTTGATCAAAAAAGACTGGGTGTTAACATGCAGCTATTGAAAAGCATTGTACAGAGCTAAGTACTATGAATAATATAATAACTATTACATGACTTCTTGAGCAGGGATCTCACTATAAAGCATTTGTTTAAAGGCAGCTGGCGCATAGGAAAGCATCAGAGAAGAATGACAAACTCCCAAGAGGTTACACAATAACCTAGATTAACCAGTTCGAATTTCCTCACATGAACAGTAATTGTTTAATTACCAAGGAAAAGCTACATTCTTTTCAGAAATGTGCATTTACCCTGTTAATAACACAGTTTACATTACTATAAACTTGTATAATATATAAAATCTGTATTTCTGTAACTCTTTGTAAAAAAACTGAATGGCTCCAATTGAGTGGACTCTCACACGGTCAAAACAAAAACTGTATACATCTGTGACAGAATAGGATTTTTTGGTAATATTTTTTATTTTAATATTTTATTTCTTATATAAGCCTGTTTCCCCCTTACTTTGCATCGCTACCCAATGCGAGGAAAAGGATTATGTTTGCTCTCAGGGCAGACCAGGAGACGGGGGGGGGGGGGGGGGGGGGGGGAGGCAGGTGGAGTGTTGCTTAGCTGTCTGAGTGAACTTAATGAGTTATTACAAACATTGATCAACATCAATGGAAAACCCACCAAAAAACAATGGAAAACCCTATCACCGGGACATTGACACCCAGCAACTAACAACCCAGAGGGAGGAGGGTTTCCCCCACTTCTCAGCAGGGAAGCTGAGCAGAGCCCCAGCTCAAGAACAAAGGACTAAGAGGTGTGATGGGGGAAGGACAAGTGGGGGCTCTGGAAGAAGTTTGAGAGCTCGCTCATCTGGGAACAGACTAAGGAAGGAAGTCAGAGAGAAACATAGAGCCTGAAAATGGAGTTCACTACAGCTTGACTGGTGAATTGTGCTGGGCTGACCAGAATGGACTATGGTTTAGCCTTTATATCTCTATGCTAACCTAAGGACTTCCAGTGCTGTGCATCCAGTCGACTAATGAACCCTACTGTTTTGAAACCACTGTTTGAGTGTCACTGAAAATACTGTGTGATGTGCATTAGTCCCTGAAAAGCATACAAGTCCCTAACCCGGAGTCTATCTCAGTTGGACTTGTTCAGTAGGACGTGATGCATCAGAGGTGTGATGCAGAAGTGCTGAAGCCCCAGCAGTTCAGTCTCAGGAGATGGTGAGGCTGTATGGCCTACCCTTAAGGAAGAGTGAGAGCCCCTGGGGGCTAGCACATTGAAGGGGTTCCTCCAAGAGACAGATCCAAAGCTTGAGGCATAGCACTGATCCTGTGAATCTATGACACTGTCGTATACCTAATGGTTAGGTTTTTTATTATTATTAAAAACACTGATAGTTTCTCTGCTTACAGAAATCAATTATCAAACAAAACAAATAAGGAAATAGCTTCACTATTTCAAATACCTCTGGATCCATCAATTATGCCACATTACTAGCTACACCCAGTGTAGAACTCTGTGGTCATTTGCTAATGATGTAATCTGGAGTGTGTGTTACACTGCTAGTGATACATCTCCGATCACCTAGCAGGAACAGATGTAGTCACTCTGGAGTGTTTTTACTCCTTTTAATTTGGAAGGACTCAGAGTGTAGTGATAGCAATTGTGAGCTCCAAGGGCCCTGTCACACAAGGTGTTGACGGGTTCCATTCTGTTCTTATTTATGTGAATATAAGGTTACTAGGAGATTTCCTAAGGAGCCAAGTGCTATGATATCTTCAGTATACTAATGGCACCCAATTTTCTGTCCATCTGATAGAAACAGCCACATTTATCCTACCATGGACCATGCCAGAGTTATCCATGATTTTGCCACCTTGAAACTCGATTACTGTAACACATTCTACATGGAGCTACACCTTGAGAACATTTGGAAACTTCAGCTAATGCAGAATGAACATGGCATCTGTTTAAGTGAAGCCTCCTACCAGAAGCACAGTAGTGCCACTGGAACTGTACTAATTGGCTGTGGGTTTCCAGGTGGAGTTCAAGATGCTGGTTTCCCCTTTTAACCAAAGCTCTATGGGACCTAATTATTCAAGGGACCACCTCTTCCACAGTTGTGATCTGCAGAGACACCTAACTTCCGTGATATAAAGGTGGGGGAAACTGTTGGCAAGGTGCTCTCAACTAGCTAGAGACATAAAGGGTAACAAGAAAACATTCTACATATACATCAGAAGTAAGAGGAAGACCAAGGACAGGGTAGGCCCGCTACTCAATGAGGGGGAAAAACCAACAGAAAATGTGGAAACGGCAGAGGTTAGGGTTACCATATTTAAAAATTAAAAAAAGAGGCCACTCCACGGGGCCCTGGCCCTGCCCCTTCCCCGCCCCAACTCCGCCCCTTCCCACCCCCAACTCCGCCCCCTCCCCTGAGCGCCCCGCATTCCCACTCCTCCCTCCCAGCCATGGGAAACAGCTGCCCGAGTGCTACTGGCTTCACGGTTTGCCGGGCTGCCCCCAGACCTCCAGACCCTGCGCCCCCGGCCGGGCGCTTCCCCAGCGCAGCCAGAGCCCAGGAGGGGAAGCGCCCGGCCGGGGGCGCAGGGTCTGGAGGTCTGGGGGCTGCCCGGCAAACCGTGAAACCGGTAGCGCTCGGGCAGCTCCGCTCTTCAGCTGCACAGAGCTGAGGTGTCTGGGGGGAGCTGCAGGCGGATTCCCTCGCGGCAGCGGCTGCTGCTGCTGCTCCCCCCAGACACTTCAGCTGCACAGAGCTAAGGTGTCTGGGGGGAGCAGCAGCAGCAGCCGCCGCCGCTCCCCCCAGACACTTCAGCTGCACAGAGCTGAGGTGTCTGGGGGGAGCAGCAGCAGCAGCCGCCGCCGCTCCCCCCAGACACTTCAGCTACACAGAGCTGAGGTGTCTGGGGGGAGCAGCAGCAGCAGCCGCCGCCGCGAGGGAATCCGCCTGCAGCTCCCCCCAGACACCTCAGCTCTGTGCAGCTGAAGAGCGGAGCTGTCCGAGCGCTACCGGCTTCACGGTTTGCCAGGCAGCCCCAGACCTCCAGACCCTGCGCCCCCGGCCAGGCGCTTCCTCTCCTGGGCTCCGGCTGCGCTGGGGAAGGTCTGGAGGTCTGGGGGCTGCCCAGCAAACCGTGAAGCCGGTAGCGCTCGGGCAGCTCGGCTCTTCAGCTACACAGAGCTGAGGTGTCTGGGGGGAACAGCAGCAGCAGCCGCCGCCGCGAGGGAATCTGCCTGCAGCTCGCAGCCTGCCGGAGCCGCTCTAAGATAAGCAGGGGACTAGTATTTTCCCGGACATATTAGGCTTTTTGGCAATTCCCCCCAGACGGGGATTTGAGGACCAAAAAGCCAGACATGTCCGGGAAAATCCAGACGTATGGTAACCCTAGCAGAGATTCTTAATGACTTCTTAGTTTCGGTTTTCACCAAGAAGGTTGGTGGTGATTGGACATCTAACATAGTGAATGCCAGTGAAAATGAGCTAGGATTATAGGCTAAAATAGGGAAAGAAAAAGTTAAAAAATACTTCGACAAGTTAGATGTCTTCAAGTCACCAGGGTCTGATGAAATGCATCCTAGAATACTCAAAGAGCTGACTGAGGAGATATCTGAGCCATAAGCGATTATCTTTGAAAAGTCTTGGAAGACTGGAGAGATTCCAGAAGACTGGGAAAGGGCAAATATAGTGCCAATCTATAAAAAGGGAAATAAGGACAACCTGGGGAATTACAGACCAATCAGCTAAACTTCTGAACCCAGAAAGATCATTGGAGAGTTTTAAGAGCAGGTTAAACAAACACCTGTCAGGGATGGTCTAGATCAGTGGTCCCCAACCTTTTCAGTGTGGGGGGCGCCTGATGACTAGCCGCCGAGGAGCGTGGCCGCCGGACAAGCAGCCGCCGAAATGCCTCCGACAAGCGGCAACGCCAACAAGCATCGCCGCCGAAATGCCGCCGAGACATAGCGTCATCAAGAGGCGTTGCCGCTGAAATGCCGCCGAAAATCAGCGGCATTTTGGCAGCAGCGCTTCTTAATGTTGCAGCTCCTTGGAGGCATTTCAGTGGCCAGTAGGCGGGCGCACATAGATGCCATGGCAGGTGCCATGGCGCCTGCCATGGCGCCCGCAGGCACCACATAGGGGACCCCTGGTCTAGATAATACTTAGTCCTGCCATGAGTGCAGGGGACTGGACTAGACTAGATCACCTCTCGAGGTCCCTTCCAGTCCTATGATTCTAACGCTGGAATTTGCTTTCCCCCTTAGCCTGCCAGAGCCCAGATTTGTCATACTTCTGGACACTCTCCAAAGGCCATCCTTTTCTTCCTTGCCATTTGAGGATGAGGGGAGATTGAAGGGTTTATTTTTTATACTTGCTGGTGGTTTGATTATTAGAGAGTCTGCAGCCTGTTATATGGGATTTAAATATTGTTTTGATATTGTGAAATTTAATAGTGTGTAAAATCACCCATTGCATGGATGGGCAACTGTTGAGGTTCTCTGCAATCAAAATAAATATATAAACAAAATGTCTACTAATCTGTAACTTTCCCACCAATTCCATGTCACTACTCACTTGTCTGAAGTTTACAAGGTTCAATTTTTTCATTGCTGCCACCATAGATTGCTTCTATGTGCCTGTACCACCGAACAACATGGAAATGCTGGTCCATAGGTGGCCTTGAAAACTGTCTGAATACTTCCACATCTGCATGTGAAAATGTGAACCCCTGGATATAACTACGAGTGCTGAGGTACTTGTCCAAAGCCTTCAGCCTGGCTTCCTCTTCACTAATGCTCAGAATGAAACTGTAGTTGGAAGCTGCAAAGACAGAGGCACAGGACATAAGGTCAGTACTAAAGTAAAAAAGGCATATTATGACCAAAAATATACCCTAAAGCTAGTAGGGCAAATAATATCATTGAAACAACCAGATGTATACTAGAAATTGACAGCAAATTTGAAGGAAAAATATTTCGTCAAATGTAATGAACAACCATAAAAAGCTGTTATAAATGGCCTTTTTAAAAAAAATATATATATATTATTAGGACTATTTTTTTCCATGGTAAATTTCAGGGGGAAATCATGGCACAGAGACAAAAGGCACAGACCCAAGTCTTTTGCATGAAAACAAAAATACAATTTATAACAGTTATAGGAGTATCTTCCATGCCAAGTGGGCTTAATCAGCACTTCACCCTTAGTCCACTAAAGCCCTCGTCCCACAAAGATTTACACATGAATGATTAACTGTATGCACCATGAGTAGTCATATTAATGTCAATGGAGTTACTCACAACATATAAAGGTTGTACTTAAATCTATAAAAGTATACTTAAATCTTTGCAGGACTGGGGCTTAAGTGTGGGGTTCTAATTTCATGCCCACTTTCCCCTACTTGCTCTGACTGACAAATGTTTGCAGAATGTTAAATTACAGCCATCGGTGCTACTACCTGTGTGTCCCCTGCATCAGTTTCTTTCCTCAAATGTGTATGTAATATGCATTAACAGGGCCGGCTCCTGCTTTTTTGCAGCCCCAAGCGGCAAAGGGGAAAAAAAAAAAAAAAAGATAAAGCCGTGATCGGCGGCAGCTCTACCGCGCCGCTTCATTCTTCGGCGGCAATTCGGCGGCCGGTCGTTTCCTCCGGGATGGACTGAGGGGACCCGCTGCCGAATTGCCGCCGAAGACCCGGACGTGCCACCCCTTTCCATTGGCCGCCCCAAGCACCTGCTTCCTGCGCTGGTGCCTGGAGCTGGCCCTGTGCATTAAAATGAACAGGAGTTATATTAATTGACAGAAGAGATGGTAGACTATCCCACATGTACCCCCATTCTTCCCTATGACTTACTCAGCTCATCTTCCATCATGCAAATGTAAAACAGGTTTTGTTTTATACAGTTTATTTTACAAGCACTAAGTAACTTTTATACTTAAGACAGCATAGCACATTTACAAAGGGAGAAGTTCTGTGGTTTGGGAGGGACACTCACAATAAGGTACTGTATAGCAGAGGTTCTCAAACTATGGTCCATGGACCACCAGTGATCTGCGAGGTCCATTCAGGTGGTCCACGGATAGTTCCCTCTAAATTGCATGCCTGGGTGGCCGCACACAAGAGAATGAAGGGCCACCCACCTAATTAGTGGAGCCACGCAGACGTGACTCCACTAATTAGGTGCCTGGACCCTGGAGAAGATTCACATGTAAAGTGAGGTGGTGGCCTTGGGGGGAATAGGAGGTAGGTGGGAGGGGCCAGTGGTGTGAGAAGAGGGGATGGGGGGAATTTGGGATGTGCAGGGCTGCGGCAGCCACAGAAAGAGGCGACTTTCCCCAGCTCCAGGACTGCGACTGCCGGGGAGAGATGGCCCTCCTTCCCAGCCTCAGCTCTGTGACTGCTATGGCAGGGGAGAGACCTCCCCCCACTTCTCAGCCCCAGCTCAGGAGCTGCTGAGGTGGAGGAGAGAGGGCACATCCATTGCATCAGAAAGGGAAGACTACTGATATTAAAATATGAGTTGTGTGCTTTTAATTGTAGAACAAAAAAACATTTATCATTAAGTTATTTTTATATAGCGCTTTTATCCAAAGCACTTTACAATAGTTAGCTAATGGTACAAACCATATTTGGAAAGATCATTAAGTGGTTCACTGAGACCCTCAGCAATTTTCCAGTGGTCCGTGAAAAAAAAAAAAAAAAAAAAAGTTTGAGAACCACTGTGTATAGAAAGCATTGTGATTTGCTCTCAGTGGCGTTTATAAAATCTGTGCTAGCACTCACATTAGTATACACAGCCTTAAACCTTTCCCTAACAATTTAGACTTTATAGTGCTTTCCATGTTCAAAACACTGTACAAACGTTAACAAACTATCTCATGAGGTACATAAGTGAAAAGGAAAAATTAATATGTACTCAGGATCATACAATGAGTTGGTGTCAGTGCCAGGATTAGAACACATGAGTTCCTGTCTCCAAATCCCATGTTCCAGGCCACTAAACCAATTTTTTACTTCTAAGACAGTATGGTAATCTTGTTCTACAAGGGAAGTTTCCATATAGCTTCCATAGCACTAAGCTTATTGCCACAGCACAGCTTTTGAAGGGAAAAGCAATAGTTACAAGTGGGTGTGGGAACTCTGGAGGTGGGGGGGATTCTTCCAGATGTGTGTAAGTACACCTCTATAACGCAACCCGATATAACACGAATTCGGATACAACGTGGTAAAGCAGTGCTGCGGGCAGCGGGGCTGTGCACTCCGGTGGATCAAAGCAAGTTCGATATAACGTGGTTTCACCTATAACGCGGTAGGATTTTTTGGCTCCCGAAGACAGCGTTATATCGGGGTAGAGGTGTATTATCAGCTGAGACTGAGATTTTGTGTGTGGCCCATTTCCTATGGGGAACGAATAATTGTTTCGCTTTAATGGAATATTTCAGCTGCTCATTTGGTCCCTGCGAATGACTGGAAGCAATGCAGAACTGTGGCAGTTAGAATTATAAAACAAAGAGGAAAATATTAGTCAATTACACTTCTAAAACCATATCTAATACTGCATGTACTGTCTATTTACATCAAGCAACCTTTCGAGAAGACAGTAATATAGAGGGATGATGTATAAATGCTAGTGAGATAACAAGTGTATTTGACCCTTTAAAATATACACAGGATTTAATACCAGATGTTTAAAGTTTAGTGCAATGAACAGAACCAGTGACAGAAAAATCAGTCACAAGAGTTGCTTTGCATACTTCACACACACACACACACACACACTCTCAAAGAGTCAGCTCAATGCATTAAAAAATCTCCCTCAAATTTAAGTCAATGCATGTTGGATAAGAAGTAAAAAGAAAAATGGTATGTGTAGTTTTAACTAGACAATATGTGCAATCTTATAAATGGGATTAAGATTGGCCAATAAACTTAATTTCTCTCTAAATGGTTCATGTTTGTAAATATTGGAATATTTATTCTTATCTCTAGTAGTTGCTTACAAAATGAAACATTCATTAATGTAAGATGTAAACTGGTCGATCTGTTTGAAATCTGAATCGCCAGATGAGCCCCATGATATATTTATTGTGTGTATGAAAGATCAGGAAAACAACATACTCCTTAGGAGAAAGATTCATATCACAATACATAAGTCTCAAAAAAACCTCTTAAGTTATTGTAAAGGAGGCAGCACTCTTTTTGACAAGTATTATTGTAGGTATGAACTTTAACTAAATTAAGGAGACTTGGTAAGTCTGAGTAATGATCTTTTTCCTCCACACCCTGAAACCATTTGGAAAGGGAAGTTGTATAGTATCCTGTGTCTTCTGTTTACACAAAGGCATCAACTAACTGAGAGATACATGCGTCCTTCTGAATGCAAGGGAATCTAGATGGCTTAGGGGATTGCTAATAAGATACAATCTTTTACTTTTAGGTTGCTGTCTCAATTCAGCCAAAATTCAACAGTCATTACAATCTAATGATTGTTTGCTGACATATAAAATACATTGGTCTCTGTCCGGTTCATCCTGGTGGTCAACAGCTATACCAGAAGTCACCTCCACATTTACTATTCTTGGTGGAAGTCCCAAGTACAAGTGAATTAACACAAAGAATAAAACATCCCTCTCTCAAACTTAGATGTGATCCTTCCAGAACAAGGTTGAAGCATATTAGTGAGGCAGAATGGGAATGATTGCACTGCTAGGTTTCATGCCATATCTTTTGTACAGATAGAACACTTCAGATTGCATTGATCAGAACTTCTCAAGCAAAAAACAAAACAAACCACCACACCCATTTAAAGCCTGAACTATTTTTTTAAATTAAAAGAAAAAAAATCAGTGTACCAAGTTCAAATTTGATTTATACCACAATGAAAAAAGCCCACCATCCTATTCCCTAATGTATTAATGTCCATACTGAAAAAAAAAAATCAAATAATCTATTAGAATTCAACATGATAGGCAGCTTCTTCTCTACAGAAGAACAAGAATGCTGCAGAAGCACTGAACACAGGATTAAAACTCATCTGATTGGAATGATCCATTGGCAATTATTAAATCACCCAATGGTAGCTCTCTCTTTTTAAATATACACTTTGAACATCAGTAGTTGAGATGCAACATAACTTTTTAAAAATTCTTATTTTTCTAACTATTAACATGTAGCAAATTTGAAATTTCCCCAATGTTCAAAAGTTTAGCACCACTTAGTTTCACTGCAGAGACTAATAAAGTGCTACTTTTTGGTATGCTAATTAATATAGGTGTATGAACCCTCCATGTGATATAATTGTCAATGTGTTCTACTTTCCATATATAGAAAATTATGCCACCTAATGCTATATGACATTGTGACCTTGTATGGAATGTTGAAATAAGACACAAAGCTGATGACTAAGACATATTAGTTTCTACATACCATTTACATGAAAGATTAAAAACAACTACCTTGAAATCTTGTTATGCAATCCATTAGTTAGATAGCTTTACTTAAATGATACCAGTGTCATCAGTTTCTCACTTCTGTAAGACAAGAATCCCACAAACAAAGTGTATTCTCTCTATATAAGGCCTTTCTGCTGTCAAAAACATTGTCAGCACAGCAGGGACAGAAAGGACATTAAAGAGGAAAAGAGTACCCACACACAAATATATGGGGATCCCTTACTTCAGTGGAGTACCAGCTATTTTGGGCTCAGCACATTCAATGGAGTTCCTCTAACATTGTCAGTGATTTGTACAAGCCAAATGGACACAGTTTGGGAATCTCTGCTACAGAGAAGGTTGCTATCTGCAAAGGCATTGGCAATGGGAAATGATTACAAATATTCATACAGATTCATAAAACTCTTATTTTATATACAATAAAAGACACTTTAAAGGTCTGGTTCTCTTCTGCATTCTTTAGGGTGATTGGCACTTTAAAAATAGTATTTATAAAACTATAATTTGCTGTATTACTAACACCAGTTCAGATTACTTGTTCACCATTTCTGCTGCCTGTTTACATTTTACATATTACTCATCTTGATCACTGAAAAGACTACAGGAGCCTTGCAAAAATTCTGCTCATCGGAGGCAAGTCATTCCCCCCACACCCCCCCCCCCCCCAATTATCCTCAGCCACATGGTAAAGGTGGATGAGTAGATTATGAAAATGTAGTAAGCCAGACACACAATCAGAGGGGTAGCCGTGTTAGTCTGGATCTGTAAAAAGCAACGAAGAGTCCTGTGACACCTTATAGACTAACAGACGTACTGGAGCATAAGCTTTCGTGGGTGAATACCCACTTCGGCGTCTGACGAAGTGGGTATTCACCCACAAAAGCTTATGCTCCAATACGTCTGTTAGTCTATAAGGTGCCACAGGACTCTTTGTTGCTTTTTACATTTTCATAACAATTTTGCAACTGCTGGATGAAAGAATGTACACAAATAGAATGGAGGGTATAGAAATTCATTCAGATAAACAGACGATATTTCAATGTAAATGATGTATATTGGGGGCATAAACTGTTTTCTGACAATAGGGATTGTAAGATGGAAGGCTCAAATAAAGCAGGAGCTAATGTAGTCAGTTTCATTTTGTTTTTTAGTCAGTTTCACTTTCAAATTCTCATGAACTAATACAAAGGTTACCTCTACATTGCACACCACTTACAGAAGCCTGTAGGATATGTGCAGTTACATGCCACAGTGAAAAGCAGACCGTGTACACACTGCTGTGTGTAGTTACATGCATCGATGAAAGGCTCTGGCAGAGGGGAGAATTTGGCGAAAGTCTCCGGCAGCTCCCTCACTCCATGTGCCTTTCCCTGTGGTAGGCCCATAGATAGAGAGGCACTGCTTGGGCTGTAGAGAGTCATGTAGGGATACAGCTGAGTACATACCCACAGGGCTCAGGCATGCCTGTACTCCATTTGCCTAAGCAGTGCCTCACCATCTACACTGCTATTTATACCCGTGCTAGGTGTATGTATTCTAGACACCACCAAAAGGCATTTGCAGCATAGACTTACCTGAAGTTACAGTACTTTGGTGGAACACTGGAGGAGAATACTTAAATTCAAAACAAAAATTCATGAAAAAATGTTTAATAATATTAGATTATGCAAATATATATTTTTAAGTAAACAAAACTTAAATTTTAAAGAACTCAACAGTGGACTTTTAAGCAATAAGTAATACTGGTGGCCCTTATAATAAACTGAACCAAAAGTTTTCAAGAAAGCTCATGCCTTGATATTTCAATTATTCTTATTTAAGCTGTTGAAAATAAATCAGAAAAAGAAGAGGCGTACTGGCAGCCACCTGGTGAATATGAGAATATTATTCTTACTTGTAAAATAGAACTACTGGTAATATTTTCACTAAGTGTCAAGGGGCCATCACTTTGTTTTATGTTTGTACAGTGCCTTGCACAATGGGGCTGCACTACAATATATATAGTAAATAATAACTTAAAAGCGCAAAACTCTGAATTGTTCTACTAAAATAAACCCTGATTTTTAAAAAAAACTTGGTGTTTTCAGAAGATTGGAAGGACACCAGATGCTCCCCAGATAGAACACTTTCAGTTACTCCAGGAGAACCTGAGCTGTTGCTCCCATATTAATTAGCAATGTCCTGCACATCCATGCCCCATATTTAAGCATAGGCAATCCTACTATGCAAGACTTTTTGGTAATGTTGGCTGAAAAAAACTCTTCTTACAAAACCAAACATTTTTATTTAAAACCTTCCCTTGGAGAGGAGGCTTCCTGAAACATAAGGGGCAGGAGGAGGAGCACACAAAAAGTACCACAATATGGCTCACATGGGGAGAGTGTAGGAGATATTCTGTAGAACAGGTCTTACGTAAGGGGTCTGGAATGCAGACTGTCACTCCTTCGCTTTTAAACACAATCATGTGTGCCAAGTTTATGCCTCGGAAACAAACCCCATATTGCACTGATTCTTATAACCTGTAGAGCCCATCATTAGAAGAGTCTGTCCTATTGACATACAGTACTATGATTAATGAACAGGAAAGAAAGCAACTTTAGGAGACAAAGGAGAAGGGACAACATGGGAATTTAAGGATATTTAACCTATATGACAGGGGTTCCCAGCCACTTACATATCAGTAATGGTACTTCAGGCTTGTATTGCTGGTATCCCAAGTTTTGCCTTGTAGAGTCTCACTGTGCTACCACTAACCCAACACACTTGCCTCGGAAGCTTAAGATCCATAGGACTTGTTACATGATAGCATCTTCTCTAACCTTCCAGGGTGTAGTTTCAAAGGCACAAATAACAGCTAGGCACCTAGGGTAGTTAGGTAACTAAATGCCATTTGTGTCTTTGAAAGCTGTATCTTTAAATCCAATATCTTTACATTTCTCAGTCCCAACAACTGATAAGCCTTTGTGTCTCACTACTGCTGATTCATATGGCAGGAAGATACCCGAGTGACCTTCACACGCACTAAACTAGGTCTTCGAGATCCTGAAACAACACAGAATTCATACTGCCCCTTTCTGACATGTTAGAAAAAAGTAAGCATCTGATGTCACAAACCACGGCTAGAACACCTGCCACGGTCCTGGCCTTTGTAGGCTCACCCCAGCTTATAACAGGGCATTCCAGATCCTGTAGGAGCAAGGTGACAACATCCCAGCACAGCAACGTCTTGATTCAGTGCTAGGATAACACAGAGCTGCCAGGACACATTAGGGCAGAGCTACGCCTCGGGATGACCCAGAGCCGGGCACTGGTGGCACAACACGACACCCTGCTGCACCAGGGTGCGGTGACATCACGCTCCACCATGTGCAGCCCCAGCACCGGGCGGCGAGGACGCCGGGACACACGGCTCTGGCAGGGCACCAGGCGCGAGGACGCGGTGACCCGTTGCCATGGCACGGCGCACCTGCCCGACGGGACACCGAGACACGACACGACACCCCACACTGCCCTGCACCTGGAACGGCCTTAAAGGGGCCGAGCCCGCCCAAGCCCGGGACCCGGCACTTACTGGGCTCCCCGCCGGCTGCCGCCATCCTGCTACCTCCTCCTACTTCGCTCTGCCGCGTCTAGCCGACTCCTCTCACAGGCTGATGCAAGACCGCGTCCGGATGGAAAACCATTGCTCCGCCTCTCTACGACACTTCCGGTGACCGCAGGGTAACCGGGCAACGGGGAGAAACGCATCTCCAAAGCCGCCGGAGTCACGTGACGGAGCCGGCTGTACTAGAGCTTTGTGCGCGTGCGCGAATGGGATGGCCCTTTTCTGTCTCTCCTTGCCAGCTGCCGCCCCCCTTCCCGGGGTGGGGTCTGCGAGCTCCTTCCCTCCCTCGCCCGGCTCTGGGAGGCGGGGCTTGTGAGGCTCCTCCCCCTCCCTCTGCTTTTTGGTCCCTGCAAAGAAGGGGAGGGGCTGGCCAGAGTTACTGTGCTCCCCCATCGCTGCAAGAGTTAAAGCCTGAGAGCTTCCCCTGCTCTGCTTACCCGCCCCACTGAGCCAATAGGGGAAGGACCTGCACACACCCCAGGCCAGGAGGCCATGATCTCTGCAGGGTGGGCAGTGCTGCCACCCCCTGGCATGCTGAACACCATGAGTCAGACCCCCTCCTAGGGTGACCAGACAGCAAGTGTGAAAAATTGGGACGGGGTGGGGGGTAATAGGAGCCTATATAAGAAAAAGACACAAAAATCAGGACTGTCCCTATAAAATCAGGACATCTGGTCACCCTACCCCCTCCTCACCCCCAAAACCTTGATATTGGCATAAAATAATGAGTTATAAATAAAAAATCGTGGGTTCTCTATATTTGCCTTCTGGCTGCTGAGCCTTTAGGGCACCCTCAGGTCACACGTGCAAGGCAGCTTCTCTCCGCAACCACGAAGGCTAGAAATGTGTGATGACGTCATTAGGCCTATATATATGAACCAGAGTTCTTCCATATTTAAACTCTGTCCTTCCATGTTTAACTCTAATCGGCCTCAAGAGCCAAGGACAGGAATTGGAATGTGTAAATAACCAGTTACCTATTACGACCTTGCTTATAACCAGGTACCAAGCGATAATGATGAGGTTTGCATGTTTCTAGCTGGAGGAGGAGTGGTAAACTAGGGTAAATAGAACCAAATGATTGTTTAGAGGAATGTTACTAACAAGCTAGATTTATAGCCCTAGAATGACTTAACGGCTTAAATGTATAAACATGTCTTCGGTAGAGAAGGGAGGGGGAGTGGGGGAATGGTACAGGGGGAGAGAGGTGGGGGCTTAGTTGTGAAGTATAAGAAGAGAGAAAATATTTTGTTCTGGTGTGCTCGATTTGAGATTTGCCTGTCTCCTTGCACCACTTTGAGATCTCAAATAAACCTTTGATTGTTTCTCCACCCCGGTGTGTTTATTGGCGCGAAGCACGCCGGGCAATGAACCAGCTGTTGCTGTCCTCGGGCCTCTGTGCCTGCAACAGTCTTGGCGTCCCTGGGTGGGCTCGAGGCTGAAATTTAGCCTTGCCCGGACCCCTCTCGGAGGTCGACGGATTGCGGCGACGACCGACGCCCAGCGCGCACCGGTGATTTCATCGGGGGCCTCGGCGGAGACGTGGTTTGGTTGACCCCGGAGGGTACAACGGTGCAACGCGCTCGATTAGTGGAGAAACAGCTGCGGGCGACGGTGCAGAACCGGACCCTTGGATAAGGTAGGAACAGTCCAGTGGGGACTTTACCTGTTTTGACCTGGGGACGCCCAGTGTCTCCCTAGAGTATGGGGCAGGGGCAGAGTACTGCAGGCAGGGCAAGGTGTACGCCCTTAGAATGCATTCTGGTGAACTGGAAAGTGTTTGGATCGGATCCGTTGATTAAAAGTAAACTGAAAAGATTCTGTACAGTAGACTGGCCTCAATATCAGCTAGAGGACCAGGAAAGGTGGCCACCGGAGGGATCATTTAATTATAATACGATCCTTCAGTTGCTTCTGTTTTGTCAGCGAACGGGTAAATGGAATGAACATATGTATGTACAGTTGTTTATGTTGTTAAGAAATAGGTCAGATCTTTTGCAAAGGTGTAATTTGACTCCGACAGGTTCGGTAGTAACTACTGTTAGTCCCCAGAACCCTCCCCCGGTTGTGATGGCAGAATCGGTGTCCCCTTCAGCTCCAGCACCCCCACCATATAAAGACAGGGTGCCTCAGGTCCCAGAGATTGCCCCCTTGGTGGGATTCTATCCATTGATTACTGAGACTCGGATAGCCCGTCATGGAGCAGATAATCGCCGAGCCACTACAATGCAGGTTTACACCCATGTGCCTTTTAACCCGGTGGATCTGGCAGCTTTTAAGACACAGGCAGGGGAATTCTCTACGAATCCAAGCAAGTTTATCTCGGTTTTTGAAGGGTGTCTGGCTAGCCATAAGCCTGACTGGGATGACTGTAATGTCCTTATGCGGACCCTGCTGTCTGAGGTGGAGCGAAATCAGGTTGTGTCTAAGGCACGGGAGGAGGCACAGCGTAGACATGAGGCAGATGCAGCAAACGTCCCTGTTGCTGCAGTTCAGGTCCCTACAGCAGACCCCCAGTGGAATCCCAATGTGCCGGCGGATTTTACCCTTCTCACTGTATACAAGGAGCTCCTATTACATGGTCTCCGACACTCAGCTGTCCGACATAACAATTGGGCTAAGCCGTATGAGCTAGTACAGGAGCCAAAAGAGAGTCCGGTTGCTTTTCTGCAGCGTATTCGGGATACCATCAGGCAAACTACTAATGCAAACCCCGATGATCTGGCTACTGAGGCAATTATAAAGGGTATCTTTACCAGCCGTGCTGCCTCTGATAATAAAAGGAAACTGCAGAAAAAGGAGGATTTGATGGGCATGACAATGGCACAGATTCTGGAAACTGCAAACAGGGCTTACAGCCTTAGGGAGGGAGAAAAGGAAAAGAGGCAAGTGAAAATGATGGTTGCAGCAGTACAGGCTGGTGGCAGGGGAAGATTTCAGGAAGGTGGAAGGGGCCGGGGAATGAGAAGACGTGGGCGTGGGCGCCCTGGCTTACAAGAAAGGCGTCTGGGTCGCAATCAGTGTGCCATATGCCGAAAGGAGGGACATTGGAAAAATGAGTGCCCCGAAAGGGAAGGTACCCCTATGATGGCAGCAGAGGATCAAGAATAGGGGTGTCAGGGGAGACGGACTATCCTGCCCCCGGAACCCCGAGTAAAAATGCGGGTGGGAGATTCAGACATAGACTTTTTAATAGACTCTGGAGCTGCACGAACTGCTGTAAACCAACCCCTTCAGCTGCCTGTGGCAGATTCCCTCACTGTGGTGGGAGCCACAGGGAAAGGAACTAAGTGCCCAGTATATGCCCCAGCGGAATGTGCTTTGGGGAACAGAACTCTATCTCACACACTGGTTTACCTCCCCGATTGTCCAACGCCACTATTAGGCCGGGACCTGCTTTGTCGCTTAGGTGCCACCCTGCATTTCACTCAAGATGAAATAAGCCTCACCTTACCCCCAGAGAATGCCTGGATAATGACACTTGCAATTGAGCCCTCAGCTATGCAAGCCCCAGAGTGGAGTCAGTGGGAGAAGCGGGTTTTTCCTCTGGTATGGGCATCAGGGATCCCAGGAAAGGCAGCCCATCATACTCCTATTACTGTTCAGCTCTTGCCAGGAAAAGGTCCAGTGCGAATCAAGCAGTATCCAATCAAAAAGGAAGCCAGAGAGGGACTGCAGGAAACTATAGACCAGTTCCTAAAGTGCGGGGTACTTCGAAAATGCCAGTCAGCTTGGAACACTCCTATCTTGCCTGTACAAAAGCCCAATGGCACATATCGGTTGGTCCAGGACCTGAGGGCAGTTAATGAGCGGGTTAAGACTCTACACCCCCTTGTTCCAAATCCGTATACATTGTTGGCCTCTATAGGGGGGCAGTACACCCATTTTTCAGTCCTGGATTTAAAGGATGCTTTCTTCACGATTCCGGTTGACCCCCAGTCTCAGGAGATTTTCTCCTTCGAGTGGGAGGACAGAAGGAGGGTTAGAAAGCAGCTTTGCTGGACAGTGCTGGCCCAGGGATTTAAAAATTCCCCCACCCTTTTCAGCCAGCCCTGGCTAGAGACTTGGAGGAGTGGGACAACGAGGACAAAGTCCTCCTCCTGCAATATGTGGATGACTTGTTAATTGCTGCTGTGGGTCTAACCTCTTGCCTTAAAGCCACTGTGAGCCTCCTGAACTTTGTTGGACTCCGAGGATATCGAGTAGCACAGAGTATGGCTCAGTTTGCTTCCCCAGTGGATGGAATCTGATAATGGAACACACTTCACATCCCAAGTCGTTCAGAAGATATCGGATGCCCTACAGATCCCCTGGAAGCTTCACACGCCATGGCGACCGCAGGCCAGTGGGGGTAGTGGAGCGTACAAATCAGACTCTTAAGAGGCACCTCTCAAAGGTTTGCCAAGAGGCTTCCCTTAAGTGGCCTGATGCTTTGCCCCTTGTTTTGCTCCGCATTCGCGTTCTCCCTAAGGGCAGGTTAGGGCTCAGTCCCTTCGAGATTATGTTTGGAAGGGCATGGCCTATGAATGGTACACCGGTTCTGGCAGGGGAGTGGGAAATGGGGTGTGGCTTCTTATCTCAGTACATGTGCTCTCTGTCTGCTGTTCTTTGTTCTCTCCACAGGTATACCAAAGATTTGCAGCCTCTCCCGCTGGATGCCCCGATCCACTCCTTGCAGCCAGGCGATTCCGTACTCGTTCGGACTTGGAAGGACGAGCCTCTCCAAGAGAAGTGGAAGGGACCTCACACCGTCCTGCTGGTCTCCCATACAGCAGCAAAGGTTGAGGGACACAAGAACTGGATTCATCACTCTCGCCTGAAAGCAGTGCCTGCTCCTGAACGGTGGACCGTCCAGCCTGCAGAGAAGACTGCCAGCGACGATCTGGGACTTAAGCTGTTATTCAGGCGACAATAGTGTCTGCTGGGAATGCGCTGTGCTCTCTTTGGACAGTCACAGCGCACTCCCCGTGAGACCTCTGAGCGTTGGTTGTGTTTATTTTCACAGGGCCGGCCTAACCTGGTGGCCTGGTCCCTGTTGTTTTTAATCTGCTCGCTATTGGTAATTGTTATTTTGTGGGTATTTGGGGAATTGTGATTGTTAGGCCCTAGGATCACCTGCCCAATATGAGTTCAGGACTAGGGTCTGCCACAGTGGTGCTCTTTGCCATAGAGACACTCCTCTTGTTATCTCCCGTTTCCCCCCAGGCACATGCGGGATGGAAAGGAATCCCTACTAACTTAGAGACAAACACATATGAGTCCCTGAAGGTTTGCTTTGCCCAAGAGTTTAACCTCTCTAACTGCTGGGTATGCTCCCAAATCCCGCACCATGCTGCAGGGTTACCCTGGAGGGTAGTTCCCCAGAATTGGTCAGATATCTGTTGGGGATGGTTCAGTAGAGGGAAAAATGTCTCGGGTACCCCGTTGTCACAGAACTGTACCATTGAGTCCCAGTATGCGTTAAGGGACGACCCCTGGAAGCCGCAGGCCAACTCAACATATATCCCTTCCCCTATTAGGTTGCGGCCAGTGGCCCCTGGTTTGGTGTGCTATCGACAGTTTAAGTCCAGCAATCACACCTGGTTTGCTGGGAATAGCACCTGTCAGTATTATTTATCCCCTGACAGTGACACTTCCATCCCTGTCTATGTTAAAGGCAAATCCAACTCTACCGCCCGGCTCGGATCGTTGAATGCCAGACAAGCAAATGGGTGGAGTAGCGGTTATAATGGCTTGGTAGGGAATGGCCACTCCTTTTATATTTGCGGTACCTCTGCCTATAAGTGGTTACCGCATCAGTGGTATGGAAGCTGCTACCTAGGATATCTTGCCCCTCCCCTTCGTGTTTTCCCTAAACTGCCCCCTGGCCGCCCTAGGCAGCATAGATCTTTGTATGCCACCCCAGAGCCCATTACAGAAGGAGACAGATTGGGTATGATCTTTCTCCCATCCTATGGGGTGGGACGACTGGCTCAATTTTATCGTAGGCGCTCTGTGTTTCTCACCAAGTATGCCAATGAGACCTTGGCCATAGAGAAAAGCCTTAATTCAGAGCTTTACCAGCTCCGGTTGCTGTCCCTGCAAAACAGACAGGCCTTAGATTATGTTTTAGCCTCCCAGGGCGGGGTGTGTGTCCTTATTGGGAGTGAATGTTGTACTTATGTCCCAGAAAACTCACAGGACATTAACGAGCACGTCCTGTCAGCCGTACAGGCTTTTGAGCAGTGGAAGGCTCAGGAAAGGGAACCCACAGTTTTTGATTCCCTTTGGGGTTGGTTGCCCAACCTAGGAGGACTGGGAAATAGCCTTGTGCGTCTCCTCCTCACAGGTGTGGTACTGTGCCTGGTCACCCTCCTCCTGATTGCTTGTTCTAAATTGCTCCTCCGTAAGCTTTGTGCCCCCCGTTCCCCAGAAATCCCAGCATACCCTCTCATTGAGAACCCTAGCTCTATGGCACTCAATCGTATCTTGTCTACAGAATATGAGAAAACTCAGCCAAAAGTTTGTTGAGTATTCTCAAAGGAGGGAACTGATGACGTCATTAGGCCTATATATATGAACCAGAGTTCTTCCATGTTTAAACTCTGTCCTTCCATGTTTAACTCTAATTGGCCTCAAGAGCCAAGGACAGGAATTGGAATGTGTAAATAACCAGTTACCTATTACGACCTTGCTTATAACCAGGTACCAAGCGATAATGATGAGGTTTGCATGTTTCTAGCTGGAGGAGGAGTGGTAAACTAGGGTAAATAGAACCAAATGATTGTTTAGAGGAATGTTACTAACAAGCTAGATTTATAGCCCTAGAATGACTTAACGGCTTAAATGTATAAACATGTCTTCGGTAGAGAAGGGAGGGGGAGTGGGGGAATGGTACAGGGGGAGAGAGGTGGGGGCTTAGTTGTGAAGTATAAGAAGAGAGAAAATATTTTGTTCTGGTGTGCTCTATTTGAGATTTGCCTGTCTCCTTGCACCACTTTGAGATCTCAAATAAACCTTTGATTGTTTCTCCACCCCGGTGTGTTTATTGGCGCGAAGCACGCCGGGCAACGAACCAGCTGTTGCTGTCCTCAGGCCTCTGTGCCTGCAACATGTGCATGTATTTTAAAACGGAAGGTGGGAGTCTCTCTGAATCAGATGACTCCGGGAGTGGGGGTTTTAAGGAAAACACTAACTATCAGAAGAGTCGGGATAAAATCACACAAGAGTTGGCACTACAGAGAATTCTAGTTTCTGTTCATCCAATTTACCCATGCCATTGTGGTTGCTATAATAATGACACAGCTGCCATAAGGAGCTTAAGATAAGAGCACGTAGAGGCTGAATTGTAGAAGGCACTTGGCTGACTATAAATATTTTGTGCACAGAAGAGCACTGTTGTAGGCACTTCAGGAATACTTCAGCTCTGCAGATCCAAGCTGAAAGCCTGGGTTCATATTATATAGCTGCAAATTAATACAGCTAGAAGTCAAATGGATAGATGCACCATAATTAAAATACAGAGGAGCTAGATGCAGTGCAGCAGGTTTTGCTGCACTCTGAGGGATCCAGCCTGCCAGGGTCATTGCTAGCAAGATAGGGACTGCTCTGTTCGAGAATGACAGCTTCCCTGTTTTTCTGTGAAAAGTTTTTTCAAATCCAGATTTGTATTTATCTACTCTTCTTCCAGCTCATCAAGAAAACATGCACAATGAGGAATCTAGTTTTATCTAAGAAGAGGGTATGATTCCTAGCCAACAGTATTAAAATTGCTTTCCCTTCCCTATCTATACTTGTCTGCTTTGGTAATCAAAGTAAGGAGTAGGCCATTGTTTTAACAGTGCTGATGTTACTTAGTTTCAGTTTTAGCCAGAGCATCATGATAAGCAAGCTCATGAAGGGAAGTGTTTATGCTCTTCTAAACCAGTGGTTTTCAACCTATTTACCATTTACCATTGTGGGCCACATATGCAGCTCTCCATGTGTTATGCATCCACACAATATATACACTACCTGTATGGCCCTGAGGATGTCACATGGGCTGCAGCTGTATGTTGATTGGGCTGCAAGCAGCCCACAGGCTGAGGACCACAGCTCTAACCAGAGGATCATACATACTGTGATGTGTGAATATACCCAAGAGTTACATTTGTGGCAATTGCCTAGATAGCAAAGGAATCTATTTATTGGATGATGTTACTACATCATTTGTACTACTGTATGCCAGTACAGGAACTGCTCACTTACATGATATGCATCCGAAGAAGTGGGTTGTAGCCCACGAAAGCTTATGCTGAAATAAATTTGTTAGTCTCTAAGGTGCCACAAGTACTCCTGTTATTTCTGCTCACTTAAAGTCATCCCAGTTAACGTTGTTTCGATGTTAAGTTGCTGATCAATTATAAGTTGCTGATCAATTAGGGAACATGCTCGTTTAAAGTTGTGAAATGCTCCCTTGTCGTTTGGCAGCCACCTGTTTTGCCCACTGCTTGCAGGAAGAGCAGCCCATTGCAGCTAGCTGGTAAGGTGGTTGGAACCAGGGTGGACCAGAAGCCCCCCACTCTCCTAAGTTCCCTGTGCAGCAGATGTCCCTCCCCGCACTGCCATGTGATGCTCCTGCCCTCTGCCTTGGAGCTGCTCCCAGAGACTCCTGCTTGCTGTATGGGGGGAGGGGGGAAGAGGGGAGCTAATGTCAGGGTGTCTCCCCCTCCCCCTGCACCCCACTTACCCCATCTTCCATATTGCAGGGGGGACACACAACAGAGGGAGCTTCTAGGCAGTAGCTGCAGTCTCAGGTCTCAGCAAGCTGATTTAATTAACAAGGCAGTGTACTTAAGCCTGGGATCAGCTACTTAAAGGGGAAATGCACATTTTTTCTCTCAAACACAGGGTGTGTGTCTGTCTGCCCTCCCTCCTTTCCTGCTGCCTTGTAGAGTGTGAGAGTTAACCCTTGAGGGCTCAGTCAATTGCTAGTTTATTTAGCAGTGAGTAAGGCATTCCCTGCGAAACATCCCACCCTCTGACTCCTCCACCTCAACCACTCTTCACAATCATCACCACCCCCTCATTTACATTAATTCTTATGGGGAAATTGGATTCGCTTAACATCATTTCACTTAAAGTCAAATTTTCAGGAACATAACTACAAAATTAAGTGAGGAGTTCCTGTACAATATGCAAGGACGCAGTGATTGAATTCAGATTTTTCTTGCTTTAATTACCCCTTAATAGTGTAACAATTCCTCAATATTATAGTACTTCAGCAAAGCGAAAGTTAATATATGGATTGAAACCTGAAGTGCATTAAATTCTGGTCTATCTGGTAACGTGCTTTCTCCCTGTGGGCTGAAAAAGAGATCCTAGAAGCATTAAGACGCTTATGAAATCTTTCAGCATTAGTGAAATAATTTTGCACTAGCACAGATACATACATTGGTGCAGCGAAACCAGTGGCTAAAACACTAACGCAGACAGGCTTAAAAAGAGGCCTTGGTAAAGAATTTGTGAATTTAATCAACAAAAAGTCATCACTGAAGGATGTGGGATATTACACACAATCCCATAACCACAAATAGTCACTAACCACTTCTTCAGTTCAGTCCAAGGACAGGAAAAAGTAGATGATTAATCTTGCTACCTCAATGTATTTAGCCCATAAAACAGAATTGCTCCAATACTACTAATAGCATTATTTTTAAAAGCACAGTCCCCAATTACTAAAAAAAACCTTCAAAATTAGAGATAGAATATTCATTCATAAATGACAGCACATTTAAAAGAGTGAAAATCTTTTAATAGCAAAATATATAAAGTACATAATAAATAGGTTTTAAGTAGAAATTCTATTTGCATAATTTTAAGATTTAGATTGGACAATAAAAACAATACAGCATTTAAATGTACTGTTAAAAAACAGATTTATAGACTGTTTTATGTATTTATTGCTTTTACTGTTTATTGGTAAGCTGAGCCCATTCAAACAAAATGCACTTTGCAAAGCCAAATGCAAAGTTCTACATCTAGGAACAAGGAATGCAGACAATATCTACAGAATGGGGAACTGTCTCCTGGAAATCAGTGACTATGAAAAGGATTTAAGGGCCACAGTAAAGAAACAACTGAACATAAGCTCCTTGTGTGATGCTGTGGCAAAGGGCCAATATAATCTTTGGATGCATAAACAGGATAGTGAGTAGATTAGAGAGATGATTTTACCTCTGTATACAGCACCAGTGAGACTGGAATACTGCATGTAGTTCTGGTGTGAAAAATTGGAAAAGTTACAGAAAAGAGCCACAAAAATGATTCAAGGACTAGAGAAAATGCTTTACAGTGGACGACTTAAAGAGCTCTTTCTTCTTATCAAAAAGATGAGGTACTTGATTCCAGTATCCAAGTACCTTCATGGGGAGAAAATACCAGGTACTTCCTTATTTTGCCTTTCTCTACTAGATGAATCATGTCTAGAAGCTAAAGCTAGATAAATTCAAATTAGAAATAAGGCATAAATTCCTAACAGTGAGCGCAATTAGCCTTTGGAACAAATTATCAAGGGATGTGGTGAATTCTTCATCTCTTGCTGTCTTCATTTCAAGACTGGATTTTTTTTTGGAAGATACGCTTTAGCCAAACACAAATTATTGGGCTCAATACAAAGGTAACTGCGTGAAATTTAATTACCTGAGTTATACAGGAGATCAGACTAGATGGTCTAATGTTCCCTTCTGGCATAAAACTCTATGAATCTCTTCACATTACAGTGTTCTTATAAGTACATTCTTCACTGCATATAGAAAATAACTTAAGATTCTGGATGTTGTTTCAGAGTAGCAGCCGTGTTAGTCTGTATCCGCAAAAATAACAGGAGTACTTGTGGCACCTTAGAGACTAACAAATTTATTAGAGCATAAGCTTTCGTGGGCTACAACCCACTTCCGAAGAAGTGGGTTGTAGCCCACGAAAGCTTATGCTCTAATAAATTTGTTAGTCTCTAAGGTGCCACAAGTACTCCTGTTATTTTTGTGGATGTTGTTTGGTTCTGTTTATCAGGGCAGATAACAAAATGACAATATACTTCAAAACCTTCAACAACAACAAATATCACTCCATCCAGTTACTGTGAGGTTCCCCTTACAGTTCGCATTTCCTAAGACATAACAGCGTTCAAAGTTTATTATATAGTTTAATGTACACTTATGTTCTTTCCTCAACTGAACATGAAAAGGGTACCCATGTCTTACAACTCAGGACACATTCTCAGTGAACACAGCTACTTGAATCCTTGTCATGTTTAACGAATGACAAGTAGAGTCTTGTAAGATACATTTCTGAGACTCAGCTATTCTAGATGACATGAGTTGCAGTGAAGATATCTGAACTCATTTCTCTACTTGTTTTACCAGTAGTTTTTATGTTGATATTTTTAAGTTTTCTTAAACCAACAATAAAAAAAATTGGCACCATGCACTAAAGCATGGTTGCATATAGAAACGTATCTATAGAGTTTACAGATTCTTTTGTTTTTGTTTTTTTTGTTGATAATAGTATACTCATTAGTCTTTGGCCTCTAGCAGAGTTATAATATCCTTACTTATTAAATGGTTTACTATGTTTTCATGAGACCTTCTAAGTCCTATATTCCATAGGCTATCTAATAATTTAATAATGGAAGCCTCATTTCCAAATTTGTTTCTCCAAATGATTAGCATCTGATAATACCCCTCTTCAATATTTTTTGGATGTTCAAACGTTGTTTTATCAATTTCATTATCTGTTAGATGAGTTCTCATAAACGTGTTCCAGTTGCGTGGTGGCACTTCTTTTATAAAATAATAAAAACTTTCAATTAATGCTGGAAGAAAAAAAAAAGCATCACTGAATATTTTAAAATGACCATTTCTCTAGATGCCTATGTACACTTGTATAGGTTCTCAAATAAATCCGGTTCATGTGCCATTTTACTGCCTTTCCCCTTTGTAGTTTAACATTCCCTGGCACACAATTTGATTTAAGGGCTTAAACAAACTCTTAACAAGAGAGTATTTCAGCAATATACCCCATTTAGTCCGACACTGCATTGCTGGCCTATACAGTATCTGTTCAACCAGCTACTGATAAATTGGGACTACAAATAGAGAAGTATGTTTTACTTTGTATGGTAGCTATCTGTAGAAGATAAAATGCACCATTACATAGACTTCAGGAAACACATAAACCTGAAATTTTCTTATGCCATAATAAAATCATAACTAATTTGTTCTAAATGGAATAATTTTATTCCTTTAACACACAACTTAGGTCTTGTCTACATAACGTTGCTGCACAGTGCCATGGGGTATGAATTCCTCTGCGCACCACCGTATTGCATGCTAACTGGCCCATGTAGTTCCTGCTGGCACGCACTAAAAGTTCCTTAGTGTGGGTCAAATTGCACTATGTTAATGTGCATTAGGGACTTTTAGTGTGTGCCAGGTGGGTCTACGTGGGCCAGTTAGTGTGAAACAGCTGCACTTTAGAACTCACCCCTCTGGTACACATTGCTGCACCGTGTAAACAGGCCCCAAGTGTAGGATAGGAGCAGAGAGTATGATTTTAAAATCAAGTTGTACCCATATATTTTATGGAATCTGATTAGCACAACCTGAACTGTTTTAGGTTAAAAACAAAAACCTGTGTATACTATTGAAAGTCAATACAAAAAAAAAAGATTCAGTTTCAACAAAAGTGGTGAAGCCTGTTCTAAGTAAATACCCAAGGAACAAGTAACCAGTTGGTTTCCTATTCAAAACAATCTTTTAAAAAAGGACAAAGATGTCAATATGCATACTTCAAAGTGGTCTCTTAAGATGGGAGGTAGTCTATTGAAGATGCCTTTTGTACAGATTTCACTGTAGTTTTAAGGTCCTTGTTCACATTTGATGGCTTTCTGACCACTCTTAGCAATTAAGTTTACCCACCCATCTACACAGCTATCAGTGTGATATAGTCTGCCAAGGTAAGTCTGATATCACCAGTACCCTCAATCAGAACATGGTTTACTTCCTTCAGTGACACACAATATACCAGTTCACTGGTATATTTACTGGTATCTGATACACCCTGGCATTTTATTTGTTTGAATGGTAAAGCTGCTGTACAAAAAACCCCCTCTGTTCTGTCCTTACATGACATGCTACAGATTACACTGCTGGTACATAAAATGGACCTTTTACTAGAGCATGGTTAGCTCTAAAAAGCTACTGTTCCTAAAGTTATGGACACACACTTTGAATAGTGATCTTTAACAACATGAATATATGACGGGGGTTGCCTGTGATAGCAGGGAACTGGACTCTGTGACCCATAATGTAACTTCTAGTCCTATGTCCCATGTCCCTATGAATATATTATGAAAAAGCGATGTCCTTATCTCGAAATAATTACCGTATATACTCGATCATAAGCCAGTTCGTTTATAAGCCGACCCCCCCCAAGATGGAGAAGTAAAAATTGAAAATTTCATAAGCCGACCATATAATTCAGGGGTCAGCAAACTTTGGCTCCCGGGCCATCAGGATAAGCTCCTGCTGGTCTGAGATGGTTTGTTTACCTCGAGCGTCCACAGGCACAGAGGTAAACCTAAGTAAACAAAGTGTCCCGGCGCACCAGCTGCTTACCTAGACGAGCCAGGACAGCAACTGGTGGGGAAATTTTTTTGAGGGGAGAAGCTGGGAGTCAGGGGAGTAACCCCTGTGACCACCCCTCACATGACCCCACCCCTAGCCCGGGACCCCCACACTCTCCCCATCCCATCCCTTCCCACCTTATCTGGGGAGGGCCGGGGAGGATGTCTCTGACCTGGCTGGAGCTGCTCCAGCAGGCTGGGCAGTGCAGCCGCAGCCTGCTCTGGCGGGCCAGACTGGGCGGTGCAGCCACATGTTCCAGTGGGCTGGGCGGCGTGGCCGCAGCGTGCTCCGGCACCCGGGCAGCGCGGCCACAGCCTGCTCTGGGGAGTGGGGCCAAGCAGCACAGCTGCAGCCTGCCAGCCCCAGAGCTGCAGCTGCTTTGGAGGCTGGGGGGAGAGCAGCGTGGCCAGAAGTGGAGAGACTCTGGCCCAGCCTCTTCCCTTCTGTCTCTGCTGGCTGTGCTGCCTCTCCTTGCTCCCTCTGTTGGGGGGAGAGGCTGTGTCCCAGCTCACCCTCTCTATACCTGCTCATAAGCCGACCTCCATCTCTGGTGCTTCCCTTTTTTACTAAAAAAAAAAATCGGCTTATGAATGAGTATATACGGTAATTGCTATGAAATACGTGTGGGGGGGGAGCGGGGGGTGTTTTGTTTTTAAAGCAATTTCTTAGAAGTAGAAAAATTAAAATGCAGCAAACAATCTGCAGTTTAGAAGTGCTAATACAGTAAGCAGGACAAAATGTTTGTAAACATTTAAGCAAATTAATATCTATTATTCTCTCATTCAGATGTCCCATAATTACATACAATGAACTCAAGACAGAAAGTCACATTTTGCCCAGTACTCTGCTGACTATTACCAATTTTAGATCCCTAATAAGGTGGGCTACTTGAACTACTCACCTTCTTGAGAAAGCTCTTTAACTATTATATGAGGCCTGGCTTCAGAATCCCTGACCTGCAATATAAGCATCTATGTTTATTCAAACAAAACAAAATATTCTTTGCTCATTTACAATCGCTATCCTTGATGTGGTGATTTGATTTCACAGTATCTATAAAGGTAGGTATGAGAATTCAAAAGTTTCACAGAATAAACTCAAGTTCAAAAACCTGAATAAAATGTAAACAAAACTGCCCAGCCAGAAAATCCAGCTCTGCCACTAGCTAATAAGGGATGCAGCAGTATATCGGTCATAGTACACCTCTACCTCGATATAACGCTGTCTTTGGGAGCCAAAAATCTTACCGCATTACAGGTGAAACCACGTTATATCGAACTTGTTTTGATCCACCGGAGTGCGCAGCCCTGCCCCCCCCAGAGCACTGCTTTACCGCGTTATATCCGAATTCGTGTTGTATCGGGTCGCATTATATCGAGGTAGAGGTGTATTTAAAAAAAAAAAAAAAACTATCTTCCTTGTTGGTACTGAGCAGTGGAAAGAAGAGTATAGCAGTCACTTAATTAAACAATGTTTCCATGTTGACTGGATGAGTTATGGAAATTTCTGATACCACTTCAACAAACATACAAATTTTCCCATACCTCCCTTTTAAAAATAAAGATAAGCATCTTTCATATCCTTCTGGGTGGTGGTGGGGTCTATTTTATTACCAATTGATTCTGCAAGCTAGGAAGCTCTAGATGTTAAAAGAAGCAGCTATTACATTGCTTCCATGAGATTACACAACAGATTTCATGACACACTGAGCATTTCCCACTTACCATCTGGGATACGGACATCCCACCATTTGACTGTCCAGGGTGAAAGACAAAATTGGGCTTGTCTGGAGGCTTTACTGGTGCTGAATATCCTGCAGGCCTGTGGTAAGACTCTTCCCATGAGTTGTTTTCACTATTTAGTAGTAGGCCACTTCTCTCAGAAAAGGCAACACTGGTATCCTCAGGCAACTCATTTCTTAGTGCAGAATCAGGACTATAAACTGCTAAAACCGGTGGACTCTGAACAGAGTTTTGGATCTCTAAAATGGATGCATTAGCGTTAGCATTCTCCATTTTTGGTGCAAAGAAAATTTCAGTGCTATCCTCAGACTCCTGTAAGGAATAAGAGTGACCTATTAAAGAGTGCTAATTAAGAGTGCTCTATTAAAGCATACATAACTTTGTAGGCAAGCTCTCAAGAACCTTGCAGTGGAAGAACATTTCATACTTAGTGTCTCATTGTGAGCAAGATATCCCATATAAAAATGTAGAAGCTAAAGTGTTAACAAGTGACAAACAGGAGCAGCTTTAATCACTAGACCTTTACAGAACAGCAAAGAAGTTACATGTGAGCTTCTGTAGTTAGGCAAGGGGAGAGCCACATCTATTGAAAATAGGATTTTGGTGTTTTTGTTTTTTGGTTTTTTTTAAGAAAAAGGCTACAATAACTCCCTTAGCACTAAACTGCACTCTCCATCCATATAACCGACCCCATGCCAAGTAGGCTGAGGGGCAGGGAGGTGAGCTAGCCACATTTCGTATTAACTCTGAAGTTTAACTGCATTTAAAAATGTAAACATTAACTATTTCACTGCTGATCATTTTAACAGAGAGATCTGCTCTGGGCCTGTGAGAACCTGAGCAGAATACTTCCCCAGCTCTTACCACTACCCCAGTTTAAACCGATTGTACTCTCTCTGCATCTTTATTGTAACCTATTGCTTTCCTAAGCAAGTTCAGAACAAAAACAATGACAAAACACAGGTGGGTGCTCAGATAGTTGAGCCACATACTATGGGCCTCAAGTTTCACACACAGTTTGAAGTGACCGACTTCCCTAAGGCATCTTGCAGAATTGAGTTTTGGTTTTTTTTGTTTTTTAAACTTGTCCTAGGAACAGCAGTTAATAAACAAATGTCTTTGAACGGTCTCTCTACTTACTATTATTAAAGTAAAATCTGTATAAAAAAGGTCACTGAGACAGTCTTATCCGTGCCTTCCAATTATATCTAGTATTACACTAACCCAAATACAAAAATTGGAGCTCCTTACATACCTAAGAGAGAAACTGAAGATTTTGCCAAAATTCCCTACAAATTACTATTTTCCTTAAGCAGGTTGTCTTTAAGTAACATGTGCAGTTCTTGGCATCTCAATATCACAGTGATATTTACAATTGCAGTGTTCCAAGGAGAGCAGCAAAAATGATGGAGCTATTATTTATTTGTATTGTGACAGTGTCTCCAAACACCAAGCATGGATCAGGACCCCATACAGGGATTGATTTATGAACAGAGATTAGGGTAAAAATCTTGGTCACTTTATGAGTTCTATCAACCTCAAATGGAACTACTCATGTAAGAACACAAGTTATTTTTAAAGTGAGAGAAAGAAGCTAAGCACTGACTAATGGTTGGGTACTGAGGGAAGGATATAACTACATTGATATACATTTGAAGAGTGTAAACGCTAATATGTAAGCGGAACTATTTAGGACATTACAAGGTGATATAACTAGATATAATGGTATGTAGTTAATGAAATGAATGAAAAAGTTAGGTTACCAGGAAAAGCTTCCTGACAGAGACGTATTAGGGCTCTGAAATATTCTTCCAAGAGAAGTACTGGAAGCGCCATCATATCAGGCATTTGAAATTAAACAAGACACTAAAGAATACATTATATTGTAGAGTACAATCCAACATTAACAGGAGGTGAACTAGATGACCTAAAAGTTTTGTTTTTTTGTATGAAGTGAAGAAAAGTGTCCCAATATACAACAGCAATCAGGGCAGAGAAAGTGACTAAGGTGTGTATCATCTATAGTTAAACAGATAGTTTCAATTTAATTAAAAAATTTTTATGCAATTAACATACAGGTAAAAGAAAAAATGGCATGTGTCCAAAGGAAACTTACCACATCTTTTTCTGTATCTTTGTTTTCTGAAACACATGAAGAATATAAATTAAACTCTCTCTAAGAAGTTATATTGTTTAAATATAGCTGAATTAGTACATTGGTTACACTGCATAACTCTCTGACACAGATTCTCAATCTCAACCAGAAGTTTAAATGTAGGTAACCTGTAGAGCAGGCTGACAAGTTCAAGGAACTGAAGGACTCCCTTCTGGCCAAATCTACTGGAGCACAAATAGATGAGGCATATGATGAGGACTCCCTTCTGGCCAAATCTACTGGAGCACAAATGGATGAGGCATACTGTACATACTAGATAGATATTAACCAAGAGTTCCATTTGGGGTCTAGTTCCACTTAATCTATTCAGAGTCTATGATCTTTAACATTTTTTAGGCCTCAGTTCCAAAAGCTAGTCAGAGACCTGGTTTACACCTAAAACTTAGGTCAACCTAGCTATATCACTCAGGGCTGTGAAAAATGTCATGCCCTGTGCAACATAATTAGGTCATCCAAAACTCCTGCTGTAGATGCAGCTAGGATAGAAGCAGGCCCGCTGACAGCAATTCTGGGTCCCAGGGCAGAACAGTCAATGGGCCCCCAAGCACACACAAGCCGCGCCTGCGCGGACGCGGTCCGCCTGACATTTGGGCGGTGCTGCACCTGTGCTGGCTGGTGCCCAGTGAGCTGCCAGCTGCGCTGGCTGGGCGCGCTCTTCCGGCACGGCCAGGGCTTACATATGCCTGCCCGGTAGGGTTGCCAACTATCTAATTGCACAAACCCAAAGACCCTTGCCCTGTCTCTCTCCTGAGACCACACCCGTCCTGCCCCTTCTCCAAGGCCTCGCCCCCTGCTCACTCCAGCCCCCCTCCCCCCTCCGTCGCTTGATCTCCGCCATCCTCACTCACTTTCACCAGGCTGGGGCAGGGAGTTGGGGTGTGGGAGGGGGTGCAGGGTCGAGCTCTGGGAGGGAGTTGGGATGCAGGCTCTAGGCTGGGGGTTGGAGTGCAGGAGGGGCTGTGGGGTGCAAGCTCTCGGAGGGAGTTTGGCTGCGGGCTCGGCTGGGGCAGGGGGTTGGGGTGCAGGAGAGGGTGTGGGGTCGGGATCTGGGAGGGAGTTTGGGTGCTGTAGGGGGTGTGGGCTTGGGAGGGAGTTTGGGTGTGGGTGCAGGCTCTAGGTGGAGCAGGGGGTTGGGGTGCAGGCTCTAGGTGGGGCAGGGGTGCAGCACTTACCTCAGGCGGCTCCCAAAAGCGATTGGCACACCCCTCTGGCAGCGGCTCCTAGGCGGGGGGCCCAGTGGGTCTCCACGCGCTGCTGCCCACAGGCACCGCTCCCGAAGCTCCCATTGGCCACAGTTCCCGACCAATGGGAGCTGCAGAGTCAGCTCTCGGGATGGGGGCAGCGCATGGAGACCCCCTCCCCAGGGGCCGCAGGGATATGCCAGCCATTTCTGGGAGCAGTGCAGAGGCTTGGAGCGAGGGCGGGCAGAAGCCATAAGGACAACCTCAGTTCTTACTTCGTTTAGCTTTGGAAACTTGAGTCTCTGTGTATCTCAGGTTATCCATGGAAAGGAATTTTAATTACCTTTATTTGTTTTATTATACGATATCCTTTTCTTAAATAAAAGAAGGCACCCAGCCACAAAAACAATGAACACGATGACCCCAGCAATCCAACCTGCAGTAGTCGCAGTCCCTGCAAAAAAAGCAAGCAAGCTTGAAATACTAAAGCCACCCATAAGAGAGTTATTTTTGCAGTGTAAGAATGTTGATGCTGCAGATAACAATAGAGACTAATGCCTGTGAAATTCAGCAGTTTGTTACAGTGACACCTCTAGTCTCTGCCCCAAGAAAACCACCATCTCTCAGATATTAATACACCATTAGAGTATCTAGGTGCTGGTGTGTATCAGTGCAAATTAAAAGCTAGAAGAAGGGAATCTACAGGGGAAAAGAAATTCAATGCATTTGATCTCTTTTCAGATTTATGCCAAAAAACAGATATTTTTCAGGTTTTAATATTTAACTGAGTATTTGAAAGGCATACTACCTATAGCTTTCAACTGTGTTAATGTGACACCTTGGAAAGGCGTGTCCACTATGTAATCCTTTCTACCAAGACAAGTCCCCTGTACTAGTTTAAATATCACCACAAATATTGGTTGGTTACACAACCCACACTTGGAGAGTCTTCGTCTCCATCTAGCAGCTGCCAGTGTGAATTACGTAGGCTCGTCAAACACTTAAAAGTAGGATTTCAAAGCCTCACTTTATAATCTGCTTTTGAATTACCTACGAAGAGTCAGAAAGTCATCAGACCTCCCTAAGCATAGTTTATACTGTACCTATGGGAGGATGGCCACACTCCAGGTCAACTGTAGCATTGCATTTTTGTACAATTTCTTTCCCTTCTGGGCACCTAAAATTGATAACAATATAATTAAGTTACAAAATCAAATCTGTACTCGTGCTCACTCCTACTCTCACAGGAATCACTTATATACATGGACAGAATGTGCAAATTAAAAAAAAAAAAAAAGTAGTCTGTTCTCACCAGTCACTAAGAAAGAGTACTTGAAAAACAGATGAAGAATAAAGGATGCTAGAAGATTCTGTGTTTTTGCTGTGCTGCCACATAAGTCCATGGGGAGAGATTAATGTACACAAATATTTATTCAAAGGGAAATAATACTGAGAGGAAGTGTTAACTAGTCACGCACATAATTAGTCTCCTTCAATAGTTGGCCCCATGTTATAAGATTCTGGGTAGCTCTACTGACATTAGCTGTCCTAACTGGTAGCCCTCCAAAGCCTATTCAAATGTGGCAGGTGAAGGAATCAGGAAACATGTTGGGAACATTTGTGTCCAGGCAGAAGCATCAAAACAGGACAGCAATACTTATATACATACAGTTCTAGGCACTGATCCCACAAACACTCAGGCATGCGTTTAACTTCAAACACATGAGCAGCCCCATTGACTTCAATGGGATTATTCACGTGTCGAAAGGTAAACATGTGGGTAAGCATTTAGAGGAGCTAGGGTCTACTTTTTACTGTACTATATGGAAGACAACTGCCTAAATCAGTTATTGTACATACTTTGACTTGCATCTGTAACACATCTCACAGCCTAGAGTAGGACAGAAATAGCCTGGCTTGCACTGACATTCAGTATTGCTCGTCGAAGTGCAGGTGCTCACAGTTACTTGATCTGAGAAAAATAAGAATCATACAAGTTACATATGTAATCAAACTGAATTTGTGATCTCTTTTCTACCAAGCATAAGTTATTTAAAAAAAAAAGTGTAAGTGTTCTTAAATCTATGAAAATAAGCAAGGGGACTGAGGCAACAGATTTTTCTGCGGAACAAAGAATATGAAAGCTTTTGCCCACAGCAACCCAAATGTATTTACAGATCAGCCCAAGCTTTGTACTATACCTTCTTTGCACAGTTTACATCGTATGCATTCGTCTAGGCCATTTGCATGAGCAGTATAATCCTCTCCATCTGTGCAAGGGTAACAAATTCCTTCAGTATGTGGAACCTTGCAGTGTTCACTAACATAAGTGCCTGTATAAAGGGAGAAGCAGAAATTCAACACTATAGCTATATATCTCAAGTAGTATTAGGATACAGTTAACTGGATTCAAGCGTACTGCAACATGACTCCTTTCAGCCACTCCTTGCAAGGAGTGGAGCTGAATGAGATTAAGTATACGCAACAAAACCAGGAAGAACACTTAGACGTCAGTGGCCAGATAACATTAGAAAAACAAGTAAATAACTAGTAATAAGAAGCCAATAGGCTTGGGGTTTTTCCTCCTCTATAGATAGAGGGGAAAATGTTTTACAAAAGTTTCCATCAATAATATTTCCCTGTGTTGTCATTTTTCTGATACGCTCTACTTATAAAGATGCCTGTATTTTATTTTTAAATGGAAGGTTTTAGCAATAAAATAATTGTTTCAATGTTTTTCTTAGTTCTATTTGGAAACGTATTCACGTCCCTATTTGTTAATAAGCAGTTTGTCATAGTTCAGCACAACTAACAGTTTGTGCTCAGAACAGGCTAGAAATAGATTAGTGAAAGTGCCTCAGGTGAGACTGATGTGGTAGATAGTGTGTAGGGGAGCTCATACAGCTCTGGCTAACGTTGTCTCTCTCTGAAACCAGTGTCATTAGCTCCTCACTTTGAGTGAAATCCACCCCACATGAGACCTACACTGCACTTAAATCTTACTTGTGGCTCTGCTCTTGCAGTTCATACCATGTGGGTGAACTGTTGAGCCTGTGGAGAGCACTCAGATAGGCCGCTATGCCCATCTGCTATCAACTGCACAATCATGGCCTAAGTCTTTAAAACAGGGCTCAAGTCACATTCAAATAATGTATATGCCTTGTTCAAGGTCTCTGTGCAAGGGTGAATTTGACACTTGAGTACTAAATTCACTCACAAGATTTAGAAATCCACAGGGAAACCCTCATGAGATTATAACAAACTGAGGATAGACTGCAACTTGCCACAAAGCCAAGTGAAAATGGCCCTATAAAGAATGAATTAATTTTACACCCATCTCCAAGATGGACATGCATATAGTTTACAAAATAAAGAAAGTTTTGCATGTAGATTTAAAATACCTACAATTTCTGCTGAGTGGTGGTATTGAGTGTTTATATCTGACAAGCATTATTACAATTAGGTGATGCTGGGGGAATAAAATGTGTGGTCAGAGCATTGGCTCAGTTTTCAAGAGTTCAGACAAAGCTGCAGCGTGAATTTGATTTAAATCAAAATTGGTTTAAATCACTAGTCAGGAAGACTATTTAATCATGGTTTTCTTCATAGAAGTGCATTCTTGTTGATTGTTATAACCTTAATACATATTCTTCACAACTCAGAGATAGATGTAGGTTTCATTTTTAGAAGGTACATACTATACACTTTAAAACAGTGATTTATTTTGAAAACTTTTCAGATTAGTTTTACAACTATATCAGAAAAGAAATGATTGTTTGGTTATTTCATTTACCAAAGGTAATTGAAGCAGATATTTATGAAGTCATTGGGAGTGAACTACCTCCAATTCAACAGGTTAATCATTAATATTTGGAGGATTTTCTTGCCATGTTGTATTAGGAGGAGAACATCACCAGACAGACATTTAAATTGTTTTATTTAACTAAAACAACAACATTAAGTATTCTGGATTTTTTTCTTCAACAGCAAACACCTAATATTTTAACAAAACAAGCATATGTCCCTCGCTTCTCACATTTATCTCCAGGACTTTTCCTTTTCCAGATCTATTCCGCCCCCAACAAGCTTTTATTCATTGAACTTTTTGAAACTTTGCACTTTTAGAGAGAGGTAAGGGATTGACTCTGTGTACACAAATTTGCAGAGGGATAATAGAGTTGAGGTCTGTTAGTTCTCACCTCTAGATATTATTTATTTATTTAATTTTTTTTTTATTTTTTTTTGCTGTTAACAAGCATGTTACTTCTGACACAAATCCACAGTTTGAGAACTGCAAAACTAAGCATCTCTGATGGGATCTTCTAGACTAGGCACAGAGTCCCATTGGGTAGATAGAAAGATTAACCTAAATAATCTATACAGAAGTCTGTGGAACCCCATAAGATTGGGTCCCTAATCCATGAACTATTGGAACTCATTTACAAAACTTTTCTTAAACATTACATGAATATTATATTGTCTCATACTATAGAATTAGAATTTATAATCCTTATTCCATGATGAGATATCTTTGAGCTATAATGTATCTTATTAAAACTATCTTTAGATAAAATGCTTTTTGAGGAAAAAAAACTATCAAAAAATCAGATTTAAATACAAAAAACCCTGATTTTTTTTTAAAAAAAACCATTGGTTTTTATCCACCCTGCAAAGCTATAACAGCTTCCTTCAGTATTGACTTAGACTCTGCCTTTTATAGCATGCCCACGTTTCCTGACCAACTGCCAAGGTCACCCAGGCACACCCTATTTTGTGAAAAATTGGACACCATTCTAAAGTGAGTTGCATCGCTGAATAGGAGGAGGAACAGCATAAAATGGCCCTCACTGGCTTTTGCAAACATGTATTGTTCTCTCATTGCTTTTATCTTACAGCATAAAAACCAACCAGTACACACATCATCTCTGAAAAATGCTTTGTTAGCCAAGTGAACTACAGATCGCTAAGTGCTTACCAGCAGGACAGTATTTACAGCAGTAGCCTTGATGCAGATATTCTCCATCACCACAGTTGTGGCTGCTTGGCTCAGCTCTACTCTCAGATATTGCTGATGATTCAACCTATGGAAAATACACGGCAATGTGTCGAATGAACAACCCCCCCCCATGACATTGTACATTCTCAGTGAGAGGCCTATGGACATATTGAGTTATTCTAAAGACTTCAACAAGAAATAGAGGAAACACAAATTCCCTCTTGCTAAGTTTTCAAGTCACAAGTACCTGCAATGGTTCAGTAAGGGTAAAACAGCATGATGGGGGCATGAGCAATGTAAAGCAAGCAACAGAATACATTAAAAAAACCACCACCAAAAACCACCACACTGTAATCTCAAGGTGGGCTTTGTTTTTGCAAGAATGCCTAAAGGTGACCTGCAAAAGATCATTTTTTTTAAGATTAGGCCTGTGCCCTTTACGGCGTATAAAGGAAGCCTGAAAGGAGTTTTGGGGTTTTAAGATTTCCTCCCCTCCCGCAACTCTGGAAGAGTCGGGAATATCAAGTTTGGTCTTTCTTGATTTTGCAGGATCACTGGGCAGGCCTGAGAGCATGTCTATTGTGTGCTCTATTACCTCAGCAGAAGGAGCAACAGCATTAACTCAAGTTAAATAAATGTTAAACAAACAAAAGCAAAATGAAAGTGTTTGATCGTGTGACTAGAACTCCACATCTCTTTGACTATTAGTTCACATTACCATTGCTTTAGTTTCCCAGTCTTCCAGCCTACCGAGGACCTCAATTTCCAGCATGAAAAAACAAGGCAGAGAATTACAAGAGAAAAAACGCATATCACAACTTTCAGGCCACCTTCACACAACATAGAGAAGCAAAAAGGGGCAACCCCCCAATTTCCCCCTTTTTACAGGTGACCTACAACACTTCTCCCTGCCTTTTTGTACTAAATATACAGTACACCCACATCTCAGGCCCATAACACATACTCAGAAACTGGATCCCTAGCAAAAGAAAATTAAATTTGTTACTAAATAAAATAAATAGTAAATACACACTTCAGTAGTACCTTTCTCCTGAGGATCTACATGTTGACTTTAAAAAACACATTAATTAAAAAGCCTTTCAACATCCTAAGCAAGGAGACAAATATGAATCCCTACTTTACAGTTAGGTAAACCGAGGCACAGAGCTGTTTAGCAATTTGTCAATGACTCATGATTTTGATTTTCAAGAGGAAGGATGGCTCAGGAGTTAGTGCTCTAGCCCAAGATTCAGGACACGGGGTTTAATTCCCAGCTCCAACACAGCCTTCCTATAGCACACTGGACTCAGTCGGTGTCTTGGGGCTGGTCTACGCTTCAGTGTAGACACTTCCTACAGGAAGGGTAGTTAATCCACCTCCTCAGGAGACAGTAGCTAGTTTGATAGAAAAATTGTGTCTCCCTGTCACCCTGTGCTCCTCCATCTGTATGCATGTATTTGTCTCGTTACATATTTAGATTGTAAGCTCTTTGGGGCACAGACCTGCCTTTTGTTATGTGTATGCTATACAGAGCAGAGCAAAAGGAGTTCCTGATCCCTACTTGGAGCCTCTACAGCAGTGGTTCTCAAACTTTTGTACTGGTGACCCCTTTCACATATAAGGGGGGTCGCACTGAGATGCTTGCTAAATTAAAAACACTTTTTTATATATTTAACACCATTATAAATGCTGGAGGCAAAGCGGGGTTTGGGGTGGAGGCTGACAGCTCGCGACCCCCCATGTCATAACCTTGAGACCCCCTGAGGGGTCCCGACCCCCAGTTTGAGAACCCCTGCTCTACAGCAAATACAAGCAGCATAGCAAGGCCAAGCTAAATCGTAGTAGGAACTGTAAAAACACAGAATTTAGAGAGTTTACATTTAAAACAAAAATCAGGGACCATCCATCCCTGACCCCTTCCATGGATAGATGCTTTATCAAACCCCCTCTTTCTCTGAAAGAGCTTTCCTTTCTGAAACATACAGGATCAAGAGAACTTAGAAGTTCTTCTTTTATCACTGCAACAGCTACAGAGCTAATAATAGGCGCCCCCTGACACACAGGAAAGGGACAGTTTGGCATTCCAAAGTGCAGCACAGTGGAGCCAGGGGCAGGTTGAGACTAAATTTAGGGGGTTGCTGGTCTGAGCCCACATTGCTTCTGTGACTCAGATGTGTCTGACTTGTGAAAAGGGAAAGGTGTGACTCTGGTCAGTTCCTGGAGCTGGGAGGACATGCATCGTCCTGGCAGGCTAGCACTCATCACTGATGTTTTCTGCAGCTGGGAATTGATGGGGGAATGGTCTGAACACTTGTGATTAAGGGTCAGGCCAGGATTAGAAGAAGCCAATTTCTTGTTTGATCTCCTCTGATTAGCAATCAAGCCAGCTCCAGACACACCTTTGCTGTGATACAGAGAAGAAACTAAAACTTTGATCTTCTCTCCTGGTCCCCTATAAAACCAAGCCCACGTGCCACATGACTAAGGTTGCCAACTAACACTCCAGGATAGTCCTGGAATCTCCAGAAATTAATGACTCATCTTTAATTACAGATTATGTCATGTGATGAAACCTCGGGTATTAGGTCCAACCAAAATTGGCAACCCTCCACATGGCTCGGCTCAGCTCAGCTCCGCATTTCAGGGAGTTAGTTTCTATTATTCAATAGATTTAAAACGTTTTTCTTAAAGCAAGAGAGACCATCCCCGCCCCAAACACAGGAAAGCCTGCACCGGCAGCTGGGAAACACTTGGCCGCATGGGATTCCGCCTTCCCCCCCCCCAACCAAAACCCCTTTTCCGCCCCCCAAGCAGTGTCCCACACCCGGCGCCCAGAGCCCGCGGGCAGGCGGAGGGAACGATCCCTGGAGCTCAGCCAGCCCGTCAATGGGCCGAGGCAGGAGGCTGGGCGTTCCCCGGCTGCTGCTTGCGGGGGCGCGGGCAGTCCCCCTGCAGAGCTCTGGTGCCCGGCGATCAGCACGGCCCGCTGCCCTCCCCAAAGGGACAGGAGAGCCGCCCCCCACGCTGCTCCGCACTCACCCCCAGCAGCAGCAGCAGGAAGAAGCGCCCGGCTCCCATGGCGCGTCCCGGGGAGCTGCCTGCCGGGCCTGGAATCACGGGAACCAGTAGCGGCCGCCCGGCTCTAGGGATGGGTCATGTCCTGGGCGGAGCCGGCGCCTCTCCCGCTGCTGCCCCTGATGTAATTAGTTCCCCTAGAACCGCCCCGCCACCCGGGTGCTGAGCCAGGGGGTCCGGCTGGGTGCAGCCCGTCCCACTCCCCTTCCCTTGCCTCTAGCCCCAGGGACCCCGCCTCCACCCCTGCTTTTCTCTGAATAAGTTAAGTAACGCAGTTTTGAGTGATTTTCTTTGTGGCCAACCCCTCCTTTGTAACTGCATCAAGCAGGCAAAATTAAGGATCCCCTCTCACCCCTCCCTGGCTGCCTTAATTTATAGACAGCCCCTCTCCCTCCACCCCCTCATTCCTAGCCCCCGAGCAGAGGGTCTTAAGTTAAAATTGCCTTCACCTTTTTCCATTATAGATATCCTAGCTAATATAATAAATTCCTGGGGTAAAAATGGCATCCATGGCTACTGCTAGCCCAAGAACACAGGGTGCAAGGAGCATTTTTTCTAACATCAGAAATCCTTCTTTGTTCAACAGACCAATGAGCCATCCTAGCTGCTGAGAAAACAGCCTAAATGAGCAGGGTGTTATATACTGAATTATACACTGCCTTTAATGCAGCCCATGGGCTTGTCTCACTGCTTGTAACTATTGATAAGCCCACAACCCTAATCAGAATAGGGGCATCATCATGCTACATGTTGAATGCGTGTGTAGACAGATGCAGTCCCGGACTCAAAACGATGATAGTGTAAAAAGCATGCTGCAGTTGAGTTAACTGGGCCACCAATGCCATGTCCACACTTAAGGAAAAGAAAGAAAAAGTGTTAAAAGAAGATTGTTTATCTGTAAAATCCTAGTGTAGATAGGACACATTTTAGTTGCACTTCAGGGTAGCTGGTTGAAATGAACACGGCTACTTTTCCCTAGTGTAGATGTGTCCAGAAATTAAGTCACAACATTGTTGTTGAGACCTTTTCACTATGGGGAAAAAATGCCCCAAATCCAGATTTTGTGGAACTAAAGCCCAGGGTTACAGCTGCTTATAGCTGCAATGAATTTGACCCCTGACCTTTAAGGTTGGAGCATATTCACTTTAAAAAAAAAATTCATCAGTGGTCACCTAGGACAGGGGCTAGGGTGTCCCCACTCTGGGGTACTCTCTCTGCACTGGACACTTCCCTGACCCACTGATCATTACATACAGTTTAAATCAAATACAATTTATCTAATCAGCATTAATTTAAAAAGCAATAAGGAAAAATGGGAAAAGTTAAAGGAAAATATCACCCCGCTCTGTGGCAGGGAACATTACAAACAGTGTCTCTGGAATGTCAGGGCAGTTCAGTCTGTTCCTTGTAGGTCCCAGGCCTCCTTCTCAGGCCCTAGCTGTGCTGCAGGGATGCTGTGGGTTGGACACTTGCTCTGGCGGTGGCCACACGCTCTCAGGCTCTAGGTGACAGGACCCTTCTTTCCAGCGTTGCCCCCGCCCCATCAGGGTTACGATCCCCCTCCAAGTGTGGCCTGCAGGGCCGCTTGGCTGGGGCATCTCCCTGCGCTGGGCCCACTGCTCTCCCCAGCTGCTCACCACACCTGGCTCCAGACTGCTCCAGCCCCAGCTCCAGCACTCTGTCTCAGCTTCAGCTCCACTCTGCCTCAGCACGGCTGCTGCTGATGCTCCGCTTCCAGCTCCCTGGGCTGCTTCTCTGGCCCCAGTTGCTACAGCTCTCCTCCCAAGACAGGTTTGCTCTGCGGGCTGCTTCTGTGACACTGCTTCCAGCAGTGACCTGCTTCTCTGGCCCCTCCGGATCTGGCACAGCTCTGCTCCCTAGCTCAGCTTGGGTCCCTGCTTTCTCCTTAGCTTGGCCCCACTCTGTCTGACCCAGGCAATTCCAGCTCACATGGAGGACAGGACCCCCGGCCTCCTGACTCCCTGATTAGCCTGCCTGCCCTGTCAATCAGGCTGACCTGGAGCATTGGCCTCTCCCCATTGTTCCTGCGAACTGTCAGTCTCTGGGTCCTGATTTCCCATCGACCCTTCCCCTTTCTTTTGGCACAGGGAGTTAGCCCACCAAAACACCCCCACTGAATGTTAGTAAGGGGACCCCTTACATATGGCTTATGCAACTGTAATGTCTGGAGAGGCCTATGCCCACCCATAAACAGGGTCATTAGAGTATATGACTCAATATGACCACTTGTCTAAGGTACTTATATGGCTCCCATTGCTGGAGTATTTGAGTACCTCACAATTCACCATTTTTACAGCTGGAAGGGAGGAAAGATAGGGTTACCATATTTAACAAATAAAAAAAGAGGACACTCCACGGGACCCTGGCCCCGCCCATTTCCAACCCTCAGTCCTCCCCCAACTCCGCCCCTTCCCCGCCCTAACTCCGCCCCCTCCTCCCTCCCACTCCCAGCCACGCGAAAAGGGCTCCCCGAGCGCTACCGGCTTCACGGTTTGCCGGGCAGCCCCCAGACGCTGCGCCCCCGGCCGGCGCTTCCCCAGCGCAGCGGAGCCCGGGAGGGGAAGCGCCCAGCCGGGGGCGCAGGGTCTAGAGGCTGCCCGGCAAACCGTGAAGCCGGTAGCGCTCGGGCTTCGGGCAGCCCCCATGCCTCCGGACCCTGCGCCCCCGGCCGGGTGCTTCCCCTCCCGGGCTCTGGCGGCGCAGGGTCCGAAGGCATGGGGGCTGCCCGAAGCCCGTAGTGCTCGGCTCTTAAACAGAGCCGAAGTGTCAGGGGAGGAGCAGAGCCGCCGCGGCCGGAGGCTCTGCTCCTCCCCTGACTCTTCGGCTCTGTTTAAGAGCCGAGCTGCCCGAGCGCTACCGGCTTCGGGCAGCCCCCATGCCTCCGGACCCTGCGCCGCTGGAGCCCGGGAGGGGAAGTGCCCGGCTGGCGGCTGGGGTCCGGAGGCAAGGGGGCTGCCTGAAGCCCATAGCGCTCGGGCGGCTCGGCTCTTAAACAGAGCCGAAGAGTCAGGGGAGGAGCAGAGCAGCTGCGGGAGGGGAAGTGCCCGGCCGGCATTTTTCCCGGACATGTTCGGCTTTTTGGCAATTCCCCCCGGACGGGGGTTTGATTGCCGAAAAGCCGGACATGTCCGGGAAAAACCGGACGTATGGTAACCCTAGGAAAGAGGCTGAGTGACTTACCTAAAATCATTCAACATTTGTGGCAGAGCAGAGACTTGAACTCCAGTTTCCTAAATCAGTGCCCTAACCATTGGACCACCTTTCTTCTCTTCCTTATACACTTTTAATCTCCTCTTTACAAATTAAAGGCCTAATGCAACTCCCATTAAATTTAATGAGAAATGGCTCAAGCCCTAAGGCCACAATTTTTGCAAACTCTTATGCAGAGCCAACCCCACTAGAGAACAGTGAGCTGTATTCTTTTAGTCCTTTTTGCACATTATCATCAGAATTGTTTATTAAATTCCAAGCAGTTGGACTTGTACATTGCACTTGAAAACAAGGGGACTTCACAGCTGTTATTGATGGTAGGATTTGACCTGCAAAACTTTTATTATGGATGAGCTGCTTCCCAGTTCTAAACTGCATGAGAAGATAAAAGTACACTAAAATTCCCTAATATTACTTTTCAGTTTAAGCAATTCCTATGGGCATATCAGGCAATTGTGAATCGCAGGAAAGGTGGTAGGCAAGGCATGGTTTCAACTGTGTCCATTTTGCCATTTAATTCGAGGGATTATCCTCTCTGAAGGTGGAATAAGTAGTGTAATATAATGTCATGGCTTTACTCTGATCATGTCTGCCTACAGTGGTTAGCCCCAGAAACAGTAACATCCTGAGATTTAAAGATAAAGGTGTTTCTCCTCTAGTTTGTATAGAAGGGGCTTGTACTTTTACCTACTAAGGACCTGCATTGGATCCTCATGGATGACCATGACAAGTATTTTCCATCTATGCTATTCACTAAAAATGGCTCATCTCCCATGCCCGCATGAATGTTCCCTTTCTGATTTCCATCTACAGCAATTGCTTGTTGATTTTAATCCAGCTTCTGTTTTAGCAGGATGTATGGGTTTTTGTTTGTTTGTTTTAAACTGGAATAATTTTGATCCCATGTGGGAAACCGTGATAGATTTGGGAGACTTCCCCCACGCCCCACTGCTGATGTGAAATTGGTGTATACAGATAACATTTCATTGGTTGCACTGCAAATCTCTTTGCAAGAACCTTTATATTACTACTAATAGGACTAATAAAAATAAATAAGTTCTAATGGAATTCCTTGAGGGTGCATTTTGTTTCTTAAAGTAGAAGAGTTCTAACAACTTCAAGCATTTGCTTACTTAGCACCTGCTAATGGCTTCCCAATCCAGGGCCGGCCCGAGGATTCAGGGGGCCTGGGGCAAAGCAATTTCGGGGGCCCCTTCCATACAAAAAAGTTGCAATGCTATAGAATACTATATTCTCGTAGGGGACCCTGCGGGGCCCAGGGCAAATTGCCCCACTTGCCCCTCCCTCTGGGCGGCCCTGTCCCAATCAGCACCCCTGCTCTTTGGTTCAGACTGTTCTTGACATTCTTTTCCAAAACTTATGTCATAATCATATCCTGAAGACATAACACTCCTGCAAAAGAGAACAGGTTTCTATCAGCACATTCCTCACTAGTCTAATGCAAGGTCTGGAAAGGAGATAAACACAAAAATATGAAAACATAAGAAAAGGGCACAGACAGCATTGACAGACGTGAGAGGCCAGATAAGTGCCTGCTGCTAAAAACGAAGAGTTTGGAGGCAGGTTGTTTGGAATGAACAACATTGTTTAGAAAGTGGACGCTGGAACTACACCTGTCTGTTAAGCAGCTAAGGCCAAGATTTTCAAGAGTGACTAGTGACCTTGGGAATCATTCAGTCCAGACTGAAACATTTAGGGTATATCTTCACTAGCAACATTAAAGCACTGCCACGGCAGTGCTTTAATGTGGCTGTGTAGTCACGGCAGAGCTGTAAAAAAAACTACCTCCATGAGGGGAATAGCTACCAGCGCTGGTGCCCGGTCTACACTGGCAAGTTACAGCGCTGAAACTTGCAGTGCTCGGGGGTGTTTTTTCACCCCCCATAGTGAGAAAATTGCAGTGTAAACAAGGCCTTGGGCCTTGGCTACACTTGTGAGTTACAGCGCTGTAAAGCCGCCCACAGCGCTGTAACTCACTGACCGGCTACACTGGCAAGGCACGTACAGCGCTGTTTCTCCCTGGGTGCACCGCTGCAGGTACTCCACCTCCCTGAGTAGCATAAGAGATACAGCGGAGTAGCTACGACTCTCCCCTGTGAGTGTGTGCCAGGAATCAACCTGCAGCGCTGTACTGATCACCTTGTCAAGTAGCCAATCCTCTCCATTGTTGTGACTGGCTGCAGGAATGCGGAAGTGCCGGTTTCAAAGCTCGTATCACAGAGAAAAAGCAAACAGTTTGCTATCAAAGGGGTAGCCGTGTTAGGCCTTGGCTACACTTGCAGCTGTACAGCGCTGTAAAGTAAACCTGTCTTCGTACAGCTGAGTAGGGAAAAGCGCTGCAGTCTGTCCACACTGACAGCTGCCAGCGCAGTGGTGTGGCCACACTGGTAACATTTGCAGCTGTGTTGGGAGCGGTGCATTATGGGCAGCTATCCCAGCATTCGTGTGGCTGCAACGTGCTTTTCAAAACGGGGTGTGTGTGTGTGTGTGTGGATTGTGACAGGGAGTGTGGGGGGGAGAGAGAGTGCTTTTTGGAGCGTGTCAGCTCTCTATTTTGCAAGTTCGGAACTCCCGGCCCCCTGCTCATTCATTTACTCACTCAAAGCAAGCTGCAAACTGTTTGCTTTTCTCTGTGGTACGAGCTTTGAAACTGGCACTTCCGCATTCCTGCAGCCGGTCACAACAATGGAGAGGATTGGCCACTTGACAAGGTGATTAGTACAGCGCTGCAAGCGTTTACATTCACACCTGTGAGTCGTAGCCACTCCGCTGCAGCTGTTATTCCTCTCGGAGGTGTGGAGTACCTGCAGCGGTGTACCCAGGGAGATACAGCGCTGCAAGTGCCCTGCCAGTGTGGACGGGGAGTGAGTTACAGCGCTGGGGGAGGCTTTACAGCACTGTAACTTGCAAGTGTAGCCAAGGCCTCAGTCTGGATCTGTAAAAGCAGTTTGCTGTTTGCTTTGAGTGAGTGAATGAATGAGCAGGGGGCCGGGAGTTCGGAACTTGCAAAATAGAGTGCTGACACGCTCCAAAAAGCACTCTCTCTCCCCCCACACTCCACCCCACCCCACCCCCGTTTTGAAAAGCACGTTGCAGCCACATGAATGCTGGGATAGCTGCCCATAATGCACTGCTCCCAACACAGCTGCAAATGTTGCAAGTGTGGCCACACCACTGCGCTGGCAGCTGTCAGTGTGGACAGACTGCAGCACTTTCCCTACTCAGCTGCACGAAGACAGGTTTACCTTACAGCGCTGTACAGCTGCAAGTGTAGCCAGGCCCTTAGAGATGCTTGATTTTTAGAAAGTGCTGAGTTCCTGCCCTCTGAAAGCTGGCCCCCCTCATGGATATTAAGGCAAGAAGGGATCATTCTCATCAACTAGTCTGACCTCTTTTATGTCACAGGGCATAGAATTTCAGTTACCCCCTATATTGAACCCAATAACTTGTGTTTGGCTAAAGCACCCTCCAGAAAGGCTCTAGTCTTGATTTAAAGAGATTGAGAGTCCACCACTTCCCTTAGTAATTTATTCATAAATGTTAAATCACTTAGAATTTGTGTATAATTTCTAATTTGAGTTTGACTTCAGCTTCCAGCCATTGGTTCTTGGTATGCCTTTCTCTGCTAGATGAAAGAGCCCTTTAGTACCAGGTATTTTCTCCCTGTGAAGGCATTTTTCAAGAAGGTGATAACTACGGTGGATCTTTAAAGGTGTTTCAGCAAGACAGACATCCAAAAATCAGCTGTTACATTTGAAAAGCATGGCCTAATTTGAGAGTCAGACAAATGTCAGACCATAGACTTTTGCTATTCCCATTCCATGCAAGATAGAGAACATCTGCCAAACATTTCCATGAACACCATCCATGAGCTGTTGCTCCTCTTTCAGGGAGGAAGACAACTCATTGTGTCACTCAGAACTTAGCATGGAATGCTTCTCTCTTCTGTGTTCATATGGTAGCCAACTGTACATCTATTACTGTATACTATCTATTCGTAAAGCACAACGTAACTCATGCATTGCATGAGTTAACTGCTACAAAATGAGAAAAATCCCAAACACAAATAATCCATCAAAGACATTGTTATTGAAAGTTCTGTGTAATTTTATTTCAACATATCAAGCACAAACAGGTTTCCCCTAACTGGAGAACATGACAAGGAATGTAGTTAAAAATTTGGAAACATTTACATTTAAAGTTTGCCAGTCTGGCACCACCACTAAGTATTTTAAGGCTGTATATATAGCAGTACTTACCAATTGGAACTACTTCAGGCCAGAAAAGAAAGGCTTAGTACTGACTGCAATCTACAGAGAATATTGCAAATCTTTTAAAAAATGGTGTAAAATAGGAAGACTATTAACAGAGTTAACAACGCAGTGGCAAAACCCTTACCTTTCCTGACCTTTAATATAATAGATGTGCCTACGATCAAACACACATACTTGCTCCCTCTCCAAGGGGGCAATGGGAAATTTTAGAGGACTTATGTACAATTCTTGTGTTGTTATAATATAAAAACAGCCATATAGCCCCCCCCCCCCCCCCAAAAAAAGTGATCAGGATTTATAAACAAGCATGTCTGACATTTGACTCAGTGGGTCTAGTTCAGGACATTATCGGCTCTGTAACAGAATGAGGAGCTTTACTGAATGATTCCCTTTTCCTAAAGGCGGCAATCGTGCATATTTACAATCTCTGTGCAGTGGAGTGTGATGCATATTTTCAGGTCCAACTGTGTGTGTCAACAGCAAGATCCTAGGAGAAACTGTGACCGATAACCAAGTGGTTGGATTTTTGGACCATCATCTGTTGTTCCCGTCCCATAACTGAATGTACCCGACAGACATCTTGAAAATTGACAATAAGAACCCTTCCCACCTCCCCCAGCCCTTAGAGCTATAAAACAAGCCAATGGAACCATTCTAAAACCATGTAGATGTTTGCCATTATTGGGGCACCAATACTGCTTGGTAATTATTGATTGCATCAGAAAATGACAAGACATAGAAAACAAATTGCACAATTAAAGCTACATTTGGCTTTAGCATTAAGGCCTGTACAGGTAAAGAGGTCCTTGAAGATGTACACGTAAAAAGGCAAATGACAATCTGAAGGAACTAAACTCTGCTGGTTCCCTGGGTCCCCTTTTAGCCTGGCTCTTTCTTCCAGCTCTGCTGTGTTGGTTTTAAAGTGCTTGGTGCCTCGATGGGCTCCTTGCGTGAGTGTCACCCTCCTGCAGCCAGTAACTTTTATTGCTGCCAAACGTAGTGCTTTTATTTGAAGACATAATTAATGAACAGTTGACATGTAAGAAAGACGCAAATGAGAAACCAACAGCGAGAGTCCAGGAGGAGGTTTTCGGAAGAGGCCTTCCTGTAGAAAGATTTTTTGTTCAGAGCAGTGAGGTTTCTGAAACAACAAGTAGTAATAAATCCATTTGCATGTAGGAAAGAATTTTACAGATACTCTTCCCCGCCCCCTCCGTCCCGGAGGCCCATGAACACTCAGCTACTATTCCCAGTCCTGGAGATCCTACACAGGCAAGACTCCCCATGGCTTAAATTTACAAGCCTGTTTGATGAGTACAGGATCGGGCCCACGTGGTTTTCTCTTTTAACAAAGGAATAATATGAATATTCCTTTCTCCTATCCTTTGTCTATCTTTTCTATATAGACCATCAGCCCTTTGGGACAGGGATTGTCTCACTATGTGCATGCAAGAACCCAGCACAATGGAGCCCCGATGTCAGCTAGGGTCTCATGGTGCTACTTGTAATACGAACAATTATTATAAAAGGGTTGATTCCCACGCAACAGAAGGGCTCAACCCCTGGAAAATCCGGCCCTCATTATGGAACAGCCCAGGTCTAGCTCAGGCACCAAAATAAATGGCTGGGTTTTCAAGCGATCTCAGCATGGTGAGTGCGGGGCTGTTCAGGAAATCTGGCCCGCTCACAATGGGGACTGCTGGGTGCCGAGCACTTCTGAGGTTCAGTACCCTCAATTGGGGCCACGTTACTTGAAAACCCAGCACTAGGAGTGAGAAAGGCAGCAAAGAACAGAGTGCAGTGCAAAATTCAGGAATTGCCAACTCATTGTAAGACACTAAATCCTGTGTACTTGCCAGGATTTAGTAATTCGAGAGAACAGGTTTCTTGGCCTCGTCTACTGAAATAACATAATCTGCTGCATTTTATTCAAGCCTAAACAAACTTATTAGCTTTCCAAAGTCATCAGGAGGAGTATTGCCATTGGAAAAATCTTTACTAGTCTTATCAAACAGCCTAAAATAGAATTAGCTTCCCGAAGAGTATCTGAATTGTCACTAACCCTCACACTTCTCCCTCTGAGCAGTACTTTTTGGAACAATTCTAATGGACAGAATCAGCCTTCAAAGCCAGATGGCATGAGGCTGGGAAAGGCAGGAGGGCACAAGACATCTCCTCATTCTTGCATCCCCTCCACCCACAGCCAGACACAATCCCATTCCCTGGCCTCCCCTGAATGCAGGAACTGGCTCCCTACCAGCATGTCAATGGGCACCAGCCACCCCAATCGTGGGAATGAGGCAGTAAGCCTATGGCCCCACCCAGAGGCACCAACTTCCCCAGTTCCAGGGGGGCGGGCCTCGACCCCCTCTCCGCCCCACCCCCCCTCCGCCCCTTCCCTCAAGCTCCCACCCCAACCCCTTCCTGCCCCTGCCCCATTCCGCCCCCTTCCCCCACCTCTTCCTGCCCCCGCTCCTCTCCCTCACCCCCAGCACTTCCTGAACGCCACTAAACAGCTGATTGCAGCAGGCAGGAGGCACGGGGAGGGAGAAGGGAGAGAGAGGAGACACTGATCCATGGGGCTACTGGTGGGTATTGAGCAGCCACTATTTTTTTCCATGGATGCTCCAGCCCCGGAGCACCCACGGAATCAGCACCTATGACTCCACCCACTTCTGCACGCAGAGACTCTGCTGATCTGGCACCTGTTCCTGCCCCAGTGAAGTCAATGGGAACTTTACAATGGACTGTATTGGACCCAGGATCAACCCACGGTGCACAGGAGAATGAATGCAGCCCCCATATGGTATGTAGCAGCAGCCATGTTCCCCCGGCATCCCTGGGAGCTCCATTTCCTTATACTCCTGCAGGCAGGGCCGGTGCTACCATTTAGGCAAACTAGGCGGTTGCCTAGGGCGCCAAGATTTGGGGGCGCCAAAAAGCAGTGCCCCCAATTTTTTTTACAGCGTTCCTGGGCTGGGCTGCCAGTGGCGCGCTGACACGTGCGGCTCAGACTCCCTCTCCCAGCGCAGCGGCCGCTCCACTTCTCCCGCCTCCTAGGCTCGCGGCGCCAATCAACTGTTTGCAAGCCTGGGAGGGGAGGAGAATTAGAGCGGGGGCGGCGTGCTCGGGGAGGAGGCAGAGCAGAGGTGAGCTGGGGTGGGGAGCTGCTGCTGCACGGCTCCCCGGGCCGGGGGGATGGAGAGCTGCCGCGAGGCGGGGGGGGGGGGAACTGCCGCAGGGCTCCCCCCCCAGCTCACCTCTGCTACGCCCCCTCCCTGAGCACGCCGTCGCTGCTCCACTTCTCCTGCCTCCCAGGCTTGCGGCTCCAATCAGCTGTTTGGCACCGCAAGCCTGGGAGGGGAGGAGAATTAGAGCAGGGGCGGCATGCTCGGGGAGGAGGCGGAGCAGAGGTAAGCTGGGGTGGGGAGCTGCTGCACGGCTCCCCGGGGTGGGGGGAAGC